>NW_028258219.1:0-311837 GCF_053883595.1 Heterocephalus glaber | reverse complement strand
GGTCACTTCTGGGGTCTTCCCCATGCTGCCCACTTGGCACCTGCTGCAGGGTGATACCCTGTGCTCCCTGCCCCACCTGCTTGGGTGCAGTGCAGGGGCACAGTGTAGGGGAGGCTGGGCATGCCTGCTTATGCAGACTGTCAGTGCCCATGGATGAGCCCGCCCCTTCCCGCGTACAGAGAGCCACACACACAGGCTTCTCCACGCTACCTCTTCTCAGTTCAGGTGAGGGTCCTGGACAGGGCCCACACCCCAGCTTACCACCCCACCTGGCAGGGCACTCACACGTGATGATGTAGAGGTGCGCAGGCTCACTGTGCAGCTGGCCCTGCTCTGTGCCCTGCACAGCTGTCACCGAGAGCTGGTACCGCTGCCCAGGCAGCAGGTCGCGCACTGTGTAGGACACCAGCTTCCCATTGGGGACATAGCGGCTCTTGGTGCTCTGGCTGGTGGTCACGTTGATGACGTAAGCCTCCAGCAACACTCCTGGTGTGGGGGCATCCCAGACCACGTGGGCAGAGCTGGCTGTGACACGGGCGGCAGTCAGGTTTGCAGGCGGCAGGGGCCCTGGACAAGGCGTGGGCAGCAGAGAGAAGTGGACAGGTGGAGGGCGTCTTAAGGAGACACAGCATAGGCCTCCCTGAGGCCTCCCTGGATGCCAGATCTGGTTATTGTGGACAGCTGGACAGTCTTGGGATGGCGGGACAGGACAAAGGAGGCTGTACTGGGAGGAGTCCCTGCCACACGGGCCTTCCACTGCTTCCCCGAGGTGCTGTGTCCAAGGGGCACCATTTCCCCATGCGGGAGGTCCTGTACAGACCATTACTCCTCATGGATCCGCCGTGACATCCCTCTCCGTGTACCCGTTCCTGCCCCACATGGTGGGGCAGGTTGTGGGCTGGTGATGCTAGGGAGCTTAGGCAGAGTGAGCCAGCCACACGGTCCCAGGGGCATCCTCAGCCCGGTGTGCTCTCAGCCCCTCCTGGTGGCCAACGGGAAGGGACCGTGGAAGGCCAGGGGTAGGTTCCTGGCACATGGCCACTTGGAGGAGGAGGAGGCCAGAGCACTAGGAGGACGTCATGTGAACATGGGGGCCGCTGCCTACTTACGGGTCCACACGTGCAGCGGTGCCGAGCCCCGGCTCTCGGTGAGCCGCTCTGCTTCCCCCGGCCCACTGAGGGCAGCCACCCACATGGTGTATCTCCTTCCTGGCAGCAGGGCCCTGCAAGAGGGAGGAGGAGGACAGGGATGTGTGGGGCCTGTGGCCAGCTCTGTGACCAGGGCAGGGGGTGTTCTGACGCTGGGGACCAGGCTGCTCCATGAGGCCTGGTGTCTAGTCGAGGGTCAACAAGGCTCTGGTGCTCTGAGGGCAGCCAGAGTGTGGTCAGAGGGGCAAGGCCAGCAAAAGGGCAACAGACAAGATCACTGTACAGGTTTGCATGGCCAGCCTGCAGCTGTGTCTGGGGACAGGGACTTAGGGGGTCCCCACTGCCCTGTGGGTGAGAGAGGCTCCCTGTGCTTGAACTGTCTCCAGACACTGTGGTTCACACTTAAGACCCTCCTGGGGCCTGGAATTTCCATGTGCACCAGCATCGGGTGCTGTGTCACCAGCCCTGAAGTAGCCTGGCTGCAGGGCTGACGGCTCAGGTCCCTGAGGAGGGGCCTGGAGCTCACCCTGTCCCCTCTCTGTGGTGGGTCTTCGTTGTGGGAGCCACTCTGTGTTGAGCGCTCCTGGTGAACCTAGCTGGGGTGTCTTGGGACCACCACAGCTGACATACACGCTCCCGGGGCCCCCCGGAATCTTCTGTAGGCCACCTTAGACCGTTCTCTGGAGGAGGCTAGGACCGTGGTTGTGAACCTACAGCATGCATGTCGCAACTGCTGTTTGTTATCATTAAAAGCTCTAAAAGGTTCGCCATCACGGGGCTAGCGTGTGAATCAAGACAGGGGGCAGCAGGTTCTGGTGGAGACAGTGAAGGAGGAAGTAGGGGCCTCTGCCTCCCAACCGCTGCACTGCAAACATGACTGTTTGGTAACTGGACTCCATCAGAGTCTGTCGGTTTCAGCTCTTCACACAGCAGCCCCTGTGCTGACTCAAGGGGCTCCCGTCAGAGAGCACCTCCTCTCCTTCACTTCACCCTGAGCCCGCGGCACTGTAGGAACCACAGGGAGCTGCTGACCAGAACCCTCCCACCTCTCCTCTCTCCTCCAGCACTGCCCGCTCCGACTTCCTCTCGGGCTGGTGGCCACCACACAGGGTCCATCGTGGGGCCCTGGACGAACCCTAGAGCTGAGGTTGGCTCCCTGGGCCCCAGCCCCATCCAGGTGGGGGCAGCAGGTGCACAGACACAGGGAGCACGAAGCCTGGCGTCTCTGCTTACCCGAACGTGAGCTGGTCCACACTCCTGTCCACGTCGGTGGCCTGGGCCTCAGGAGCCTCTGGGTGGAGGATGGACAAGCGCACCCTGCTGACGGTGGTGTGGTGGATCCTGTGCAGAGCCCAGTGCACCGAGATGGCGTTGGCTGTTACATTGGTGACCTCGAAGTCTTCCACAGGGTGGGGTCCTGGGGACAGCAGGGTGCTCAGCAGATGCTGGTCCTCCTTGCTCCCAGGGGAGGGGCCCCAAGACAAAACAAGGGTCCACAGGGTGCAGGGGTCCCAGAGAAGCACAGGAGAGAGGCACCCTTCAGCCACCCAGCAGGGACTCGGGTGGTGTCCAGGTGCCCCCTCTGGGGGTGGTAGCTGCAGAACAGCCACTATGGGCACTGCTCCAGGGCAGCCAGGGCCCCAGAGCCAGGCCGAGTCTCTGACCCACGTTAGATGTGACAGGGATATGCCAGAGGGGGGCTTTCTGAGCCCAGTTGACCCAGGCACGCCCCTTTCTTTGTGCTGGCTGCTTGGCGTAGCAGTAGACACCTGGGCATGGTTGGACAGTGCTGGCTCAGAGGCTGGAAACAGCAGCGTCCTTGGGGACTACAGGGAAGGGGCACATGTGACTTCAGTTCCTTGTGTGTCTGGTGCTACTGCACAGACACTGGAGAGGACTGGCCCCAGAGCCCAACTGCAGCCTTCAGCCCCAGTGGGTGGGCATGGAGTGTCCCTCTCACACATCTGGTCTCCTGTTGGCGACCCCACTCTGGTGTGCCCAGGGAAGCCCTCAGCTGCTCTGCAGTTTCAGGGGTCCGGGCCCACAGCTCCAGGAGGGTGTCCCAGCAATGGCACTCTTGCTGGAATACTCCCAGAGCTAGGGAAGGCGCCTCCTTTCCCCACCGCCCTCCCTCCACCATGCCTGCCCAGTGCAGAGCCCCCAGCAGCTTCAGTCCCTTTCACTCAGGAAAGCTGCAGGGCCAGCCGCCTGCCACACTGCCCTCCTTCCTGTCCCTGATGTCCTTGCTCGTGCCCCTCCTAGAGCAGTGCCTGCCAGGCCCCTCCCTGAGGGCTGGTGCCACTCACGTGTGTGGGTGAGCAGCGCTGTTGGCCGACTGATGTCATTCTTGTTGTTGGTGTTGCGCTTGACCGAGAAGACAGAGATGTTGTAGGCCCGGCCAGGCACTAGGGCCCGCAGCTGATGCGAGGTGCGGCTCCTATCCACAAAGTCTGTGCGGCGGTAGGAGCCGTCGAAGGAGACATAGGTGACTGCGTAGCCATCCAGCACCTGCCTGGCGGTGGGGCTGTCGGGGGGGTCCCAGGAGATGGAGACCCCGCTCTCTTCCACTCTGTCCACCCTGAGGGCCGTTGGTGGGAGGATCTCTTCAGGGTTCCGGCCAGGACACAAGGGAAGGGCATGGTCAGCTGTCCGCTGGGGAGCCCGGCTCATCAGGTGCCTTCTCTGGTCCCTGGGGTTAGGCAGCCGGGCTGCTGCAGTCAGGGAGCCCTCTCCTGCCCGGGTTCCTTTCCTTCGCCTCCACCAGCCCCCTGGAGGCTCCTGCCTCTGCACCCTGGCTCTGCTGATGCACTGGCCCAGCTGGGTCAGTGTCGCCTGTGCCCTTGCCCTGGGGACTGCTCTTGCGCGGGCCCTGCGGAAGGAGAGTCACGCACCCCGGCTGCCTGTTCCTCACATAGGTGCCTCACCGCCTCACCTGTGCCACAGTCCTTGCCCGTGTAGCCCACTTTGCAGGTGCAGCTGTGGGACCCGTTGCTGGCTAAGCAGTAGCCGCGGCCTCCACAAGGGCTGGAGAAGCAGGGGTCACTCACTGGAGGAGGAGCAGAGAGTGTAGGGTTTCGAGGGGGCCCTTGCCTGGTGGGTGTGGGGATGGTGCCGTGACAGTGCCTGTGCCTGTGCCTGGCCCGGCCTCAGCACATCCTGGGCCCCACCCCAGGGGCTCCTACCCTAGCAGGTGGGCTCCGTGGGGAAGAGGCAGTTCCAGGGCAACTGGAGTGGCACAGGGAACGCTAGATGGGTGGGAGGGATCCACTGCGGGTGAGAGGCCAGGAATGGAGGGGCGGAGAGCACGGGATCCGGGGCTGTGAGGAGCGTGGCCTGTCCCGGGGATGGGGGGCCGTGGCCTGGGCATGCGGGGGCGAGGCAGGCTCCCTGGGGAGGGAGCTCCGTAGGTGAGTGGAGGCACCATCATGGGCCAAGAGGAGCAGGGGAAGGGCCACGGTTCTCAGGCAGCGGCTCTGGGGAGCGCCCACGCCCCTACCTGTCTCACAGTGATAGCCAAAGAAGCCTTCCGGGCAGACACACAGGTAGGCCCCGCCACCATTCTCGCAGTGGCCTCCATGCAGGCAGGGGCTGGAGTCACAAGCGTCTACCTCTGGAGAACAGCCAGAGTTGGCCCGAGCTGGGCAGGGGGTTCTGGGAGAGGGGGGAGGGGACAGCAGAAGAAGGGATAGGACAGCGAGGACAGAGGCTGGAGGGGAGAGGGCAGCTTCCCTCCTCCTGAGGCAGCCACGGCCCTGGGTGCCCCTCTCCCTGGGTGGTTTGTCTGCCTGCAGCCTGGGCTCTGCATGTCCAGACACCCAAGGGGAGCCCTACCTGTCTCACAGTGGACTCCAACGAAGCCTGCGGAGCACTGGCAGATGAAAGCCCCCGGGAGGTCCCTGCAGGAGCTTCCGTTTCTGCAGGGCTGTGCCCGGCACTCATCTGTTTCTGCACAACAAGGCACCTCACTGACTGGACCCAGAGCCCCTGCCCGTCCCAGGGATTCTGTGGCCCCGAGACTTCAGCCTGGGGTCAGTACTCTGGGCCCCAAACTGGCTCCTGCAGCAGGGCCCCATGCCCAGGCTGCTCCTGCACAAATGGACACAGTGCCAAGCCGCCTTCCCCGGTGGCCAGCATCTCTGTCTCAGGGAGCAGGCCACATTCAGCACCAAGGACTGAGGGCAGGTCCAGCAGTCACATGCTGAGCAGGCCTCCCCTCCGCTGGTGGGCAGTACCAGGCCAGCGGTCAGGGCCAAAACCTGCTCACCTCCCTGGCTGGAGGAGGCAGAGATGTTTGCAGATCTCATCAGAGCTGAGAGCAGCCTGAGGGAGCAAGCCGTGGCCGAGCCGGCTGTCCAGACAGTGCTGTCTAGGGGGAAGAGCGGCTGGCAAGGTGGCCACAGCCAGGGGCCCACGTCTTCCGCTGCCACCCTGTGGGCCAGCCCTCTTACCCAGCTCGCAGCGGGCTCCCTCGTACCCTGCACTGCAGAGACAGTGGTACCCCGAGGTGTGGCTCTGGCAGGAGCCCCCATTCAGGCAGGGCTGAGACTGGCATTCGTCCGCTTCTGGGAGAAAGGAGACCCAAGAATAAAGCCACATGGCAGTTGCTAAGACAGGCACAAACGAGGTCTGAGGAGTCTTCTGAGTCCACGCCGTCCCCTTGGCCCTCCGAAAGGCCAGATCCAGGGCTGGACACCTGGGAGGGGAGGGATCAGGCCTGGCCTGTGTCTGTCACCATCCCTTCAGGCTGCTCGGAAGACACTGTGAGGTTTAACGCCTGTGGCCATCAGTGGACAGGCCCAAAGGCTCGGCAGAAATGGCTCGTGTCTGGTCTTGCCATTTCTATAACTAACAGTTGGGTGAAACCAGTACATTTGGGGGCTAATTGGTATTTTTTTTTGGTACCGGGGATTGAACTTAGGACCTTCGACTTGCGAGGGAGGCGGCAGCACTGAGCTAAATCCCCGGTCGGCTAATTAGTAGTTTTAAAAGATTCACCATAGATTTCTTTTAAATCAGGAGTTGTGCTCCTGAGTTTAAAAGTCTAATTTCAATGTCCAGAAAGTAAGTAAATTAATGGTAATGACCTATGAGCATCTGGGACCAAGCCCCCCAGCCCCACCCTGGAGTGTGATTATTAGGTGCTCACCTGCCCCTCCTGGGATACCAACTTCTGTAGTTGTCACTTCTTTGCCTTTTAAAAATTAGTTTTAAATTTTATAAATTGCTTGTACAATATATGGCAGTTTTTGAGTTTTATTAATAGGATACCACAATATATACTCTCTTTCACTTAACACTTACTGCTAAGAGATCTCTATGTTGTTTTGGGTCACAGCACTTCACGATGTTCGCCGCTGTGTAACATTCTGTCATGAGCACTTCCTACTACATCTGTTCTCGTCTGGTGGACACTGTGTTGGTTCTACAGTTCTCTAAACGCTTTCACATCCAGTGTGAGTGTGCAAGCTTTACTTAGCTATACCTAGAAGTGGGACTGCTGGGACTCAGGCTGTGCTGATGGTGACCTGTACAGGAAAACTACTGAATTATTTTCAACCTGCTCATGCCAACTCCCATTCCCATAGCAGTTCGTAAGTGATCCTATGGGCCCATACCCTCGCCCACGTAGGCTGCTTAGATGTTAGAATTTTGCCAACCAAATGTACCGTACTGTACTTTTGACTTGCATGTTCTTTATTACTGATGAAGTAGAGTATTTCTTCTTATTTCCTTGGCTTATGTATGTCTTCTTCTGCCTGTTCATGTTTTGCCTATTTTCCTGTTGGGTTATTTTTTTCTTATTGATTCGTTGGTGTTCATGTGGTTTTATAACCAGTCATATATACACACATATATAATGCTCACCTATACATATATACATATGTATACACACTCCCAGGTTCTAGCTTGTATTTCATTTTCTTCTTTAGGAGTTAGGGATTTAAGTTCCTAATTTTTATACAGCCAGGTTGGTCCATTTATTTCTTTTATAGTTTTTTTTTTTGTGACTTCTCCTACTCAAAAGCTATTTACCTATATTTTCCATAAAACATTATATAGTTTTAAATTTAAGACTTTAATCCATTTGGAATTAATTGCCATGTATGGTGAGTAGCAGATAAATGCATTTTTCCAAGTGCATAACCATTTTGTTGTAGCTATCGTGAATATTTTCTTGTATGCTCTTTTTGAAGTTTCTACTGTGCAACTTTTACGCTCATGTCTATAATTCATCACACATGTTGAAAGTGTATCATCGTTTCTTTGTTGTGCGATTGTTGTGCATAGTACAATGGGTAGAAGTATGACATGGGAATCAAATTCATTCTCATGTTGCCCTGTCTCTTATGACCAGCTGAATCCATTTACTAGCCCATGGCTTCTGGGAGCTCCTTAGAGAGGTCTCTGTGCAGCCTCTATGCAGACAGGTGAGTCATCTTCTGCCTTTCTCTGCCTTCAGGGGCCACACCTTCTGTTCCACACTGTGGCACTGTCGAGGGCCTCTAGGAAGATGCTGGGAGGGATGAGGACAAGGGGCAGCTGGCCTGGTTCCCCATCACAGGGCAAAGGCTTTCGGCACTGCCTTCTGTTAGCTGGGGATCTTCATGGATGCCTTCTATCAGACTGGGGAAAATGCCTCTACCCTTGGTTCATTAAGAGCTTTAAATAATAGTTAAATTTTGTCAAATGCTTTTTTGTGTATCAACTGAGATATCATACAGTTTTCTCTATCTCTCAGTATGGTGAAATAATGTACATCACTTAATTTTCAAATGTTGGGCCAACCTGTGTTCTTGAGATAACTCTCACCTGGTTGTGACTATGTTATCCTTTCTATGCAGTACTGGGTTTGATTTAATAATATTCTGTTAGGATTTTTGTGTCTATAATCATAGTATTAGCTTGTAATTTTAAACTCTGGAATGTCTATGTCTCGCTTGGGTGTCAAAGCAGTACTGTTCACATCAAGTGAGTATAGAAGTGGTCCTTCCTCCTATATTTTCCAAAAGAGCTTATGTAAGGTTGGTATTTTTCTTTTCTTAAATATATGAGGCCTGTAGGCTGCACTGACAGGTATTGATTATCTGCTCTCTGGAAGTCTATAAAATACTGCAATGACCTGTTTCTTGGCAGTTGGGTAGAATTCACCCATAAAACAGGCCGGATATAGTGGCTCACACCTGTAATTCCTGCTGGTACTCCAGAGGCAGGAGAACTCTAAGTTTAAGGCCACCCTGGGAAACTTAATGAGACACTGTCTCAAAACAAAGCAAAAGTAATTTCCAAAGGACTGGTATGTAGTTCAGTGGTAGAGCACTTCTCAAGTATCAAGAGGCCCTGGGTTTAATCCCTAGTATGGGAGAAAAGAAAAGAAAAAAAGATTTAGGCCCACTGTTTCTTTATGGGAGAATGTTTTAATTACTGCTTTAATTGCTTTAAATAGTCATAGGATATGCAGGCATTCTACATTTTCTTGAGTCACTTTTGTTAAGTTATATTTTTCTATGAATATCATGTCCATTTCTGTAAGACTTCAAATTTATTTGCATAGTGTAGCTGATAACATTTCTTTACTATGTTTTTAATTTACTGTTTATGTGGTTACAACACCATTTTAATTGGTAAGGGTTTTTATTTGTGCTCTTTGCTTTTCTTGATCAGTGTTTGTGGGATTTGTCCATTTTATTAGACTTTTCAAAGGCTAATGGCATTATATTCTCTTTGGTATCTTTGGTTTCTGTTTAATTGTGCCTTTTACCTTTATCACTTCTTTTCTTCTACCTTCTTTAGTATCATTTGTTACTCTATTCCTAACTTCTTAAGTAAGAAATTAGTTAATAGGTTTTGAGCCTTCCTTCTTTCTAATGTGGATAGTGAGTCTGTTCTTGTCCCAGGAAACCCTGCTTCTCCTAGACTGCACAAGTTTTGATACACGAACTCTCCACTGTTAATCATTTAAAAATTTTCAGCCTCCATTATTTCTTCTTTGACTCATTAGCTATTTCAAAACATTTTTAAAAACATCTCCAGTCTGCATAAATTAGATTTAAAAATGTGCATTCTTGTCATTACTTACATTTTTTGTGTTCAGAGAACGGTCTAACTCCAGCCTTTAAGTGTGTTGTTCAAATCTTCATCTTGCCAATTTTTTCTTCCTTAACCTGCCACTAATTGAGTTAGGTGGCCAGAATCTCCCAGTGCTCAGTGAATGCCAGTCTTCTGCAGCCACGGGTTTGTTGTGTGGGGGTCAGGACCCCCGCGCGCAGTGCTGGGTGTTGGGTGTCTTCCCTCTTAGTGCTGGTTTTCATGGACAGCCTGGTTTTTTTGATAGTGGTGCTAGTGTTCCAGCTTTCTTTTGTTCACCTGATACTTGTTCTTGACTTTTACTTTTGGTCTTTCTATGTCCTTATGTTTTCGGAGTATCTCTTGTAATGGCATATAGCTTGCTTTGTGTGTAATAAATCTGATGTTTTACCTGGAGAGGTTAGTATATTCGCATTTGTGTTTTTTCTATCGTATTTTTTTTGTTCATTTTTTTTTGAGACAGGGTCTCACTATAGTTCAGGCTGCCCTCAAACTTGCAGCCATCCTCCTGCCTCAGCCTCTCAAGTGCTGGGATTACAGGTTTGCCCTGCCCGCGTAATAATTCTTTTCAGTCTTCATATGTGCCATTTTCCCGATTTCCTTTTCTCCTTTTGGATAGTGATAAGCCTTACCAATATGTAATAACTCTTTCTCTTACTGGATTTGCTTATGATTTAAGTACTCTGTCCAAAAAAATAACTTTTTCTGCTAAGCCTCTGAGACTATGTTTGCATGAGAATACTTATTATCTTCCATATTTGAAGAACAATTTGGATACACATTTTTGGGTCTTAACTTTGTTTATTACAATATTTGTCCTGTTCAGGGTTTGTTGAGCTTCATGGATCTACAGATTGATATATTTCATTTTTAGAAAATGCTCAGTAATTATCTCTTCAAATATTTCTTTTGCCCCTTCTGTTCTGTATTTCTGGGACTCCAGTTTGGGGCTTATTTGCTGTTGTCCCACAGGTAACTGATCTCTATCTTATTTTTAGATTCATTTTTTCATAATTCGTAACTCATCTTAAAATTAATTTTCCTCTCTCACCTGCAGTTGAGATAATTTTATTGTCCTGAGTTCTATGAATTTTTCTGTTGTATCCTTTCTGTTGCTAAACCTGTCGAATTTACTCATTTAGAATATTTTATTTTCCGTTTTAGAATCTCTGTTTTTCCTCCTCATCCTCCTCATCTCCCTTCTCCCCTCCCTTCCCAGTTCTGGGGATCGAACTCGGGGCCTTGCGTGTTCTGGGTGAGTACTCTGTTACTGAGCCACACCCCCAGGTTGGCTTTGTTACTTTTAAAACTCTTCCTTTCTCCTCACATTCTCTAGTATCTTGTCCATTTTCTTTCTCTCTTCCTCCGCTTTCCTTAACACATTTACACTGGCATTTTAAAGATCCTGTCTGCAAATTCCGAAGTTGGGCAGCTGCAGGGAAACCTGTTTCTGTGGACTATTTCTTTTCTAGATCATGTGTCATAATTTCTTGCTTCTCAGACACAGAGTGTACAAGAAGAGTAGTGACTAGAGTAGGATGCTCTTCTCCAGGACACACGTGCTGTCCTCCGCCAGGCAGCTGGCCGTGTGGCTGCTCTGCTGATGTTGCTGGGAACGGACCTGGCTGGGGCTGGGCCACCAGCTTGAGTGCTGGAATGGCATCTGCCTCCAGTGAACTCGGGGTCTCTGCCTTGGGAGACCATGAAACCTGTTTTCTCTCCTGGCCCTTGGGGTCACACTGTACTTGGGGGGCAGAGCGGGGCAATGAGGGTGCTCAGCACTTGGTCTGCACCTCGGCAGTCAGCTGGTGTGTGTGCCCCACAGCATTCAAAGCATGCCTGGATTTCTCTGGGTCCTCAAGGCACCTGCCCTTGCTGGTCTGGGCCCAGGGACGAAAGCACCACCAGCCTTTCTTGCCTAGGAAAGGGCTGCCCGAGCTTCCCGGATGCTCAGCTCTTCAACAGGTTAACAGCTGGGAGTCCTGAGGCCTCATGGGCTTTCCTGGATGTTACAGAGAGAGTGACCATCTCCACCCTAACCCAGGGGTCTCCTCTTATTTAAAAGCACCTTTCTGTCATCTGACAGCAAGGCTGGTGTCAGAAGTCTGATGCCAGTCCCATTCTTGTCCCTTGATGGGTGATCTGTTTTTCCCTCTATGAGTCCACAACATTCTTACATTTTACTACACCATGTTTCCTTTTTCTTCTGTTTGGGGTTCTTGGGGCCCTTCTGACCCATCATTCACCTGTCACTCGGGAGCTGAACTCCAGAGCTGCTCAGAACCTCGTCCTTAGCATCTGCTCTTCTGTTCTCTTCGGCATCTTCGCCTTGGTGAGAGCACAGGTTCCACCTCAGCTCCTCTGTTTCCCTCTTCATTTGTGTCCACTTACAAAGTATGCTTGTTTTTTCAACTATTGTAGTGCTTAATCCTTTTAAGGATTATTTTCTTTTAAAAATATTGATCCTGTTTTGTATGGGCAACACAGTGCTCATTTTTATATGCCTGTCACTTTGTGTGGCAGAATGTAAAGTCTGTGTGATGTGTGACGTGAGACATGCATGTCATTCTCTGCAGCTGTTCCCCTTCTGTGCTTCTGCCTCCAGTGGTGGCTGCTGTCTGGACTTCAGACTACTCCCTGAGGTGGCTGTGCTTCTCGGGGTCCCTGATATATTGCTGGGGTGCCCCTGTCCTCTGAGGGAGCTGGCTTCTTACCTGGCAATGGCTGGGAGAAGCAGCACTCAGAGGGGTGGGCCCCCGACAGCCTGCACAAGTCCTGGGCTTGGAAGGACAGGAGAGGACAGACGCTTCAGGCCAGGTGGTCTTCTCATCCCAGAATCTTGCAGCTTTTACTGGGCAGGGCTGACAGGCGAGTAGGGCTTTGTGGACATTTAGAGACAGCAAAGCACTGTGTGCTCCATTCACCTCTGGATGCTGTCATCCCACCCCTAAGGTTGTTTAAAAATCCTTGTTTTCTAAGCCTGCATGAATGTCACACAGCTTTCCGATGAGCAGAGTGTGCATGCTGTGGCTCACTGTAACATGCCTGCCCTTGTGTTAAGGAACTCCACCTCCAGGGCATTGGGCCAGGCACACCCCACAGCTCTGGTGGGGTCTTGAGGGGGCTCTCGGGAGCAGTGCCCCTCCAGTGCTATGTGCTGGGGTCCTAACCAAGTGCAGATTCTGGTTCCACAGGCCCAGGTGGGAGCAGGAGTAGGAGACAGCCCTTGGCCCAGATCTGCCTGTTTTAGACTCTGCACCTGCGCGACATCATGGCCTCAGTTGCTCCATCTACAGAGTGTTTGGCCCCTGCTCTAGGCTGCTCTAGGGACAGGAACGCCCTGAGTGAGAATGGTCCAGAGTTAGGCTGACATGGTTACCTCATCGCCACAGGATTTCCAGCCTCGATCCACAGAGGGCTCAGCCCTTTGCTCCTCCGTGTGGCTGGGTGACACGTGTGCAGGCAGGCCCTGGCCACCCCACCCCTGAGGGCCCACAGAATCACCGAGGCACTGAGGAGGCTGGCTCCAGACACCCTGTGGCTGGCAGATGCGGAAGTGGCGGGGGGCATTCAGGCTGTAGCCATCATCACACGTGTACAGGGCCACAGAGCCCATGCGAGTCCCATTGAAGCGCATCGAAGCGTGTTTCACCTCCTCAGGCCAGCCGCAGTCCACCTCTGCAAGGGGACAGAAGCCTCTCTGAGCTGTGGGCCTTGCCCAAGCCCTGCCCATTGCTCTGTCTGACCTGCTTGCAGGGCCCGGGGGGCTCAGCTCCTGCTACTGCCCATCTAGGGTAAGTTGCTGGCCACTTCTGAGTCTTCCTCTTCCCACCCCTGCCCTGCCTAGCTCTTAGGGAATCAGGAAGAAAACTTGTGCCCACAGACCATCCCCTGGGTCTCTCACCTGCCTGGCATCGGCGTCCTGTGTACCCTGCTTGGCAGCGACAGGAGAAATCTGTGCCCAGATCCTCACAGGTTCCCCCATTCAAACATGGGCTCCGGAAGCAGGGGGATGGGACTGCAGAAATGCAAGCATCCCCGTCACCGTGGGGTGTCCTGCTTCCTGCCCCGGCAGGGCTGGGCCAGCTCTGCCCAAGTGGACTGTCTCACACGTGCAGAGGAGTGTCCCTGGTGCCCCTCTTACCTCTCTCGCAGTGCCGTCCAGAGAAGCCTGGGGGACAGTCACACTTGTATTTGCCAATGTAGTGGAAGCAGGTGCCGCCGTTGTGACAGGGGCCAGAGGCGCAGGAGTCTGGCTTCCCTGGAAGCAAAAGATACCCAGCAGGGTCAGGTACCACAGTCTGCTACCCCTCCCCGGTTCCCCAGCGCCCCGGCTGGGGCCTCATGAGCGTGCTCCTGAGAAGGAGATGCACGGTGGTCAGGCTGCCGGTCAGGGCTTGGCTCCCTCCCGACACTACCCAGCCGGCTCAGCCCCGCTCAGGCCTTGCCAGTCCCCTCCACCCTGGGGCCTCACCGATCTCACAACGCCTCCCAGTGAAGCGGTAGGGGCAGCTGCAGTGGTACTCGCCACCTGCCTCCTTGCAGGTGCCCCCGTTCCGGCAGGGCCCTGAGCTGCACAGGTGTGGCCGGGCTGTGTGGAAGGACAGAGAGGTGTGAGTGAACCCTGGCCAGCCTGCTGGGTGCACAGAGGCCTTGTCACCCGGCTTGTGTCTTCTCAGACCCCTGGCATTGGGCAGGCCCAGCAGGTCAGGCCTGCTTCTCACTGAGCCCCAAGGCCCAGTGCAGCAGGGGCCACCCCAGAAGGCACATGCAATGGGGGGACTGCAGACCCTCACTCAGCCCCTGGGTTGCTCTTCTCTGCCCCAGACTCCGAGCAGAGCTGGCTGTCCTGGGGGAGAACTGCACACGTGCTCCTCCTTCCTGCCATGGTGCCTGGCATTTGACCACAGGGTTCTGAGCAGCAGCTGACATCAGCATCCACAGCAGTCAGCGCAGGCTTCATGTTTCCTGCCCCTGTGCTGGCATGGGCGCACCTTCTCTGGGTCCCAGCATTTCCTGTGCCCTAAGGAGCTCAGTGCTGTGAGGCAGCCTTAAAATGTACACTTAAAATGTACACTTGATCATAGCCAAAAGGCCAAGAAGCGATAACTTACTTAAAATGTAAACCCTGTGGCATTGACTACATCAGACACATCTGTCTGCCCTTGACAAATCAACTTTTCGGGCCAGTGAGGTCAGAGTCCTGGGACTCCTCCTTGCTCTGGGAGGAAGGTGCAGCAGAAGGAGGCCTGCTTCTCCCCACACCTCGCTCACCCTTCTCCCTTCCCATTCCCAGGGGCCTCACAGGCTGCATGTCTAAGCTCCGCTGCCCCACCTCAAGAGCAGCCTCCTGTGGCCCCTCTGTCCTCTGGGCTCAGAAGTGTCCACACTGTCTGTGGTGGTTCCAAGAACCTTCGGAACCCTTCTCCTCTACTGGGGCTCTTGGCCTTTGTTGAGAGGTGCCGTGGGCAGGCTCCTAGGTGAGGCTGCGGCAGTTCTGGCTTCCAGGCAAGCTGGGGCTGTGGTATCAGCAAAGAGTCCTGAGCCGGGAGCACAGGCCTCAGGTTTGCTCAGCAAGTCTTCCAGCCACCTGGGAGCCGGTCCTGGGGTGCCTATGCCAGGGCGGTACGCCTGTCTGCCATGTACTCGCCGAAGAATACATTCTGAGTGGTCAAGTGTGGTGACACGTCTACGTTCTCCACGTTGAATTAGATTTAACAAAACCCTAATGGAGTCAGGGTTTTTTTGGGTTTTTTTGGTACCGGGGATCGAACTTGGATCCTTGCACTTGCAAGGCAGGCATTGGAACCACTGAGCTAAATCCCCGGCCCTGGAGTCAGTTTTTAAAAAATAAATTCCATACCATGATTCTAAAATCTATTTGGGAAAACGCTGAGCCCAAAATGAACCCCGTTGTAAGGAATGCAGATCAGAATAGGGAAAGAAAACAACGGTCAAGTCCGTGCGGCTCTGCCCCAGTGTGTGGACGAGAACACAGCAGCAAGGCGAAGGGTCAAATAAAAACCGGAGAGGGAGGGCCCTGCGCCTGAGCGGAGCCGGCCTACGAGGGCGGGCGCTCTCCAGGGTGCTGACGCAGGGTCTGCCCTCCTGGCTCAGGAGCTCCCCTGGCCCTGCACCCCACCTCCACCCCGCAGGCGTGCCTTTCCCGCACACCTTTCTCGCAGTGCCTGCCCTGGAACCCGCGCGGGCACTCGCACGTGTAGGAGTCGTCGTGGGCGTCACAGGAGCCTCCGTTGAAGCAAGGGTCCGAGTCGCAGGGTGATGGCAGGGCTGGGGGCAGAGGGTGGTTCTGAAGCATGTACCCTCCAGGGTCAACCAGACAGCCATCTGCGACCCGCCACTGAAAACACACTCCCAGGGCATCTGGATTCTTCACAAGGGCTCTCAGGCCCCTCCGCGGAGTATCTTTCTCCTGATTTTAGCAGAAAGCACCACTGATCTGCGACATGTGAATGTCTTCTTACCACTGTCCGCGTGGATCTGTATCACACATCACATATGTGGTCATCTTTACACTAACATACGCAGTAGCAGAGGTGATTACAATAACTGTGAATGCACTAATTATTGAATAGTCTGGGCTTTGGGCTGAGGGAAGAGGGACATGGTGCTGGTGGCTGGGTCAAAGTGCTGTCCGACGTGGGACTCCTAGACATCCCTCCTACCTTATGAGTGGGTCGTGGGCAGAGGCCTGCACCTCCACCTGCAGATTCTCTGGAGTGACCAGGGTGCCTGCCTCACTCCCCTTCTCTGCCAGACACTCCCCCACCCCGCCCCGTGAGCAGCAGGGGTCCCCAGCCACTCACAGTGGCTGATGTTGTGATCCGTGTGGCAGACGCACAGGTAGCTCCCACCGTACTCCATGCAGTAGCCCCCATCTGGGCACTGGGTGTTCATGTTGCAAGGCGTGGCTGTGACCCCTGTGGAGAGAAGGGGAAGCCCTCCCTTGTCCCCTGCTCCTCTTGTGTCCTGACGGGGGGGTGACCCCACCAGGGTGACTGGGGGACTCCAGGGGCCACTGCCCACATGGGGGTGGGGGTCAAGGGTCTGAACCATTCATACCCTGGTTATGGGGACACTCAGGGACAGGACAGGACGAGTGCCCACCCCCCAGCCTCAGACCTACCAAATTCACAGAGGAGCCCGAAGAAGCCCGGGGGGCACTGGCAGAGGGTAGAGTTGGCACCCAGGCACCTGCCTCCATTGCGGCACTCACAGTCGTGGGTTCCTGCCATGGAGTGGAGGAGATGTCCTGTGGGGTCCAGGAAGACCCCATCCTGGCCGCCCTCCCTTAAGAGTGACAGTGCACACACACTCAACACTCCGAACACTTTCTCTGGTGGGTTTCCTGCATGCACGACCCACGGGGGACCCCCCCGGTTCTGCTGCCACACACAGGCCCCGGGTCTCCCACCCCACCCTGCATGCCGCCTGGCAGTCCCGACGCACTCTCCCTGCAGTCCAGCCCCATGAAGCCTTCTGGGCACTCGCACACGAAGCCCTGATCTGCATCCACACATGTGCCCCCGTTCTGGCAAGGGGCCGAGAGGCAGGCATCGGGCACTGGGGGGCTTCCTGCAAGAAAGAGAGTGGTCGCCAGTGGGGAGAATTTGAACCTGGGCGAGGAGGAGGGGCTGCCCAGTTCCCCCAACAGCTGCTGCGTCTCCACCTCAGTTCTCAATGCCCAGTGGACAGCAAGGGAGAAGTTTTCCTGCAAGTTGATTTGTAGCTGCTCCGACCCTTGAGGGTCAGCTCCTAGGCTCCTTGCTTGGAAAGAACGAGCAGTCGTGGAGGCCACTAAACGCTGCGGCCCCCAGACATTCCTACTGGCGAAACACTCAGGGGGTTCCAGGCACCTTTCTATGGATGGCTGCTTTTACTTTGCTGTGGTCAGAAAACACAGTCTTCTTCAATTGCTGAGCCTCATTGATTTTTAAAAATAAATTTTATTTTATCCCATCCTCCCCTCCTTATATATAAAAGCTTTGGGGCCGGGGATTTAGCTCAGTGGTTTTGCTGCCTGCCTCGAAAGCACAAGGACCCGAGTTAGATCTTGGGTACCAAAAAAAAAAAAGTACACAAAAGCTTTGTTTCCTTTTTTCCTTCTGTTTTCACTTTTTTCTCGTCCCTTCCTTCCTTTCTCCTGCCTGTTCCCCTTCCCATCTGAACACCTTCTTCCCATCTCCCAACATCCATTATACCTCTCAGTCCTCATTTCCACTGTAGGTTTCTCACACCCGACAATCAATGTGGTATTTAAACGTGTGTGTCCGACTTATTTCACTTAAGAGTATGGTGTCAAGGTCCATCCATTTAGCTATAAATGTCTGAAGCTCATCCTTCTTTATGGCAGAGTAGTACTCTCTTGTATAAAAAAAAACCCCACGTCATCTTTTTGTTTTTTTTTTTTTTGGTATTGGGGATCAAACTTGGGATCCTGCACTTCCCAGGCAGGCAGTGGCAACACTGAGCTAAATCCCTGGCCCCAAACCATGTCTTCTTTATTCACTAATCAGTTGATGGGCATTTGAGCTGTTTCCAAGATTTAGCTATTACAAACTGTTGAGCCTCATTGATTGTGCTGCTTGGGATTGAACCCAAGATCTTCACACTGAGCTACATCCCTAGCTCTTTTATAATATTTTATTATGAGACAGGGTCTCATTAAATTGCCCAGACTGGGCTCCAACTTGAGATTCTCTGCCTCAGCCTCTCAGTGCTGTCTCGTTTTATGGTTTACAGTATGGCCTATCATTGTGATACTCTGTGAGCACTTGAATGTTTAGACTCTTTAAATGTCTGTTAGCCCAAGTTTAAGTGCAAGCCTTATTGATTTCCTGTTTGTGTTCTATGAATTACTGCAGTCTCCACCTGTGAGTACAGATGTATCTGTTTCTCCTTGCAGTCTGCCAGCGTTTACCCCACCTATTTTAATACATGTTACCAGGTATTAGGGGGGACAAGTGTATTTAGAATATGTCCTGATGAACTGACCTCTTGATAGTATAAGAGTTTCCTCTTCTTTCCTGCTAGTGCTCCTTACTCTAGAGTTCAAGTTATCTGATATTAAAGTAGCCACTCCAGCCTTCTCTTGATTAGTGTTTGCCAGCGTTTCTCATTGAAAAAAATTTTCATGCAGATTAGAATGCAGTATAACTGACTTGACTTCGGTGCACACAGTCATGACTTAGCACATGGACAGGTACGTGGAACCCCAGCCACAGCCATCTCATGACCCCAGAGTCTCCCACTTCTCCTTTCTTCATCATCTCAGACCCCTGCCACCCCTGAGGCCCTGAACTACTGGCCTGCTCACCACCATGGTGCTGCCTTTGTTTTTGTTTTGTTTCTGAGACAGTCTTGCTATGTAGTTCAGACTGGGGAACTCACTGTGTAGCCCAGGCTGGCCTTGAACTCACAGCAATCCTCCTGCCTCAGCCTCCCAAGTTCTGGGATTACAAATGTGCGCCACCTCATCCAGCCCATGGTGTTGCCTTTTCAAAGATGCCCTGTAAGTGGAACCGCACTGTGAGGGTTTGATCTCACAGCTCCCAAAGGCTCCTGTGTTGAAAGCCTGGCCCTCAGCTGATGGTGTCATTAGAGGTGTTGGAAACTTAGGAGTGGGGCTAGTGGGAGAAGGTGGTCACTGGGATGCGCCCTTGAAGGGTACACTGGGTGTGGCCTCTTCCTTCTCTTTCTCTTTGCTCCCTGGCTTCCAGGAGGTAAGGAACTATCCTCTACCACATCTCCCACCATGATGATCTAGCTTGCCATGGCCCAAAGACCACAGGGCCAAGTGACCATGGACTGAGAGCCAAAACAAGCCTTCTTCCTTGTAAGCTGATCTTCTCAGGCATTCTGCCACTGTGCTGGAAAGCCAGGTAACAACATGCGGAGTGTAATCTTCGGAGAGCAACGGCTTTCAAACAGCACAGTGCCTCTGAGATCCAGCTGAGCTGTGCACAGCAATACTTAGTCTAACTTCAGTTTCTCTCTGATCTCGCCAGTCTGTGCAGAGGGCCCTTTGGCAGTAACACGTGGTCTCCATCACGGTAGCTTTATAGCAGACCTTAACACCCAGCAGTGCGATTTCACAACACTGACTCTCAAAATTGTTTTGTTATTCAAAGTCCTTTTCCTTTTCACATCAATTTTAGAATCAGCTTGTCTGTGTCTGCAAACAAAATCCTGCTGATATTTTGGTTGAAATCAGTTTAAATCCATTAATCAATTTAGGGAGGACTGACATATTTACTATGTTGGGTCTTCTTTTCCATGAATATGGTATGTCTATCCATTTACTTAGATCTTTGGTTTCTTCATTAATATTTTCTAGTTTTCAGCATGTAAATTCTGTACATGTTTTATTAAATTCATATCTAGATCTTCTACTTTTGGGAGTATTACTGTCTTTAAAATAAAATCTTGGATCAGATTATACATGCCCAGCTGGGGCAGCTCGAGAGTTCATAAATAACTTTCTGGAGTTGCTCTCCCAAGACCACCCTCTCTACAATCTCCAGGAGCTCTCTGGGGCTCCCCTTTCTGGTCCTCTGGCAAGAAATCTGGGGCTTCAATTGCCTTTTCCTGCCACTTGCTCCTGGTGGCTGCACTCATGGCTGCACCAAGCAGGAGGAGGATGGAGAGTTTGCCCCCCTGGAAACCACAGTGCCCCCAACTGGAGAGGAAGGGGCCTGCCTCCCACTGATGGTCCTTCTTCTTGAGCCTGGCTGGGACCTGGCTATGACCCTCTCCTGACCTCTGTCTGCTGTGGTTCACTTCTGGTCTCAGAGGGCTCTGAGTCCAGGCTGAGGGGATACCAGAGCAAAAAATGATAAACTCGCCACCTGCCTGGTGGTTCAAGGTACATCTTCCCCCACTTGCTTCTATTTACTTTTCAGAGTCCACACCTCTGCCCAGGCCTTGCAGCGACATCCAGTGGAGAGAGGCTGGAATGTGCGTTCTCTGCCTTTCCAGAAACCCGGCCACTGCTTTACAATGACCCAACCTTTGTGTGTGCAGAAGGTTTCTTTTGACTCTGCCTTTTGACCAGTGTGCTTAACCCTTCACATTTTAATGTGCTGCAGATGTGAACATCATTTTGATGTTCCTTTTATTTGTCCTACTTCTTTGTTTCTTTTGTATTCTTTTCTTGCCTCTGGATTGTATATTTTTAGGAGTCCATTCTACCTAGACAATTGGTTTATTGGATATAACTTTATTTTTAAAAAATTGTTGCCGTATGGCTTACAGTGTTTATCTTTTACTTACACCACTTCAAACAATATTACACCACTTTCTATGAGAACTTTACAACATTAGACTTTGATTTCTTCCTATCTTTTATGCCAGAGGTTGATAAACTATGGCCCATAGACTGAATCTCGGCTGCCATCCGTCTTTAACAATAAAGTTTTGTTGGTACACAGCCACAGACTTTATTTGTGTACTCTCCACAGCTAGCTGCTCTCACACTGCAACTGCAGAGCTGGGCAGCTGTGTGGCTTGCAAGGCCCAAAGTATTTATCTGGCCCATTACAGAAAAAAATATCATGTGTTTTATTTCTATATATTCTATCCTTTATTTTTAGAATAAAAATGATTTTTTTGTTTGTTTGCTTTGGGTTTTGCTTTTTTTTTTTGGTACTGGGGATCGAACTCGGATCCTTGCACTTGCGCAGCAGGCAGTGAAACCACTGAGCTAAATACCCGGCCCTTAAAAATGATTTTAAATGTATCTTTAAAGAGTTCTTTAAAGAAAAAGTCTCTTATCCATATTTGGTAATTTCTAACACTTCATTCATTGATTAGATCCATATTTGTAATATTTTTATTCTGTCTAAAGAATTTTCTTTATCATTTTTTACAACACAAGTATGCTGATACTCTTGGTTTTTGTGGAAAAAAACCCTTTCACTTTAATTTCTGTTTGTCTTTTTGGTACTGGGGATTGAACTTGGGACCTTGCGCTTGCACGGCAGGCGGTGGAACTACTGAGCTAAATCCCTGGCCCCCCTTGTATTTGTTTTTGAAGAGAGTCTCCCTATGGTGCCTGGGATGCCCTTGAACTCCTGGGATCAAGTGTTTCTCCTGCCTCAGCCTCTGGAGTAGCTGGGAATATAGGCATGTCCCCCTGCACCTGGCTTGTTCTATTTTTATTATTGTTATTCATTTCTACTTGGATTGCTATCCTATGCAAAACGTGATTTTTTTTTTTTTTTTTTGTACCGGGGATTGAACTTGGGACCTTGCATTTGCAAGGCAGGCGGCAGAATCACTGAGCTAAATCCCCGGCCCTGCAAAACATGATTTTATGCAAAAATCTTTGGAAAGCACTTATCTGTTGTTTTTTTTTCCGGTACTGGGAATCAAACTCAGGACCTTGTGCTTGCCAGGCAGGCACAGCACCACTGAGCTACATCCCCAGCCCAGCACTCATCTGTTTTTGATCAGTATTCGGTGAAGTATGTGGTTTTTAACCACCTTGGGAGAAGCAGAGCCTGGAGCCCCACCCTCTGCAGGCGGCCTCCCGCTGACAGGCCAGAGAAGGCACGGCCCACAGGTGGCCGATCTGCAGCCCAGAATTGTCCTCCTTGGTTTATGACACAGAATGGATGGGAACAGCTTATTTCCAGCACCGAGGCAGCAGAGCCTGGGAGCTCACCGATGCAGGTGTGGCCTGGCCCTTGGTGTTGGCCAGATGCTAAAGGGATTTGGCTGTGTTTTTTCACACTTTGCTTTTCTGACCTCCAGCTGGCTTTCACTGATCAAGAAGTCCTAACCAGCATTTAAAACAAAATGAAGCAGAACAGGAAGAGAGAGGCTTGTCACACATAGTAAAAGGCAGTTTTTTTCTGATTTCCATTCTTTCCCCTGCACAGGGAGTAGGGAGACCTTAAAAGCCAGCAGTCTCAGAGCTAAAGGGGCCCTGGGAATTCTGTCCCTTCTCCCTGCACATCAGAGGTGGAAACCCGGGCCCACCAAGGAGAGACCCTGGCTCAGCCACCACAAACAGCTGGGCGGGGCAGCAGCGTCAGGTGGAAGGGGTGTGGCTGTGCCCCAGCATGGTCACCGCGGGCCGAGGTTTGTGGCACTACCTGAGTCACAGCGGGGTCCCTCGAAGGGCTCCACACACACGCAGCTGTAGCTCCCCACCAGGTCCACACAGGCGCCTCCGTTTAGGCACGGGCCAGAGCCGCACTCGTCCACGTCTGGGGCGGCAGAGGCAGGGGCTGGGTGGGAGCCAGGCTCTGATCCCTGTGCCCTGCTCCCCAGCGACAGTCCTGAGGGTGGCTACTCACCTGTCTCGCAGGTGGTCCCTGTGTACCCGGCCGGACACACACACACTGCAGAGCCGCTCTCGGCCTGGCACTGGCCGCCGTTTTGACACTGTTTGTCTTCGCATGGGGACTGGGCTGCAAGTGAGGAGGAGTGGACAGGACACTGCACTCCCAGCTGTGGCTGTCCGGTGGCAGAGGCCCTGGATACACCCACCCAGGCCTATCTGGGTTTACTGCACAGGTGAAATTTGCTGTCTCTAGGGTGGCAGATGGGGAGGGGAGCATCTGAATTGGGTCTAATTCCTCCAAACCAGTGTAGGGGAGGGGGTGGGGTGGCTGGAATGCAGTCCTTGGCCCGTGAGGGTGGTTTGGGGATGCAGAACAGACCTGGAACCAGGCCCCTGCTCCAGGCCAAGCATCCTGGTGGGTCTTCTGGAAGGCAGAGTGACCCCAACAACATGTGGTTCCTGCCTGCTCCATGGCCATCCTCGGGGCCGCTCCCCCAGGCCCTGTGCCCTCCCTGGCCAGCAACGCACAGGAAGCGCCTGCTGAGAGGGAGGGTGCGGACCCGAAGGCCTCCCTGAGCTTCTCTGCCACGGCTCTTGCACCATGGATACTTTATCCCCACAGGCTCATGGAGAACTCTGAGTAACGGCAGGGCCAGCCTCTGCCTGGAGAAAACCTCTCCGGAATGTGTTTCATTCTCTGACCCTTTCCCGCGCTGGCTGAGGGGTCACCAAATCAACTGATGCTGTGATCTTTAAACACTACAAATGAGCCCTGCTAGATGGACATTCTGCTTTCCCCTGTGCACCTTGAAATCATGTTCCCGTCCTGTTGCTTCTGCACAGTTTCATCTTCGTGCACTTCCATGTGTAGACCTTTACTGTCATTCAACTGTAGTTCTCACCAATAAAGGTGTGTGTCTGCGCTGAAGTGAAAGACTGAGCTCCTTATGGCCCTGAGGCTCCCACAGAAATTGTTTTTCTAGACTGAGATGTTGAGATGGCTGCTACTCGAACACACTTGATCTACACAGTCTATTGCTGTATACATTTTTTGTTTTTGTTTTTTGGTACCGGGGATCGAACTCGGGACCTTGCGCTTGCAAGGCAGGTGCCGGAACCACTGAGCTACATCCCCGGCCACTGTACACATTTTTAATGAAGTGATTGTTAGACGTTGGTCAGTGTGCTCAGGATGCATGTCTGGCCATGCTCGGGAGTGGCAGTCACAGGGACAAGGTGCCCTTGGCCCAGCTCCCTGAGTGGCACCCCCGGTGAGGCCCAGGCTGAGGGGCTGAAGGGCAGGTAAACAGGTGCTGTGCCTCATGGCAGCTGCTTCAGAGGAGGTGGGCTCTGACGCCACAGGGCCAGCAGCATTTTGGGAGTGCAGTGATGACGGAAGAACCCAGCCCACACCCAGGTGAGGAGAGCAGGGGTGTGGGGCACAACACCCTGTCCTTGGAGCAGCTGGGCAGGGAATGGCGGGAGCATGTCCAGATGTGCTTATGCCCATCCACCCTCAGCTGGCCCTCCAGTGCCAGAGCCCGCTGCTGCCTTCCCCTGGTCTCTCATCCCGGGACCCAGCCACTAACCACCCCATGCTGGCTGCAGGTTGCTCCCCTGCCCACACGAGTGGGGTCTTCCCTCTGGCACTGCCTCTCCCACCCCACCCACGGGCCTCTCTGGGCTCCCACATCTGTGTCCACAGGCCCATGGGGCTGGTGGGCTTCTCCTACCTGACCCACAGGTGGGGCCCCCGAAGCCGGTCGGGCACTGGCAGCTGAAGCTGTTGACCCCGTGTGTGCAGGTCCCGCCGTTCTGACACGGGTGTGAAGCGCACTCATTCACGTCTGAAACACAGGCAGGCCAGGGCCTCGGCAGAGGACACAGGGACAGATGGGTGCCAGGGCAGCAGCACTTACCCTCCCTGCTCACTTCCATGGGGCAGCTGCACATCACGGGGCCTGGCACCCTTCATGGGGCCGTGGGCCACCATCTGTACCCACAGTTCCTCCTGAGCCCAGTGTGGCCAGGGGGCCCTTCTGTGGGGGTCCTGTCCCCACCCGGCCAGGGACTCACCCCGCTGGCACCTCCGCCCCGTGAAGCCTGCGAGGCAGGAGCAGGTGTAGGAGGGGTTGCCGGTGACACAGTCATCAATGCACTTGCCGCCGTTGAGGCACGGGCGCAGGGCCAGGCACGCTGAGGCTGTGGGCACAGGAAGGAGCTCGAGCCTCACACGCTGCCTCCAGGGTGGAGGCAGCAGAGCCACTCACTGTGGCTGCATCTCCTTTCCCTCCCAAGCCCAAAGGGTCAACCTGCAGTCCCCCTCAGGGCAGCGTGGTCATGGAGTCACTGCAGAGGTCTACGGAGGGGAGCCCAGCGTGGCTGGTGGGCGCTGCCCATATGGGTGAGCCTGAGCGCCACTCTGGCTTCCCGTGGAGCAGACATCCCAGAATCACTACACCCATGGCCGCTGCTTATCCCTCCCATCCTTCCCAGCTTGGCCATGGACCCTTCTAGAAGCTCAGCCTGCTCGGCCACCCTGCCTGGTCTCCTGTATGGAAACAGGAGGGTGGCACTCAGCTACCAAAGCTGGGCTTTCTCATGGCATCGCTGCCACCAGGGAGGGCTCCTGTGCTCCCTGTGTCCTGCAGGACAGGCAGCCCCAGCGCTCGGTTCCTGGACACCAGTCCCCGGAGCAGCAAGGCTGCTGAGGGGGAACTCCTACGCACAGACTGGCCGAGTGTTCTGAGCACTTGGACGGCTGGTCCTGGGAGTGCCCTGGGGACACTCCTGAGGGCAGGCTGCAGTGTCTCCTGGAACAGCTTCTACTCCTCTCTTTCTGCTCGCTTAGCTGTGTTGGGCCTGCTCTCCGGGCCTGTGGCTTGGCCACTGCAAGAGCCATGTTCTCTGGGGCTGGCCTGCAGGCGGGACCTCACTCTCAGGCATGCACCCAGCATCCTTCCCGGGGGCCCTGCTCATGTCACCTCAGAAGCCTCCCTGAGAGCCTGCATGGGTGGGTGTGGCCCAGCAGGGGCTGTGTCCCTGTGCCAGACCCCGTGGGCACTGGGAACAAGCCCTCCACTTTGGGCTGGGGTCCCAGGCTGTCCATGCCTGCACTCCACCCCTCAGCCACATACCCCACGACTGGCCACCGGTGGGTGCCCTGAACTCACTTCCCCATGAAGCCTCAGTAGAAGTAGCCTGAGCCACCACCACTCAGCACCACCTAGGCCCAGGCCAGGTGGCCAAGCAGGCGCCCGGCTGCAGGTGGTTTGTGGCTCTGCACTCATTAGGTGCCTGGATCAGTACTTCCTGCCCTTTGAGCTCAGACTCAGGCTGGGGGTGATTCATGCCCAAGTGTGTGGGCAGCCTGGGGCTCCCCAGGCCTCTCTCTGTGGTAGCAGACACAGGCCATAGCACTGAAGTGAGTGCTCCTGCTGGGCGTATGCATCCTCCTCGGCCTCCATGATGCCCACACCCTGCAGCTGGTCTGGGTGTCCCCAGGGCTGTTTGCTGTTTGCAGCTGGGTCCCTGTAGCCCAGACTGGGTCAGCCTGGTGGGGAGTAGCCCTCTCAGGTGCCTGGGTGGTCTCTGGATACCCCGAGGGCCTGGTTAGCACTGGGGTCCAGCTTACTGCAGGTGATGCCAGGCCATCTGCAAGCCACAAGCCCAGTGTCCGAGACCCAGAGGCTGGCCTGGGGGTGGGCAGAGGTGAAGCACTCTTCCCTCCTCTGAGCACACAGAGCTGTGCACACCAAGGCGCCATGGCCCTGCAGGTGCTCGGAGGCCTCCCTGAGGGCCTCTCCCAGGCCCGGCTTGGCCCCACCCCTTCCCACCCTGGGTCTCGCCCTTCCCACGGAGCCTTGCACCCGTCCTCTTACTTGTATGGCCGCAGCCCCCCACGCGCACCTGGGCATCATCGATTCTGAACGCCCAGCGCCCGGGCACGCCCACATTGGTGGTGGCCTCCAGCTCGGCCATGTCTGCTGTGCGTGAGCCTGGGATGTTGAAGTAACGCCGCCCATCACCCGCGTTGAAGCCTGCCTGGGGTGGGGAAGGCAGGGTGGGGGTCTCCTCATGGCTCCAGAACCTTGGGTCCCCAGACGGCCTTGTCAGAGGGGCCCTGCAGATGTTGGGGTGCCCAGACAGGTCCTGACTAGCCCTCCCCAGGCTCTGGGCCTCCCTCAAGCCCAGAGGCAGAAGCGACCCAGGAAAGCAGCGGGTGGCATGAAGTGAGGGCCCCTACCCCATCTGCAGCTGTTGCCAGCCTGGGGCCTGGGCAGGGGTCAGGCCAGCAGGTAGCTGCCATTAGGCCTGTGGATGCTGTGTGGTCCAGGGAGTAGGAAACCTGAGGGTATCTCACGATATCCTCTGTGCGGAGTCAGGAGGCTCTGCCTAAGGTGACCCCCGCCTTGGGACAGACCTGGCAGTGGGGAGCAGGGCTCCAGAAGCCTACCTGGGCCGCGATGCCCCCCAGGCCGGTGCTGTCACCCCCACTGCTGGCATGCATGCCCGTGGTCCAGGTGATAGACTCGTAGTTGAAGATGGTGAAGGAGGCCTTGCCGTTGGTGATGAGTATGGTCTGGAATGTGTTGACCTGCCCAGGAGAGAAGGCTGGTGGGGCTGCCTTGGTGCCCAGCACCTGGGCCTGTCTCCCTTGCTGGCCAGTCAGCCAGGCAGGACCTCTGCCCGCTTGCTCTGACCAGGCTGTCCCAGTGTCCAGCACAGTGCCCGCTGCCCAGAGGGTCCCTTCGGAAGTGTCCACTGAAAGTGAGCAGATGCTCTGCGTGGGCTGCCTGCACCCGTCCTCCACCTGGGAGTTGGCATCAGCCTGGGTGGGTGTCGCCCACTACACCTAGGCTGGGCATCAAGGGAGTCAACCCACTGTGCCCACCAGGCTGGACAATACTCTGGCTCCCACATGAGCGTGCCTGCCGCCTGGCATCAGCCAGGAGAGAGCACTGGGAGGCAGCAGAGCCCCTCCCACACCGTGCTGTCCCAGGGACCCTGTGGACCCCATCTCCCCAGGTGTGCGCCACCACTGTGGGCATCTGGGTTTCACCACAGCTGGAGAGTGAGCCGTGAGACTGATCTCAGCCAGGTGAGGGGCAGGTCCCCAGGCCTCTCCCTCTCAGAGCCAGACCCCCTCCCTGCCAGGACCAGCAGCTGCACTCACTGGGGAGGAGGTGCTGCCGCCAAAGAAGGTCACGCGGTACCACGTGGCAATGAAAACCCAAGTGGCTGAGAAGTCCAGGAGCTCAGGGAAGTAGCGCCTGACATCCTCGGTGGCTCTGTGCAGAGTGGCAGGGTCTGTGGCCTCCCGGTAGTACACGTCACCGGCACGCCGGTTGTCCACGTCTGCCCAGAAGGCTGCCACCACGCAGCGGTCCTTGGCGATGGGGAAGGCCACGGGTGTGAACTGAGAAACCTCCTTCAGGAAGGAGATGATCCCGTTATTGTTCACCTGTGGGCAGGAAGCCAGAGGCAGCTGGGCTGGGCGCTGTGGACGGCCTTGCCTGAAGCACACAGTCCAGGCCCGACTCTGCCACTCCCGGGCTGTGCTTCCCAGAGGCACAGCCATGCCTGGTTTTCTTACTTGTGATGCTTGGCTAATACAAGCTGCCATGGTCTGAACCACCGTCTCCCCCAAATTCATGTTTGAAGTCCTCACCCCCAAGGCGATGGTGTTAGGTGGCTTTTAGGTCATAAGGGTGGGTTCTCATGAATGGGTCTGTGCCCTTGTAGAAGAGCCCAGAGAGCTGACTTCTGTGTGTGACAACACCATCACAAGACCCATCTAAGAGCCGAGAAGCAGGTCTCCCTGGTCATTGACTCCGGCGGTGCCTTGATCTTGGGCTTCCTGTCTCCAGAACTGTGAGAAACAAACCCTGTTGTTCATAAGTTGCCCAGTCTAAAGCATTTTGTTACAGGACCTTGAGTGGACCAAGACAGCAGCCCTGAATCACTGCGTGCTGGGCGGTGGAGCATGGGCTCGTGGTCACAGCATAGACTCCAGGTTATTTGTATCTGCTACTGGGGAGAGGGGTCAGAACTGGGCCTTTAGTGAAGGTGCTGGGCCTCCCTTGGGTGAGAAAGTACTGTGTTGTTCAGCTCCTCAGGCCACCAACAGAGAGCAGGACGCAAGGGTGCTTCAGGTCCTGTAGACCCCTCTCTCATGGGTGTGGACCACTTACCCAGGTGGGATGGGAGGCTGGGTACCCACAGACAAGTGTGGAGGTGGACCCTCGCTATGCTACAGATGACGTGGACTCCAGAGACAAGAGATCCAGATGCTCGGCAGGGGCTTTTGGATGACACCAAGGTCACTGGCAACACGAGAAAACATCACGAGACTAACAACAATGTAAAAAGTCAGCCCACAGGAATGGGAGAAAATATTTGCAAGTTATACATCTGGCAAGGGATTCATATCCAGAATGTAGAGAATTCTTAAAATTCAACAACAAAAGATAAACAAGTTGATTCAAAAGTACAGAGAACTTGGGCAGACATTTCTCCAAAGGAGACATGCACATTGTCAGCAAGCCCATGGCGGGATGCTCACCACCACTCATCATTAGGAAGTGCAAACCAAAGCTCCAGGGAGATGCATCTCACATCCCGGGAAGGCGGCTAATAAAACACCCGCAGTGCCGAGATTCACCAGAGTTGCCCTGGCAGTGGAGAAACCAGAAGCCTGTGCAATGCTGGTGGGATGTACAATGGCGCAGCCACAGCGGGAACGGTATGGTGGCTCCTCAGCAAAGTGAAGACAGAATCACCATATGAAGAAGTCTGTATTTATTACCCATGTCCACAACATCGTTATTCACGGTAGCTAAAGGCTGGACACAACTGAGGTACCCACGGCTGAGTGAATGAAGAAGCAGAATGTGGCATTTGCAAAGAACAGGGTGCTACTGCCTTGACAAGGAGGAACACCCTGATATCTGACCGCGTGGGTGGGTGAGCCTTAGACATCACGAGTGTCAGAAGCCAGTGATGGGAGGTCAAGGCCTGCGTGATGCCGCTTACGTGAGGTCCCCAAACCATCAAATCCTCAGAGCCAGGAAGTAGAAACATGGCTTCCAGCAGCGGAGGGGACAGTGATGGGGGTGATCACTGAATGGGGACAGAGTTTCATTTTTACAAGAGAAAAGATTCTGCGGTGGTGCTGATGGTGGCACAGTGGTGTGAGCGTGCTCAGTAGCACTGGATTGCATATGAAACTGGGAGGGCAGCAAATGCCAGCTGTACTTTACCACAGTAAAAATGGGGGGTGGCTAGGATGAAAACCATTGGAAGTGGTAATTACAAAAGAAGACATTTCAGGGCCGGGGATCTAGCTCAGTGGTTCTGCTGCCTGCCTCGCAAGCGCAAGGTCCCGAGTTCAATCCCCGGTACCAAAAATTAAAAAATAAATAAAAATAAAAAAGAAGACATTTTAAAGGTTCAAATAAATAGAATAAGAAATAAAATATCAGAAATTAAGACAAAAGGACAGATTTAAGAGCAGATTGATGCAATTACAGAAAAATGAGGGAACTGGAACTAAAACACAGGTCAGAAGAAATGACTCAGAATTCAGAATGAACACAAAAAGATGGGAACACAGAATGGAGGATGAAGACAGAACACAGACTGGCACTGGGGCCCCAAGCACCTGCTCTGATCCAGGACAGTGGAATGGAGCAGGGCTGAGAGCACCCAGACCTGACAAGCAACATCGAGCCATGAATTCTGCCGTCCCAGGGACCCGCTGGCCAGAAAAAGGAAAACCCCAAACAAATGCGGAGATGCAGAAAGCCAGTGCCAAGGAGACAATGTGCAGAGGACAAAGCAGGGCGCTCACCACCAAGGGCTCTGCAGGTGGCACAGGGCCTAGGAGCTGCAGTGTGGAGCTGCATCCCCCGTGTACCAGAGGAAAGCAGAGCCCACAGAAAGACTCACACCCAGGTGGAGCATCCTCTGCTACTGAAGCCCAGATACAAATGATTCTGACAAGTTAATAATGATAAATAATAGATAAGCGGAAGACCCACACTTAAAGAAGTTGCGGTGGGTCACCTTCAAGTTGAAGCAAAGGGTAAGGCTGGACTTGCAGGAAGGAAAAAGGGCAAAGAAGTCATGAGTGTCAGTCTGAGTGGACAGTGGCCGTTTGCAGAAGTAATACACGATGCCTTGTGGAATTGTACTGCGAGTCTACAGAATTAAAATTCAGGACAACAATAGCAGATAAACAGAGAGAACGCCTCATGTTAAAGTCTCCCAGGTCACTGCCTCCTATGGGGCCGGGGCTCAGAGATAACAGAACAACTGGCATCCTGAGTTCATGGTGTCATACCATCCAGGGCAGTCACTGAGGGAATGGAAGTCACACACGTTCTTGAGAGAGGCTGAGGTGGGATGATTAAAACACAACTTGGGGCTGGGGATTTAGCTCAGTGGTTTCGCTGCCTGCTGTGCAGGCGCAAGGACCCGAGTTCGATCCCCGGTACCAAAAAAAAACCAAAACACTCAACTTTAAGCACAGTAAGAGAGCAGAGATAGAAATGTAAAACAGAACAAATAGTGCAGAGAAGATGGTAAACTGAAATACAATATATCAGTCATGCATTCAATGAACATGAATTAAATGTTCCAGTTTAAAGATAGCTTGTCTAGGTGCTAACCAAAGGACAGCTGGTACAGTGACACTGCTATCAGATAAAAGAGACCCTGAGGTAAAACGTATTGCTCAAGGGAAGCAATCTCCCCATCTCATTCCTAGAAGCAAGCATTACCCTGATACCAAAACCAGAGAAGGATCCAACCAAAAAAGAGAGCTACAGGCCAATCTCCCTAATGAACATAAATGCAAAAATCCTCAGCAAGATACTGGCAAACAGAATGCAGTAAATCATCAAGAAGATTATGACCAAGTAATAGGGATGATTATGACCAGGGATGCAGGGATGGTTCAACATATGCAAATCAATAAACATAATATACCATATTAACAGAGCCAAGGACAAAAACCACGTGATCATCTCAATAGATCTAGGAAAAGCATTTGACAAAATCCAACACCCATTCATGATGAAAAAAAAAAAAAAAAGCCCTACAGAAAAACTCTACAGAATAGATGGTCTTTATCTCAATCTGATGAAAGCCATCTCTGGCAAATCAACAGCCAACTTCACACTAAATGATCAAAAACTGAAAACTTTCACTCTAAAATCAAGAACAAGACAAGCATGCCCACTATCACCACTCCTGTTCAATGTACTTCTGGAAACAGCCACAGCAATTAGACAAGAAACAAAAAGAATAACAATAGGAAAGGAAGACATGATACTCTATATAGAAGACCCCAAAAACTCCACCAAAAGACTTCTAGATTTAATAACCAAGTTCAGTAGAGTAGCTGGTTACAAAGTCAACACTTAAAAATCAATAGCATTCCTTTACACAAATAACAAACTCACTGAGAGAGAAATTGGGGAAACAATACCTTTTACAATAGAATCCAAAAAAATGAAATACCTAGGAATCAACCTAACAAAGAAAGTAAAAGACCTCTACATTGAAAATGACAGTACTCTAAAACAGGAGATCAAAGAGGATATCAAAAAATGAAAAGATATCCTCTGTTCTTGGGTAGCAAGAACAAATATAGTGAAAATAGCCATATTCCCAAAATTGTCATACAGATTTAATGCAATCCCAATCAAAGTACCAATTGCATACCTCACAGAATTAGAGACAACAATCCTAAAATTCATTTGGAACCAGAAGAGACCTAGAATAGCAAAAGCATTTCTGGGCAACAAAGGCATGGCTGGGGGCATCACAATCCCTGACTTGAAATTATACTACAAAACTACAGGCACAAAACCAGACCTGAGGACCAGTGGAACAGATTAGAGGATTCAGAAACAACTCCAGACACACTCAGCCACCTCATCTTTGACAAAAGAGCCAAACACCCTCACTGGAAGAAAGATAGCCTATTTAATAAATGGTGTTGGAAAAACTGGCTTTCCACATGCTGAAGATTAAAGCTAGACCTATAACTCTCACCATGCACTAAACTAAAATCTAAATAGATCAAAGATCTAAATATTAAAACAGAAACACTAAATCTGCTGGAAGATAGAATAGGTAGAACTCTTAAAGATATAGGTGTAGGCAAAGAGTTTATGAACAAAACCCTGATTGCACAGGAAATACCACAAAGAATCAACAATTGGGATCTCATCTTATTAAAAAGCTTTTGTACAGCAAAAGAAACCACCAACAGAGTGAAGAGATAACCCACAGAGTGGGAAAAATTTTGGCAGCTGTTCCTTAGACAAAGGACTAATATCTGGAATATATGAAGAACTTACAAAAAAATCAGACCCCTCAAATTTAAAGACTCAATCCAAAATTAGGTGTCTAAAATGAATAGACACTTTTCAGATGAAGAAGTAGAAATGGCAAAAATGTTCATCACTGGTCATTCAAGAGATGCAAATTGAAACAACACTGAGATCTCATCTTGTTCCAGAAAGAATGGCTGCTATCAAGAAATGAACCAATAACAAATGCCAGCGGGGCTGTGGGAAAAAGGACCCTTTCTCCACTGTTGAAGTGCAGACTGCTGTAACTACTGTGGAAATCAGTGTGGCGATTCCTCAGAAAACTAAAACTAGAGGTTCCATTTGAGCCAGCCATTCCCCTTCTTGGTATCTTCTCAAAAGAATCAAAAGCATCCTACCCAGGGATATGTGCACATCCATGTTTACAGCGGCACAGTTTGTAATAGCTAAGTCTTAGAAACAGCCCAAATGCCCAGCAACTGATGAATGGATAAAGAAGATGTGGGGTTTTTTTATACCATGGAGTATTACTCAGCCATAAAACTTGAGACATTTCTAGCTAAATGGATGCATCTTGAGTCCCTACTCTTAAGTGAAATAAATCGGACACGTGTTCAGACATCACATGGCTTCTCTGGTGTGAGAAACCAGAAGGGTAAATAAGGACCAAAATGTATTACAGATACTGTGAAATAGGAAGAAAATTTTCAAATGGGAAGGTGGGCTAGGGAGGGGGAGGGGGAAAGGAAGCAAGGGGAAAGAAAAAAGAATAGAAGGAAAAAATGGAAACAAAGTTTTTGTAAATAAGGAGGGGAAGAGGGACTGAAGGGAGAGGAGGGGAATGAGAAAAAAAAAGAATCAAGATATATCATGTACAGGTACAAATTCCCTATGAGGAAAGTTATTATGTATATCTAAAATGTACCAATGAAAAAGAGAAAATCTAACTTTTTATATAATCATTCAGAATTATATAATCATTGAATAAGTGTTCAAAATTTTCCCACTAAGAAAGCTCCTGGTCCATATGATAGCATCGTGGGTCCTACCAAATGTTTGAGACGGAATCCAGGGTGTCTCGAGGCTTGCCCAGGCCGACAGTGACGTTTCACAGGGCGGCACCCAGGCGGCCAGCTGTGTCCGCCTCATGTAGAGTTCCCAGAACCTCACCCAAATCGCCAGCAAGCTGAACCCTGCAAGACGTAAACAGGGTGAATTACTCATCATACCAGCTCGGCGTTGTGGTAGGAATATGAGCTTGCTTTACATTAGAAAACCAACTCATTTAATTTGCCATTAATCTCATGAATTTAAGTTACTGATTTAACAGACTGAAGGAGAAAAGTCATAGAATCATCTTAATGGACACAGAGAAGGCATTAATGAAAGTCAGCATCTGCTGGTGATAAAAGCTCTGAGCACTCGGGGTACAGGGAACACCTTAATCTGACGAGGCGGCCTTCAAAGGCAGCAAGAGTTGGGGCACACCTCTTTGAGATGCGCAAAGGCCCCAGCGGCAAGAAAAGCAGTAAAAAGTCAAAGGATCAGAGAGAGAGCAGCGCAGCCATCCTGAGGTGCACACGAGGCAAGCGCATGCGGAAATGCAGAAAAATCTGCAGATGGCCACTGCATTAAAAGGAAAGATTTTCTTTGGATGTTGGACAAAAAATGAAGAAATGCAGAAAGTCTACTGTGATTCTGCTGCACACTGGCAATAAACAGAAAGTAAAGTCAAAGAAAGGACACTATTTACAGCAGCATAAAAACCACGTATCTCAGAATCCGTCTAAGAGAAGATGTGCACGACTCCACAGTCAGTTTTCTGGTTTTGGTACTGGGGATTGAACTCGGGACCTTGCTCTTGCAAGGAAGGCAGCAGAACCATTGAGCTAAATCCCCGGCCCTCCACAGTCAATTTTCAAACCTCACTGGAAATGCAGAAGGTGACCTGAATACAAGCAGAAATGCACTGTGTCCTTGGACAGCATGATGGTGGCTTGGCAGGAGCACAGGTAGAGGCCCAGAGCAGGGTCCACCTGAGAGAGGTGGCATGGGGCTGATGGGGTGCCCCTGGGTCTGCGCAACATTTGCTGCTCCCTGTGCATTTATGTCAAGAGCCCTCGTCTGCAGTGTTAGAGGCCACAGACGGGGAGGCTCCTCTGCGTGGGAGAGGAGCCATGTCCACATCAGCTGGGCCCCTGTCATGAGGTCCCCAGGGGCTGACACGGCCACCTGCAGGGGAGGGCTTCCCTGTACCCACCTTCCCGCATCCCTCTAGGTCCTGCCCCGTGCCCCACACCAGCTGTCCTGCCTGGCCCTGCTAGCCGTGGGTGGTATGCACTGAGCCTCTGCCCACCGCACTGCTGCCCTCCCCCGGGCTGGGCCAGGAACCTGGGGGTCCAGGAAAGAGGCAGAACAAGCCAGCCCTGTTCCCCTGCCAGGACCGGGCAGTGCTGGGACCACAGCGGAGTGGGCAGTGGGGCCCAGGCACCCGGCTGGCAGGCTCCCTCACCTGGGCAGGAGCGTCCCGGGCGTCCTCCCTGCAGATGAGACAGCAGAGTGGTGGAGCAGGTGCTTGGGGCAGTGGAGAGGCCCCTCTCCAACCAGTCCGGGGTCCTTCCCCTCCCCAGAACATTGGCTTTACTGATGTGTGTTGGTGCTTGCATAGCACTTTGTAAAACATGCAGTCCAGATACGGAAAACCAGAGGTCACAGTGAGACTGCGTCCCCCACCAGATGCCCCGAGGAGAGGCGGGATGGGTGCCGGGCGTGGAGAGGAGCTGTGTGTTTAATGCCCAGCCCTGACCTCCAGAGGTGTCTTGCTGCCTTCACTGCCTGGCACCTCAGAAACCTGACCAGAGCCTGGGTATTCACTGGGGTCCAGGGCCCGGCCTGGCCCCATGGGACCCTCGCAGAAGCACAAGGCCCCCAGGGGACCTGCTGCCCCAGGCAGGGAGGGAGGGAGGACTGTGCTCCTCACATCGGTCCGCAGGCTGGGGACCCTGGGCTCAGCACCCTTGCCCTCCAGGCTGCCCGTGGGCGCCTTCCTGTCTCCCCCACCCAGCTAAGCACCTGCTGCTGAGAAGGAGCTGTCACCGGATAGCACAGCCCAGGGTCAGCGACATAAGTCCCTAGACGGACTCTGCATGCAGCAGACAGGGCCTGGTGAGGCCACAGGGCCGGCAGTTCCTGGGCAGCCCTCCCTTTGCAGGCTTCAGTCACGGCCAGCCGCAGGGAGGAGTGTCCTGTCCTCTCTGAGTGGGTGGTGCTCAGCTGCCCTGCTCCATCAGGAGGCCCCAGGCTATGAGCAACAGGAAGCTGCAGTGCTTTGTGAGCACCAAGGTGGTCAGCGGAGGAAGGGAGGTGCAGGGAGTCGTGCTGGTGGTGCTGCCGAGGTGGATGCGGCCCAGCAAGTGTGGAAAGTCCTGGCAAGCTCCGGAGGCAGGCATGCCATGGGCCCTGTGCCTGCACCCGGCTGGCCTGGACCCTGAAGCGAGGCCCGGGGGGGGGGGGGCTCTGGAGAGGGACAGGGTCCCCAAGTGGCCTTGGAAGGACCCAAGGAGCCCCGAAGCAGCGCCCAGGCCACAAATGTAGATCAGATGGGTGTTACCTCGGTTCCTGGCTTTGATTCCTCTGCCAAAAATCAAACAATAAACCCCCTGAGGCATTTTATAAGCTTGTTTTGAAAAATGTGCGTGTGCCTTTTATTTCCTGGCAGCTTTCCGGGTATTAGGGTCCCTCCGGCAGGCACAGCGAGGGCTGGCAGGGCGGGCAGGGCCTCAGGGAGCCCCTCACATCCAGCCCTGCAGGAGGGGCTGCACAGCGGACGCAGAGGGGAAACGAGTCCCAAGAGTCCCCGTGACTGGAGAGGGTGGGGAGCACCCTCTGGGGCCTTCTGGGGGACCTGCTGGAGTGGGGGGGAGTGGGAAGGACACGGCCTGAAGGCCAGCGCTGCCTGCCCTCTCAGCTGTGTCCTCTCTCCTGCCCTCTGGTTTCCACAGCAGCTCTGCTTTGGGCCCTGACCCTCAGCCCGGGCCAGGGTGGATCTGGCCCTCCCCGTGACCTGTCCCTAGCTGTCCTGAGCATCCTTGTGCAGATACTGCTCCTGCCTCACTGTACCCCTGGCCAGGGGCCCTCCAGTCCAGTGTACCATAGGGCTGCAGCCCCTAGCGGCCCTGGACATGCCCACCGGGACAGCAGCCCCATCTTGCCCAGGTGTCCATGCCTCCTCTGCCTCCACCACTGGCCTCTCACAAGACCTTATGCCCCCAGCCTGGCTACGTTTTGGAGGGAGGGGCCTCTTGTGGCCACCTGTCTCTCTGCAGCCACCCAGGCCCTGGACCCTCTAGGCTGAGCATGACATGTCCCAACTCACCCACACCTGGGACCCTCATCTACCACCGGACTCCTGGGGACAGTGGCCACTCCTCTGGGCCCATCCCAGCACCGGGGGGCCTCTGGGGTCCTGTGCCTGCTCCACTCCCCACACTGTCTGCTTCCCAGAGTGGGCAGCAGGGAACGGTGGGCAAAAGTCAGGTTCGGGGCCTGAGGGGCTGTGCCTGACCCTCGACACGGCTCTACATGAGCTTAGAGGACATGTGGGCCAGGGCCACCTCCACAGTGGGGGTCAGGGCTGGGGCCTGTGTGGCTCTGTCCCATCCAGATGGGACTGCAGGGCCCAGGGGAGGCTGAGCAGGTGCTGGCTCCCAGGCGCCAGGGAGTAGGGCAGAGACTGTATATAAGAGGCATCTCAAACAGACCTGGCCAGCTGAGTGAGTGGCTTGCTGACTCAGGCTGCGCACGCAGCACCCTAGAAGAGTACAGATGCCCCCCGGGTGCAGGGGACAGTAAGGGAAGCTCCCAGCACGCCTCCCAGGGAGTTGGCTTGGAGAGATTTCAGTCCAGCGGGGCAACAACAGGGCCCGCATGAAGGCGCCCACGGGACAGATACGCACCACACATTGTTGGTCCAGGGCAGGTGTGGGTGCCAAGTTGGCAGCCAGTGATGGGTTAGGCCTGTTAGGGTGCAGCTGCATGGTGAGACACCATGTCCTCATTACAAGCACGCCACCACAGCAAATTCAGGGCACGGGCAAACACTGAAATATGCAAGCTTAGAAATCTGTATGAATGGCAGCCCCAAGTTGGTTTTGTAAAACTGTAAATAGCTCAAAAACAGAGGAGACACTGGGGGTCTACATTTCTAGGTGGTGGCATCACGGATGTGACATTGCAGTGATCAGAAAACGCACACCAAGTGTTTACTGTGCAGCTTCCAGGAGCTGGCACTGTTCTGGGTGCCTGGAACAGGGAATGGAAGAGTGAAGGGAAGAGATGAAAATGACCTTAACGCTAAAAATGAGAGGCACGGCCGCTGCTCAGATGTGAGCTCACCAAGGCCTTGGCGAGGCTGAACGGGGAGGAGATGAGTGAGGCCAGCAGGGGCCTGGAGCAGCCCCCGGGGGCGGGGGGGGACACCCAGCACAACAAGCCAGCCACGTCCTGGTAAGAATGTCTGGCTTCACACTGTCACATGGAGCCGCGGAGCGGGGACTCTTGAGCTGTCGGTGGCCAGGCAGGCGTGTGGCTAGGGTGCTCTGGGGCAGTGTGGACACTGGGACTCTTGCAGAAGGCTCTCCCTAGGGCCTCCGGTTCGGCAAGGTCATGTGTTGGTGTGATGTCACACTCACACTGGAGCTGCAAGAGCTCTCTCCGCACTCTAGCATGTGCTCGCTGGCCACTCCTCCCTCACCTTCACCCTGAACACTGTATTGTGCATGGGCCACGAGCGAGGACACTCGTGGAAGCAGATAAGCTTGCACAAATGCCCAAATCGGCCAGCTAAGAGCGGTGCAGTGCTGAGTACTGTTCTCCCCGGTCACGTGTTTAATGATTTATTCACTTCGGTCGGTGTGACGGCTGGACTCCTGCTCCGTTCACTGTCACCACCCTTATTTATTCTGATGTCCACATCATTCCAGACTTGGCCAGGGCTCCCCTTCCGGCGGCCTCTGGGTCCTCCCAACACCTTTCCCTTCTCTGAAATTCCCTGCCGTGCGGCACAAGGTGTACTTTCCGTCCGCACTAGAATGTCCGAGTCGCTGGCCTTTTCAGTGGAGACTGGTGTTCAGCCCCGGCTGAGCACTCTAAGAGCTCAGTGACAGTGGTGTCACTGCTTCCCTTCCTCTTGGGCCAGAGCCAGGCAAGAGCCACACGCTGCTCAACAAAGGGCAGCATTCTAGGCGGTGCGTCATGGGCAATTTAGTCGTTGAGGAAATGCTACAGTGTGCACCTTCACAGCCCTGGGCGGCACCAGCCAATCCCTTGCCACAGGCTGCTGGTGCCAGCGGGAGACGCAGTGCACGCGGGGTGAGTGTTCAAGGCTGTTACCAGGGCAACACAGTGCCTGGGTGTACAGGAATTTTATTTTATTTTCTAAGTCAACAAAATCCATCTAAAATAACAATAAAAGTATAGCACAGTACATACATAGATCAGCAACATGGATTTTATTACCAAAGTCCAGCACTATGCACAGTGCATGACTGCATGTACTGTTCTTTTCTTTTTGGTACCAGGGATTGAACTTGGGTCTTTGTGCTTGCAAGGCTGGTGGCAGAACCACTGAGCTAAATCCCTGGCCCCAACATGTGCTATTCTTTTATAAGACTGGCAGTGTGGGAGGTTTGCTTACACCAGCACCACCACAAACGCACGAACAGTGCTTGCCCTAGAAGCCGTGAGGGCTCCGCACTAGCAGGTGATGAACTCTCAGCTCCAGGGCAATCTCACAAAGCACAGTGCACACCTCCATCTAAACTCTCCGCCAGGCTTTCACACATGCATGCGAGTGTTCCCTGGGTCTGAAACAATTTGCCCAGACCCAGCCCAGCCTAACACAAAGCCACTGCAGGGCCCTCCTGTGCCTCCTCTTCTCCACGTCTGCAGCTCTGTCTTCCACAGGAGGCTCACATGACCTCCATGCTGCTCAGGGTTACAGAATCACACACTTGTCCATACCACCATGAAACTACAGCTACCCCTGGATATATGCTTACCAGTCTTTTTAATTTACTGTGCAGGTATACAAAGATTGTATTAAAAATTACTTGCAATTGTGTAGGCAACAATTATAAACTATTATAAATACTAAAAATACGCTCAGAACTGAGTGGGGAATGGTGCTACACGTCTATAATCCCAGCACTCAGGAGGCTGAGGCAGGAGGGTCAGGACAAGTTCCAGGCCAGCCTGGCTACATGGTGAGTTCAAGGCCAGCCTAGACTACATAGTGAGACCCTGTCAAACAAAACAAAACAAACAAATACATGTTCCGAATATAAAAGAAAACATCAACACAAGGAGGGGAGAAACAAAAAACGCACAAAAGATCTAAAGGACTTCTATAAAAAATTGACATGAAAATATGGTGAAATGAGATGAACAGGAGGTTAGACACTGCAGAAGAAAAAATTTGTGAACTTGAAGACATATTTATAGAAATAACCAAAATGATCGACCAGGGACAAAGAACTGAGAGAAAAGAAGCAAGTGTCACTGAGTTCTGGACAGCCATACACAGTTTGATGCACGTATAATTTGAGTCTTCAAATGAAAGGGACAAAGAACTGAAGAAAAATATTTGAAGATGGCTGAGAATTTTTCCAAATTTCATGAAAACTATATACAGTACCTACAAATCACAGGTCTTAATAAGCCCCAAAGAGAAGGGAAAAGAATCTTTAAAAATGCACCTAAAAATGAAATTGCTGAAATGCAGTGATAAATTTTGAAAGTGATAAGAGGAAAAAAGACACATTACACAGAATGAACAAAGAACAACAGCAGACACCTCATCTGGAGCAGATCTAAGGACCATGAGTAGCAGGTTTACAAAAGAAAAAACAAAACTCCTCAAACCACACAGCCAACCTAGAATTCCACGCTGATTCAGCAGACGCAGCTTTCAAAACTGAAGGTAAATAAAGAAATTTTCAGATAAGGTAACTTAGCCTGGCAGGTCTGTACAACTGAGAAACACTACAGGAAGTCTTTCATGCAAAGCGGACTGGTGTAAAATGGAAATGTGGACCTATGGGGACTAAGAGAGACTGGGAAAGGAGAATATGTGGCTAACCCTAAAAGGCTTTGCTCTCGTCTCTGTTTTACTATTTGAGACAGGCTCTCACCATGGAGCCCAGGGTGGCCTCAATCTTGTTCTGATCCCCCTGCCTCACCTCCCAGTTGCTGGGATTGAAGGCTGCACCTCACACCAGGCTCTAGGCTTTCTAGTTTTTAAATCTCTTTAAGTGACAATGTGTTATCAGTTTTGTAATATATGTAACGTTTATGACAACAACATGAAGGCCAGAAGGGGGTAATAGATTTATATTATTTTGGGGCTCTTATTTGAAGGGGCAGAATATTTAAAGATAGACAATATGATAACCCTACAGCAATCATTGAAAATAGATACTGATAAGCCAACAATCGAGATAACACGAAATCCTTTTTAAAAACCTCCGAGAGAAGGAATATAGAGAACAGATGTAACACACAGGAAAACAACAGGTTAAACCTCCACCATGCGAAGAACACACGAAGGATCAATGGTTTAAACCCTCCAATTAAAGTGATTTCCAGACTGCTCGAGAAGACTGAGGCCACACTCCTGCCCTCGCCAGAGAGAGAGCCAGGCCCAGTCAGTCAGGTGCTGAGGGGCGTCGCTGACGGTGCTGTTGGAGAAGAAGCCCTGTTGGTCCCTCAGGCTGCAGCGAAGCAAAGCAACGTTGCTCGCACCCAACATGCCCACCCCACTGCTTCCCTCGTAACCAGACACCGCTTCTCTTGGGGTCCTGCTCCCCCCAGGCCCACCCCCGTCTAGAGTCTCCCCCTCTGTTCACACCTCAGCCTCTCTTTCTGCATGCTGGGCAGTCCGGCCCTGTCCAGATGAGGGGCTCCACCTGCCACCCGTATTCCGCTCCTGCAGTGGGAAAGGGCTCACCAGAGACCAGTGCCCTCAGGAGGCAGACGGTGGTGCCAACAGCAAGTCGATGGTCTCTGTCACCTTTACCAGCTGCTGTGCTGTGTGCCCCCAGGCAGGCTCACCTGTCTTCACACGCGCATCACACTTGCACCCCTGACCTGGCTTCCCAGTGAGCCCCTCTTTCCACAGGTCCTACGGGGGTGGGCTGGGCTGTGTGCAGCAGGATGCCTGCCAACCACCAGCATCCGGGCCAGCATCTGCAACTCCGGCCCGATCCCACCTTCCCTAGTCCAGCTCCCGCCATGCCCATGCCTGTGACGTATGTGCAGCCATCATCGTCACCACTGTGCGGCCATCAGCTCTGTCCCGTGGAAAGTCTGCTCTGAGCCACAAGGACAAACTGGCCTGAGTGTACACAGCTCTGGTAGCGGCACAGGAGAGGAAAGCACTGCCCACTCTGAGAGGTGGTAAACTGAGGCTTGTGGAAGGACTAGCAGAGGTCACCAGCTGCCTGTAAGCAATGACAGCACGGAGGGCAGGGCAGGGCCAGGCCTGGCTCTCAGGATTGGGAGGTGGATCCAGGCTGAGCAGACAGGCAGGGGGACATGTTTGTGCCTCAGGGGGCCCCAGAGGGCACTGCTGGCCAGCAAGCGTTCAAGGCCAAGAGGCCCAGTTGATGGCAAGTTGCCTGTGGGCTCTGCAGGGACACAGCCCGCCCCTGACCCCAAACCCTTCTGCCTCCCATTCAAGGCTCTTCATTTCTTGGATTGGCCCCAAAGCTTTCCAAAAGACAGGAGGTGAAGAGTTTCTAAGATGCAGTGGTCAGGCGTTGTCACAATGTATGAGCCCACTCTAGAGGCTCAGGTTGGACAGGTAACTAGTGGGCCACCTACCTCCCTGCCCCAGCAAGAGGATGTGCTCTCTAGGCCCCAGGGGCTTCTGGGGCCCAGAAAACCAGTTTTCCTGCGATGGCTGCACCCCATGCCTCAGCAGCGTTACCCTTGCTGGGGTTCAGAACCGTAGTAATCAAATGTGCTCTCGGCCATTTCAGAGCCTCACACCGTGCCAAGTACAGCCACTGTGACACGAGAAAGCATGGTGGGTCCCTTCTAGACAGGTCCACCGTGTGAAAAGTGGCACACTCTGGGCTGCTCCCCATGGCCCAAGGGGCACTGGTCTCACACAGGGCACATCTAGCTTCTGTGTGACAGTGGACAGCACAAGGACAAGACATTCTCTTTTATTCCCTCACTCATGTTCTAAGCCTGCTCAGGCCAAGCCACAGGCTAGGGACAGAAGGCACGAGAGGCCAGAGCTGAGACCCTGGTTCACCAGACACAGGTGCTGGGCTTGGAGCTGTCCATGCTGCACCTTGCTGACCATGTGGCACTGCACTTCGGGACAGGGCAGGGATGTCCGGCCTCCTTTACTCCAGAGGAAACACCTCCCTCCTCTCTGTCAGGCTCTGCCTCTGTACCCTGCACACCTCTGTCCTGGCCAGAGTGCTCCTGGCTACGTGACGCCAGGTGCCCTGGGCAGGGCTCCCTAGAGAATCCCATTTCTTTCCTGCTAAGCAAACGGAAAGGTGGAGTGCCACATAGTGTCCACATCGACAAGTGTTTCCTTAACACTATCTCTGTTTCAGGAAAAAGCTCTTATGGAGACAGGTGCTTTGCTAGCAGCCAGAGGCTCGTTTCTGATGAAACCATTTATTTTGTGAGTAGATCTTTCCATTCAGAACAGCATCTCCCTGTGTACAATGACACCAGGGAGGATTTTGGCAAGGGTAGCTGTTTTTGGTGCGGCTGTTCAGAGGATCAACTGTTTTAATAATATTTTCACCTGTGATTTGAGTGGTAAGGTTGAGCCTGGCTCAAATGCCTAAGGAACGTTTGGACAGAGATCTGTGAGGGTGGTGCCAACACAGGCTCTCCCATTCCTAAGACATTCTGCCTCTTCCGGCTGGACAGACCCCGAGCGGGCTCTGCCTGCCCACTTCACACTTCAGGAGTCCACCCTGCCCCTCTGCCAAGTCCTGACCCAAAGGGACTTTCAGGAAAGGATCTACACGCACACGCACGCACATGCAGTCACGTCACCGCCTGCCCTGACCTGAGTGGGCACAGGGAGGTCAGGTGGGGTCACAGTGGCGGGCGCTGTGGATGTGCTGGTGCTGCGGGGTGCGGGGTGTTGAAGGATGCGTTGGTAGTGCACAGGCCCGTGGACATGGCGCTCAGGACAGTGACAACAGTGCAGAGGCTGTGGCTGGGATGGTGAGGGCGAGGGTTCGGGGGATGGAAAGCCAGTGCCCACGGAGGAGACCATCCCGGCGGTGTGAAGGTGCGGGGGCTCACGGTGACGGGCGCGTGCGTGTGTGTGCGTGCGCGTGCGCCTGTGTGCGTGTGTGTGCGCGTGTGTGCGCAGGAGCGCGCGCTAACCATGGGACCTGGTACAGCCAATGACAAGAACGGCGGTGGTGATGGTGCTGCACGTGGCACAGGTCGTGGCTGGGCAACATGTTGGGGTGACTGCAGGCCAGCTGCCCATGTCTCCACACACGACCCGCAGGATTCAGGCACCCACAGTGGCCCCTTGCCACATTCCGCCCCCAGGGCGGCCAGGGTGGCGGCTTCCTTCCGTTCCTGCATGCATGTCCCAGGCCCCAGACGGGTCCTGCGCAGGTCTGAGCCCGGGTGGGCGCAGGGAGAAGGCTCAGGGCAGAGCCCCTCCACGCTGCCAGAGCCGCCAGCCCCGCCCAGCCCCGCTCTGCCAAACAGGGGTGCCCGCAGGAGCAGGGTCGCAGCCTCCTGCCCCGGGCCTCCAGTGTCACCTGGAGACTCGGAAGCGGCCAGAGGAGGGGCCGAGACTCTCCTAGGCCAGGTGCCCACTCGGGACCCCAGAGCCGAGGCCGTGCGGCCGCTGCCGCCCCGCCCGCCGCGCCTCTGCCCTGCCGGCCGCCGTGCGCCTGGCGCGGGAGCGCTGTCCTCACTCAACCCGGCACCGCCGGGCGCCCAGACGCCGCGGTGGGGAGTCGGGGCGGGCGACCCTGCCCGCGACGCGGTACTCACGTAGAGGCCGGAGTGCTCGGCGCCGAAGAACGGGAAGGGCACGGAGAGCGGCCGCAGCCCAGAGCCACCGTCGTCCTGCTTCGGGGTCACGGCGTCGCCACGCGCCGCGCCGAAGGGGTAGAAGTTGGCGAGCGCCACCGACCCGTGCGCCCCGCGCGCCCCGAGCCCCAGCGCCGCGGCCAGCAGCAGCGCCCAGACGGCGCCGCGCCGCATCTCGATCGGGCACCCCGCAGTCCGCGGGCAGGTGGCCGCACCGTCCAGGCTACGCGAGGTCGCCGGTGGGCGCCTTTAAATACACTCGCGGCGGGGGGCGGGGAGGGGGCGGGGCATGCAAATGAGCGGCCCTTAAAGAGCCAGTTCCAGGCGCCCCGGCCTTGGCCTGCCTGGGCGCTGGAGTGAGCGCTCCCCTGGGCCCAGGTTCCCTGGGTCGGCCTAGGGGAGGCTCCCCGCCCCGCAGCGCAGTTCCAGGCAGACCTGGGTCCCTAAGATGCCTCACTGCTGGGGAGCTGGGGCTTCAAGGCATCAAGCAGTCTCCACGGGCACAGCCGCAGCAGACGCATTTCAGGGGAGGTCTCCTGCTGCCTGCAGGAGAAAATGCCTGTCCAGGCCCCTGGGTGCAGCAGACCCCCTGGGGAGACTGTCACTCAGGCCCTGGAGCCCACAGATGCTGCAGTCCTGCCTGGCGGGAGGGGTCCCCAGGCGCTCCTGATGTGGACTCCGGGTCCCCACCTGCGGCCGCCCCAGCTGGCACCCGGGGCATCACCCTGGGTCTGTCCCTCTCTGGGGGCACCTGGTCCACCTGTGTCCCTGGGCCTTGGACTGCACCTCAGTGCCCACATCCTGTCTGCTCTCATATCCCAGTGTTGTACCAAACTTGGGCCCCAAAGACAAGAGTGCACCCCCAAAGGCGGGCGGAGAAGCTGTGCAGTGACAGCAGCTGCCCCCAAGGTGGTAGTTTCATATTTAACTTTTCTTTTTCTCCACAGGGTTTCCTAAAATGTCTCCAGTGTGCCCATGCAAGAAACATTCGACCTTACTGCTAAGAGGCAGGGGAGGGCTCTGAGCACCGCACTGGTCTTCCCGGATGGGCCCATGGTCCCGGACTCCCAGCTGTGGTATCAGAGCTGAGCACAGGATTGGAGGAGGCTCTCGGCTGGCCCCCCCTGCACCAGCATGACCCTCAGAGTGAGATCCTGCACCTGGAGCCTGGCTTGTCTGCCTCCATCCCCCCTGCTTTGTGGAAGGGTAAACTGAGGTTGGGGAGGTGCCAGCCCTGGCCCACAGTGGCTGTGGGAGAATCATCCCCAGGCCAGGCTCCTGACTTTGAGAGCCCATGACAACAGCACCGCTGTGGTGTGGCAACCCACACACTGCCAAGAGGGTCAGGGTCAGGACATGGTCCCCACACTGGAGGCTCAAGGCCAGAGTTGCCAGGAAGCCTTGTCGTGTGCCAGGACCTAGGACAGGCTTTTCTGTGGCTGCCTGGCAGCCTCCACCCTCTCTGCAGTGGGCTGGGGCCTGCTGGCAAGCCCTGCCCTTGGTGGTTGGTTTTTCGGGGTGGAAGCTCAGGGCTCCCACAAGGCCACAGCACGGGACACGAGGCTGCTCTTCCTGCCCACAGCACCAAGGGGCGCAGTGCCACACTCGCCCTGCATTCCTGCTCGGCCTCCTGTCCTGGGGACATCCTCGATGGGTGCTGGGAAACCCACTGGGCTGGTGTGGGTCTACCTGGGGGCCCAGCTCAGCGGCAGGCACGTGCTAGTGCTCAGTAGATGTATGGCCGAGCAGCTGGCCCAGGTGGGCGCCTGGCTGGCTTGTGACCCCTGGAACAGCGGCTCGGGAAGCAGGGCCCAGCTCAGAGCCACCCGGGCCCTGTGTGTTGACCGCCACCAGCCTTCGCCTGTGCAGATTTCCAGCCAGGCCTGGGAGACTTGGGGTTAACACAGGCCCCACTGCTGCTGGGCATTGCATTTCATTAACAGAAAAAAACAAAAAACCAAAAAACACGACTCCACAGGCAAAAAGGAGAAAAAAATGTGTTTTTTTTTCAGGTGCTAAAAATATGATCAGGAAATACTTTTCAGCACTGTGCTGTTTTAGGTCCCTCTGGGCTCAAGGGCGCCTTTGTCTCTGCCACAGAAAATCCACATTTATCAAAACCAAAGTTGCTTTATCAAGCGGGCTCATGTTCTGTGGCAGGAAACTGGAGCCTGCCCCGTGGCCCTGTGGCACTTTAATTTAGGGCCTGATTTGTGTGCAGCATAGACAGGGAGCCCCGGAGCCACCCCAGGCCACTCAGGACTTGGGCACCCGGTGGGAAGGGAAGGAGAACTGGGCTTGGTCCCCAGTCCCACAGGACCAGAGGTGGCGGCGAAGCAAGGGGCCCCCAGCTGGTCCCACCAGGTGGTCCCTGGCGTTCCCACCCCATGGGTGCAGCCAGAGGTCCGGCCCCCAGTAAACCTCCCCAGTCCAGGGGAGAGAAGCAGGACAGGGGAGAGGGGACAGCACCTGTGGATCCCCCACCCGTGAGGCTGTGTGGGGCAGGCAGGGGACGGCACAGCCCGACCCGCTCCTCACCGTGTGCACTCGCAGCCCCATGCCTGCCACCCATGCAGGACCTCAGCTCCTCCTGGGGAGGAGCCAGTGGGGCTTGGCATTTACTTCCCCAGAGGCGATGTTGCTTGGTGCTGAGGAAAGAGGGAGGCAGCAGATGCTGCAGGTGGCACAGGCGCTGGTGCTCCTGCCCTCGGGGGATGGAGACCCGAGCCTCCTGAGCACTGGCTCATCCCCTCTGCCTCGGCAGGGGCTGCACATGGGGCCAGGGTGACTGGGCTCCAGGAGGCATCCTGGGCCCTGTAGAGACAGTCCCGTCTGTTCTGCTTCCCTCGTGGTCCCTGGAGCTAGCTCGGCTGACAGTTGTGCTTCAGAGGCATTTTTAACGACATGGAAAAACCCTAATCTCATTACAACAGTAAAACTGGCTTTCAAAAGGTAATGTTCCAAGTAGCTCACAAGGTATGACCTCAACTGTCCCACGAACCTGCATGCTAGACAAAGGAAAGAAGGGGCCCTAAGGCCTGGTACCTGCAGGGAACAGGCCACGTGGGGTCCACCTTGATGTTGGGGTTGGTTATGATCTTTATGTTCTGATTCTCTGTGATTTATTTTTTTGCAATGCCAGTCCTGAGCTGTGTAAGGGTGGGAACATTGAGCCTGAGCCACACCTGGGGGGTGGCCCCCAAAGATTCGGTTTGGAGCTGTGAAGGCCCCCGAGGCCACCTAAGGAGCCGCACATGGGCCCTAGGGCGCAAAGCTGTGTGGAAATCCAGTGTCCATAAGGCACCCTGGGGCCTGTCCCCTGCAGGCACCAGGCCTGAGGGTCACCTCGGAGCCCCGCAGACACCTGCGAGGCTGCCCATGCTTGTGGGATGAATGTCACTGTGGCGGCCTCTCGGAGGCCGGGCCCCGCTTTCTCCAGAGTTCTGGGGAGCAGGCCACTGTGGGGCTGTCACGGTCCCCTCCCCTCAGACTCTGGGTGTGGCTCAGGGCAGGTGTCCAGGCCTTCTTCCTCCTTGCCCACCCAGTTCTCTACCCTCACCTCCCGGAGGGCCCTGCTGTCCTCCAGGTGGGTGCAGAGGGAGGAGGCAGACAAATCTGCCACATGCTGTGTTTTGCAGGACACCGCCTGGCACCAGGGCAAGCAAGCTCTGCTCCAGTGGCTCACCGCTGCCCATGCCTGGCCACTGTGGTGGGCACATAGCCATCAGGGCATCCTGCCACCACTAGCTCCTGTGCCTGGAGCCTCCCATCAGAGCTGGGCTGAGCTGTGGATCCTTCTTACTCTGCCACTGATGAGCGAGCAGCGTGGACAGGCCAGGGGGCCTCTGGTCACCTGCCCGGCCCTGGCTTTGGGGACTTAGAATGTGTCACTCCCTTACTAAGTTCAAGTAGGTCCCAGGGCTGACCAGAGAGGACAGCCTCTGACAGCGTGGTCATGGCTCATGGTGGGCAGAGTGGGTGGCATCCCATGCCCGGGCCCTGAGGGCAGCCTGGGCCAAGGCACACAGGATTTTCCTGTGGCCTGGTGCCTGGCCCTAAAGGTGCTGCTTACAATGTGAGAGCAGAGGAAGGTGCATCACTGACCAGTTCCTTGGGGAGACCAGGGAAGAGGCCAGCAGGTGGCTGTAACAGACCCCTGTGGCAACTCACAGGAATTTTCCCAGTGTCTCCCCACTGGGGATGCAGGAACCTCTGGAACAACTTCAGATTTCACACTTTAGTACCTCTTGTGGCCAGTGAGTCACAGGGACTCGAATCTGAGTCATTTCCAGCCACCTGCCACCGTGACAGGAGGCAGTTCCTGGACTCAGGAGGTTCCACAGCCTCTGGACGTGGGATGTGGCGGCTGGCCTTGCGGGACATTGTGTTTTTGGCTCGTGTTGGTGGAAATGTTTCCCACGTGCTTCCCGGTGTTTACAGAGCGAGGCTGGGAATGCAGCCTGTGGCCAAGGAAGCCTGCCTGGCAAGACCCGGCCACCAGGTCCTGGCAAGAACGGCAGGTCCGAAGCGGAAATGAGCGCCACGCCAAGGGCGGGCTGAGGAGGCATCCACAGCCTGCTCCCTGTGGCAGGAAGGGTGCTGGAGAGGAGTGACCGGCAGCCGGGCCAGCCCAGCCAGCGGCAGAGCCCCGGTGGGGCCAGAGTGCCCCAGGGAGTGGGTAGGCAGCTCTGGCCAGGTGCCTGTGTCCCTCCTGCACTGCCCCCTCTGCAGCACCGCTGAGCTTTCTCAGCCCAGGTCCTCGGCCGCCTGGGTCCCCTGCCCGGAGGAGCCCGTGTCCGGCTGCTCAGGGCTGCAGGCAGCCGAGCTGTGCAGTGTCTGCAGTGGGCTCACTGCCTGGCCCGGGAGGCCTGGTGGAGGTGGCCATGTGGCCGTTGCCGCACTTCCTGGTCCAGCTGCTCCTTCAGGCTGGCCACCTGGGGATGGCAGGGAGCCTGTCAGGCGGGGCGGGTGGTGTTCGGCCAGGCCCCGCGCATGGTGTGGAGGGCTGTGTACCGGGAGGGCTGGCAGGAGGCTTTCGTGGAGAGAAATGCCAGGATGGGCTCAGCAGCAGCCAGAGGGGATGCAGGGGCCCCTCACCATGACTGCCACCTATGGCATCCTGGGGACAGAGGCCACTGCCCACCCACAGTGGTCCATGTAGACCCTGAGACACTCAGCGACAGGGAAGTAAAACATGGCTGGAGGCCCCGGGACGGTGACAGGCTGACCCTGGGCAGTCTCTGGGCCTCCGTTTCCTTGTCTGTAAAGCAGGGTTCTGAACACAGGGCTCTGAGGTCTGGCAGCTCTGAGGCCTACGGCTCAGCCTGGCAGGTGTGCTGTGTGTGCACGTGTGTGATGCCACGCACACTCATGCGGAGGCCCTGTGTGCACCCTCACCCTGAAGGACCGAGGGTCCACTGTGGGTTCCCAGCTCCCACCCTTCACACAGCCCCTCTGGCCACCCCACTCTATGGACGGGGCAGTGCCCAGAGAGGTGATGAGCTGCCCTGGAAGCCATCCCCACCTCCCTCCTGGGTGTGGGACAGACGCAGCCCTGAAAGGGCAGCAGGACAGGGTGCCCAACATGTGGTCCCCTGGCTTGGCCCGGACCTACCTGCTGCTCCAGCCCCTTCATCCACCGCTGGTGGATCTGCTCTCGGGACGCCAGGGCCCGTGTGGCCTGCAGCTGGGCCTGCAGCAAGCGCATGGGCCTCTCGTTGCCTCTGCAGTGGAGGCTGCCCAGGGTCCTCCCTGTCTGGGGGCACTGTTCCCTTCCCGGTTGGACCCTGCTGGACCCTGGCCTGGCCCGTGACAGGCAGCAGAGATGCGCTCGGCACACACTGCCACAGGCCAGACCCAAGCCACGGCCTTGGGGCGTGGAGTCTGTTCAGGGGCACCCACTTTCCTGCTGGCCCTGCTGGGGTCCTGAGAGCCTTGAAGGGAGCACTTGCTCACCACTCCCCCAGGTTCTTGTCTGGATGAGTTTGGTGACAGAAGGGGAGACTGAGGCCTCTGAGCCCCACCTGTGGTGTCAGCCCTGGCCTGGGGGACCCCTCAGTCTGTGTGCCCCACGGGCTTGCCTGTTCCCCCTTCTGCCAAGTCAGGCCTGTCTCACAGGGGCCCCTACAGGCCTCACACAGCCATGGAGACTTCAGTGTTTCAGGAGGGCAGGGGCCCTGGGGAAAACCCAGGTGTGACCCCATGGGGCCCCCACAGCTGTACCCTTCCCACGGACTCAAGCCTGCTGGAGCCCACCCTGCTCCCCACCAAGGCTGCAGAGCTCCGTGCACTGGGCCAGCTCACCTGCAGCCGCTGGTTCTGCCGCAGGGCCCCATCCACCTCCTGGTGCAGGCTACTCAGGGACTGGCCCAGCTGCCCCTTCTCAGTGGCTGGCACTTCCTGCTCCATCTGCAGAGCAGGGGAGGACTTGTGGGGGGCTGCAGTGGCCTCTGGGCAGGGATCCAAGGTCTGGCCAGCCTGCTCTTGGGGAGCCCGAGTGCCGTGGGAAGGGCACTCAGAGCTTTGAGGCCCTGGAGCTGGTGGGGTTGGCAAGGGTGCTGCCTGCTGGGGTTCCAAGTCTGCAGTCAGAGTGGGCGCTCAGGAGAGCAGGGCCAGGAGCTCACAGAGACCCTCGCAGGGACCTCTCTCTCCAGGTGGGTGGCACAGGAAGCCTCAGCTCCTGAAGCTCCCTGGCCTTCAGCAAAGTGCTCCTACTGAGGCATGCATGCCCAGCCCCAGTGCACATGCCGACCCTGTCCCAGTGAGTCTGCCGCAGTGGCATCACCCTCCTCGGGGTCTGAAGCTGCCCTGGCAGTGCCCTCCTTAGCCACAGGCGGTGGGCTCAATGCCAGGAAGCAACCACTCCCTAAGTGCAAGTGGAGGCTCCGTGGCCCTGTGCCACACCCTCGGGAGGACACCCCTGGATCCCGGATTCTCTCCCTTGTGTGGAGATGGCCCAGAAGAGGAGCCCTGCCGGCAGCCCTGGGAACCTGGGTATCCTGCTGGGCCACCTCACAAGCTCACCAGGTCCAGGCAGGCACCAAGCCAGGCCTGGCACCAAGTCCTGCTCACTGCGGTCCAGTGCCCGCCCTGGCTTCCGCCTGCTGTGGCCAGGAATGTTCTCGGGGCAGGGGCAGCAGCGGCCTGAAGTCCTCCCTCAGGGCTGGGCGGATCTGCTGTCCTGCCTATGCCTGGGCCCGGGACGTGGTGGGTTTGTACAGGCAAAGTTACAGGGTCAGTGGACCAAGTTTTACAAAACTAAGGACTGCTTTCTCCAAGACCAGAAAAACAAAGAGTTCCCTTCCACTGGAAAAGGAGCCTGTTTCTTTAAAAATCCAGTTACAGTCCTGCAAGCGCATGTTATAAAGAGAAGAGAAAAGTGAAATCCAAAATAAATAAATGGCCACATCCGGGTTTCCCCTCCTGAGACACCAATAAAGGGTTTATGGGCTGTGGGCCCCGCACAGCTGACCTCCTGGAACTCATTAGCTGTTCCCGCCCTCCCCCAGGGGCCCCAGGGACCCGGGTTGGGCACAGTGCCCACAGCTGGCTCTGCTGCCCGGGCAGTGACATCAAAGCTGGGATGGACATACAGCCCTTCTGCCCCTGTCCAGGGCTGGGCCTGCACCTCAGGACAGCGGCAGGAACCTGGTCTTGGGGCCCTGCTGGCTGCTTCTCCTTCGTGGGAAGACAGGTGGCCTTTGGGGACAGCTGGCCGGTGGCTTTCATGACTGTCTTGGTCAGCTGGCCTCCATCCCCAGGGCGGGCAGAGTTGTGGCAGTGGGAGGCCGTGGGAAAGCGCCCTGCTCTGGGCCCTGCAGGCCCCTTGCACCCCCCGCTCTGGCACTGCCACTTCCCTGTTTTGCAGAGGGACACAGGGCTCCTCGGGTCAGGTGCTGGCTGCCAGGGTCCAGCCACACGTCCTTCCTGCCTGTACCATTGCCGGCTGTATGCCGCCCTCTGCCTGCCTCCTCTGGAGTCCTGGACCTGCTCTGGGGCCATGTCCGCTGGAGGGGCTGGGAGATCTCGGAAGCCAGGGACCCAAGCACCCAGAAGGGAACACAGGGTGGGGGCTGGAGGGACCTTGTGCCCCCGCAGGAGAGGCTGTGGTGTCTGTAGGGGCAGGGTCTGGGCAAAACACATTTCTCCTCTACAGTGTGCATCCCAGGGGACCCCTTTGTCATGAGGGTGCTTACTGTGGGGCAAGAAACCAGCCCTGGGCTTCCCTGGACGCCCCCAGCCTCAGTTTCCCCGCTGCCAGCTGGAAACTGGATGCCGGGCAGGTCGGGTCTGTGTGCATGTCTCCACACCTGCCCAGGCCTCCCTCCCCGTGTGCGGCCTCACTGCGCGTCCCAGCCCTGCCCTCACTTCTGCCCGGTGGCCTTGGTGCTTCCCCACTAGGCCCAGGCTGTGCCTCCTACGCCCCTCAAGGGCTTGGTGCAGCACAGCCAGTTGCTCCTGGGGGAGGGGACACAGGGCTGCCTGGAGATACAGGTGGTGGACACGGGCCATCCACCCAGACCTGGACTGCTGTGGGTGGAACGGCTGGGAGGTGGACAAGCAAGTATGCCGTCAAGGACAGGCTCGCCGCACCGATGAGCTGGTCGGCACAGCCAGGTGTGCTAGCACACGTCTGTAATCCCCGGGCTCTGGGAGGCGGGGGGCAGGAGGATGGAAAGTTTGAGCCCAGCCTGCGCAACTTATCGAGACCCTGTCTCACAGTTGAACAGAGAAAGGGCTGCGGGCACAGCTCATGGTGAAGGGCTGGGGTCCAGCCCCCAGTACAGAAGAATCCAGCTTGTGCCCCTCGTGTGCTGTGGCAGTGTGTGGACTCCGGGAGCGGGAGCTGGGCGTCAGCGTCAGGAGGCCTGACAGGAGGCCTGGTGTGGGCAGAGGGTGGGCCACAGGGTCTCCAGAGCCGTCTGAGGAGATGCGTGGCACATACACCCTGCTCTCAGCCCTCAGGGCCCACTGTCCTTGGACTGAAGCCCCCACAGGCTCTCCGGGCGTACGGGGCAGTGGGGCTCAGCCTCACCTGCTCTCCTCTCTGCCTTCGTGTCCTCCTGGCCCCATGTGCCCCTCCCTACCCTACAGTGGCCTGGACACCGCTGATCCCAGCGGCTCGGGCACTGGGACGTCTGGTGCACACTGCGGCAGGTCTGGGGTATCCACAGAGACGGGGAGGTGGCTGGCACAGGTGTGGCAGAGCTCAGACCTGAGGCCTAGGCACTGCGGGCCAGGAGGGAATGGCTGCCCCAGGAGAGACCCAGGCCGGCCACAGGGAGGACTAAGGAGGAAGAGGAGCCGGTAGCCCAGAGCACGGAGGGTGCATAACCCTGGGAGAATGCTCAGTCCCCAAGGCGCAGGGGACACGGGCCTGAAGGGCCTGGAGGAGGGCAGTGACCTCTGCAGTGGGCAGAGGGTGTGGGGATGGGAGCCAGGGTGGGCACAGGGTGGGCGGGACAGCTGGGCTGGGATGGGCGGGGAGGCAGGTGCAGGGACAGGGCCCTGGAGGCCTCCCAGCTCCCTGCCCGACGGTCACCAACTGCCAGAGCTGCTGCTCTTGGCTGCTGAGGAGGACGGGGGCAGGCAGGGGTGACAGGGCCTCTAGCATGGGGCTGGGGGAGGGGAGGCCTGGGTGGGCCCCCAAACACTCTCCGAAGTACCTGACATGTTATTACTTGCAGCAAGAAAAAGGAGGACCTAAGATTTCCATGTTTCACTCTTCCGTGCATGTTTGAAAATTACAGTTTTCTATTGCTGTACCTTTTCCAGTAGAAACGCAGATGTTTCCTTCAAATATGGCTTAAATATTTCATGGTAGTTTTAAGAGGCCCCAAACCAATTACACGAAGCATCATGCTCCTCTGTAATGACGAGAATTTACGGAATTCAAATTAACCATCGTAGCTGAGCGGGGCACCCTCGGCCCCACTGAGTGGGTGGCTCTGTGTCTGTCCTTTGGCTCCCCGAGCCTGACCCTGAGTGAGGCTGGTGGGCAGCGCAGCTCCGCGTCTGCCCTGGCCTGAAGGCTTAAGCAGCTGCAGGAGAGGGAGGCCCAGCCTTGCCCCAAACTGAAGGCCAGCACCTAGGGCCACCAGGGCTCCCTCTGGGAGCCAGAGGGGAGGAGCGAGGCGTGGGCCAGAGCCTTCTGGCCTCGGTCTCCCTGTCAGTGCCATGGGCGTGCTGCAGCCTCAGGGCTCTTGTGAGGACTGAGAAGGATGGGAGGACAGCAGGGGAGCTGGGGGCCCTAAGACATCCTGGAGGCCGTGAAAATGAGGAAGAGTCTTCCATGGACCCTGCCCTGGTGGAGGCCAGGCTGGCCTCAAGCACAGTGGGGACAGAGGCCTCCTTCAATGTCCCTTGGCTGCACGAGGAAGGACAGAGCAGGCCATCCACGGCCTGAATCCCTCCCCTGGTCCTCAGTGCAGTGCCTTTATATCCACCGGTGACAAGTCCCATGGTGGGTGAAAACCTGCTCCTGCCTGGACACCACAGAACAAAACTGGGTCTAGAAAGCCCTCAGATGCAGAGTTAAGCCTCAGTTTACCCAGTGGGAGCCCTGGGTCTGGAACTGGTTTACGGCAGACAGGCCACCTCTGGACTCTGGTGTCCACTGTGTGCTGTAGCCAGCTTTACTGTTCTTTCTTACATTCTCCTGCCAGGTCACTAACATCTCTTCTTCCCCATGCACTGCAATCAACCTGGCCAGCTTCCCTCTAAACACACCACAGAGAAATGGACAAAACCAAACCAAAACAGTGGTCAGCAGGCAGCCCACTGAGATGCCCCGGGTAGCCGCTTAAGAGCATTGGAGGGAAACTGCTCCCAGTGCCTGGCGGGAGCAGAGAGGCAGAGTGATGTTCTCTTTGGCTACCCTCGGGTTGAGGAAGAGGTGAGGACAGAACTTCCCAGAAACCTGGTAGAAAGGAAAAGACTTCATATTAAAAACCTACGCTACACACATCTAACCGCAGTCAGGGAAAATTTGATAACATTAAATGTTCTTAGGACTGAAAGAGAAAGATGAAACACGAATGAGTCTCTTATTCCATTAAGAAATTAGAAAAAAGACAACAGAAAGAGAAAGTTATAGATTTAGCAGCCGGAATGAGTAAACTAGACAAAAACACGAGACGGTGAGCATGTCAGAGGGAGGGGACAGACGCCGTCGGTCAAGGACAGACGTGAGGGCGATGGGGGGCAGGGAGGACAGGGCAGCTGCAGACGACCTCCAGCCCACAGTGTGAAGCAGGTGTGGGACGTCCGCGACAATGCACTTGCACATGCAAACGGCAACCTCCTCCCGCAAGACCCAAGCAGAGGAGGGACAGAGAGGGAGCCCAGTGCTGTTGAGGACGACAGGAGCTCCGCGGAGTTTATGCACAGTTCCGTGCATCATGAAGAGTCAATTCCTGTAGTACTGGAACTATCCCGGTGACAGACAGAGAGGCGCGCTTATGGATTCATTTCCCAACCTGAAATATTCTTAGCATCTAGAAATCTGAGAACTATGGCACATGAAGGAATTAGGGGAAGTAAACATTCTCAACTAAACAGGCGGAATCGACACCCGCTGAGGCCCCAGCACAGGCCCCAGGCGTGTGTGTCCCCAAGCCAGGTGACGCACTGTGGCTTAGCCTCTGGACTCTGGGTGAGGGACAGGCTGGCAGCCGGATGGCAGAGCCCGTGGGGCTGGGTATGCTGGTGCAGCGCAGGGCAGGGGCTGGCGGAGTCCAGGGATACAGAGCCCCTCTGAGCTGCTGGGCTGTGACACACACCCATCTGCGGGCACATGGGCAGCCTCTTGGGGACACAGAGGGCGTGGGGCACAGCTGGGTGGGCACCGGGCCCGCCCTGCGCAGATCCCCGCCAGCTGCGTGCGGCCGGGCCGTGCTGGGCGCGTGTCCCTGGGTGGCTGGCTGTGCACTGTTGCTCTGCTGGGTCCCTGGTCGCCCTGGCAACAGGGAGCTCTAAACAAGAGTCGCACTGTTCGCACAGCGCAGCCTACCATTTAATTAGAAAAATATGTTTTTAATTAACTTTCTCTTGACAAGCACGCTGGCTGATGTGCAACAGGGAAGCAGACCTCGAAAGTGAAAGAAGCTCCATGGAGGGCAGAGCTTGCTCTGGATCACCCTGGGGCTGTGGGGGGCTGTGGGGGGCCCAGGGCCAGGCCTGCCCTGCTGGCCACTGGCCTGGCTGCAGTGTGGCCACGTCCCCAGCCCCAGCCTGCTGGAAACACTGGGCCCTGCATTCTGGCCTGGGCTTGTCAGAGGTGGGGGTCTCAGGAAGACGGCCACATGGCTGTGCCTGAACCCCAGACACCGCCGCAGGGACCAAAGGCTACAGAGACTGGGAGGCCCTCCTCAGAGCTGCTGACCAGGGGCTCTGAGGGTCCTCGGGAGCAGACAGAACTAGCTGGCCCCTAAAGAGGACAAATGGCACTTGCCAGAATCCCAAGAAAGAAGTGACAGAATACGGAGGCGGTTTAGCATACCTCACTAACCATCGGGTAAATTCTGCAGGGAGCAAAGGATATCTAAGCAGCCCTTTTACCTGCTAGGGGAGCACAACCCCTGGGAGCTGGGCCGGGAAGGCGGGCAGCGCTGCCCCTCACGGCCTGACAGAGGTCCCCAGACCCTGGGTACAGGATGAGGACCCTTGCTCCGTCCTTGGGGCTTGGAATAGGGGACAGGACCAGTCAAGTCCAGATGGCTCCTTCCCATCCCAACTGTGAGCAGGATCAGAACACCCCGAGTTACAGGCCGGCTAGGGGAAAGCACCACAGAAGACGTGGCAGTCGGAGGAGGCAGACCAGAGCGCCTCTAATCGAAAGAGCTGTTAACAGACACGGGAACTGACCTTCTCAGGTCAGAGTGGACGATCAGAGAAAACACCTGGGAACCAACAAAGGGCCTGGAAAAAGCCCACTAGACACAGCTGGCAGGATTAAGGCAGAGTCCTCTCGGACATGGGAGACAAGGGAGAAGGAGAAACACGAGGCAGGCGGGAGTGCAGGGCTGGAGGGCGGGGATTCTGGAAGGAAGGCTGAAGGTTGCCGGCCGGGCGGGCCAAGGAGAAGGGAGAAGGGGCTTCTGAGGTGGAGGGAGGAAGTAGTCCGTCCTCAGGCTGGCAAGCGAGAGGGCGCCCGTGCCTGCCACAACTCCACCAAGAGCCAGCGCCAAAGCAACGCCTGGATGACGTTTCTGAATTTCAGGAAAAGAAAAAAGGCAAGGAAAAGGAAGGGAAACTCCCTTCCTTCCCTCCTTCCTTCCTTCCTTCCCTCCCCTCCCTCCTTCCTTCCTTCCTTCCCTTCCTCCCTCCCTCCTCCTTCCCTCCCTCCCTCCCTCCCTCCCCCTCCTTCCTTCCCTCCTTCCCTCCCTCCTCCCTTCCTTTTCCTCCCTTCTTCCTTCCTTCCCTCCCTCCCTTCCTTCCTTCCTTCCTTCCTTCCCTCCCTCCCTCCTTCCTTCCTTCCCTCCCTCCTTCCTTCCTTCCCTCCTTCCTTCCCTCCTTCCTTCCTTCCCTCCTTCCTTCCTTCCCTCCTTCCTTCCCTCCCTCCTTCCTTCCCTCCCTCCCTCCCTCCTTCCTTCCCTCCCTCCCTCCTTCCTTCCTTCCCTCCTTCCCTCCCTCCCTCCCTCCTTCCTCCCTCCCTCCTTCCCTCCCTCCTTCCCTCCCTCCCTCCCTCCTTCCTTCCTTCCCTCCCTCCCTCCCTCCCTCCCTCCCTCCCTCCCTCCTTCCTTCCTTCTTTCTCCTTTCCCTCTTTCCCTCTTTCCCTCTTTCTCGTCCTGGCTGGCTGTGCTGCCCAGGCCAAGACCTCTGTTTCCCAAACTGTGAAGTGGGGGCTAGGACCACTTCGCAGCTGTCCAGCAGCAACAGCCCCTGCTCTGACGGCCTCCTGCCACCTGGTCCACAGCCTGCACCTTGGCTCAGCAGGGAACCTTCTCGCCCACCGAGCCACAGCCCCTTACCTCCCGCCCCGTGGCCCCTTCAGGTCCCCACCTGCAGCCGCCGCCTGTCCTGAGCCGCCGCCCGCGTGCTGGCCAGGTGCTCCGTCTGCAGCTTCAGGAGGGCCTCCTTCTGCAGGTCCCGTGCTGCCTGGGCACTGCCCAGTGCACCCTCTGCCTGGCGCAGGCCTGGGAGGGCAGGGCCGCGGTCAGGGGTGGCTGCTGGCAGGGGCCTGGCTCTGTGCCTCCGGCCTCCCACCCCTCTCCACTGTCCTTCTGCCTCCTGACCCACGCCGCCTCTGGCAGCTGGGGCGGTGGCTGTCGTATGTGGGGGAGGCAGGCAGGGGCCTCTCCGGGGAGGTCACGCAGGTGCTGGGCGGGGGTTCTGGGCCCGGAAGTGCTCGGAGTGGGGGTGCTGCCCCCCAGTCCTCTCCTCCTCAGACCCCGCACCATGGCAGGCAGGGAAGGGGCCGGTGACCCTCTTGGGATGGGAGGTCACCTTCCTGGGCCTCGGCCAGCGCCCTCTGCAGCTGCCGTATGCGGCCCTGGGCTCGGGCACGCTCCCGCTCCGCCACACTCAGCCGGCTGCTGAGGCCGGCCACCTGGACTCGGCAGTCGTCCTAGGGGAGGGACTCCAGTCAGTGGGTGGCAGGAGGCGAGGTAGCCCTGGGGCACAGAAGGGCTGGAGGGGGCTGGAGAGTCCAGGTTGGGGTGGCAGGGGCCTTGCCCGTGGGCCGGGGACAGGCAGAGGCGCCAGCCAGCACACAAAGCGAGGGCTGGAAGGGGCCAGGGAGCAGCAGCCAGTGCTCTGGGATTGTCCATCTCTTCTGAGCCACTGGCACCCACTGCCGGGAGGGTGAGCCCTGGGCCAGGAGCCCGGGGGAGCAGCCGCTGGGAGTGAGCTGGCCAGTGTCCTAGCCTCTGGGAAGAACTAGCTCTTCGGGGACAGCATGGGATGCATCGGGATGGGATGGCCAACTGCCGTGGGAGGCCACGTGGTTGGAGGGCTGGCGGGGATGCTGGCATCCGTCACCGTGGACAGAGGGTGGTCTGGACAGTGTCCCACAGGGCCCACCAGGGTCTCAGCAGGCTCGGCATGGACAGACGGAGGGACACTGGTCCGAGAGAAGGGCTGCTGTCTTCCCCGTGTCCCACCCCAGGGCCCTGGCTGGCCTCACCCGCTCCCGCTGGGTGTCCCGAAGCTTCTGCACCAAGCCCCGCAGGGCGTCCTGCACCGAGGCCACGTCCATGAGCTCTGGGCCAGGGTCTCCGGGTGCAGGTGATGGTTGCAGGGAGCAAGGCCCAGCGCAGGTGCAGGCACTCTGCTGCTCGGGGTGGACCCGGGGGCCTCCGGAGCCTGCAGGAGGGGACAGCGCAGGGGACCAGGCACTGACACAGCGGCAGACGTGGGGCGCCAGGCCTTCTCCACACCCCAAAAGGCTCTGGGAAGGGTCTGCCCCTCCCGGAGGGTACGAGGCCTGGGTCGGGCTGGGGAGCCTGGCCAGGGGCACAGCTGACCTCTCGCTGGGGACCCGAGGTGCTGAGGGGAGACTGCTGTGCTCCGTCCCCAGAGCCCCAGGCTGTGGTGAAGCACAGAGCACAGCCGGCCCAGCTGAGACTCCGCATGCCGCTGGGCGGCCTGGGCTCCGGCCAGCTCTCGCTCCAGGCTGTGCACCCGGCCACAGGCATTGTCCAGGCGGCCCTGGAGGCTGTCGGCCCGGCTGCTGGCCTGCTGCAGCCTCCTGGTGGCGCTGCGCAGCTCGGCCTGCAGACTGTGCGTGGCCCCTTGGCTCTCAGAGAGCAGCCCCTCCAGCTTCCTGGCCCGGGCTTCGCCTGTGACCTTGGCCTCTGCCAGCTTCCGCTGCAGGCCCAGGACCTGCGGGAAGGGGCAGCTCAGATGGAGGCTGTGTACGCTCGGCGGGGGGGCAGGGCAGCAGGGACCCCCAGCCCCTACCCTGCAGTCCATAGCTGGACAGGACCTCACATGTGCCTCCCACCCAGGACAGCAGGGCCAGTCGGCTTCAGGAGCTGGGGCTGCACTAAGCCCTCAGTTGTGAGCTAGGGCTGCGTGCGTGTGGGAGCAGGGCAGGTGAGAGTGCCTCGCCACACACAGGATGCGGCACCCTTAGGGCACGATTGCCTTTTCTGCAGCCTGACTTGCAGCTGCAGCTGGGCCCCACTCTGGCTGCACAGTCACTTTGGCTCGCGTGTGTGGACGGCCCCACAAGTGCCCTTGGGGTCAGAGGTGAGTGCCTGGGCTCCCGGCATGGCGTCCCAGCTGCCTCCTGGCAGGCCTGTCTGCCCCTGCACAGCCCCCACCTCCTGGGGAGCCGGCCAGTGCCCTACCTCCTTCTGGGCATCCCTGAGGGCAGCCTCAGCCCCTGCCACCTGTCTCTGCAACTGCAGCGCCGCCTGCTGGCTCCGCTGCTGTCGCTGGGCATCCTGTGGGCACTGGGCCTGCAGCACGCTCACCTCTCTGCTCTGCCTCTGCTTCTCAGCCTCCAGTGTCCTCACCTGGAGTGCGGGGGCCACTGTGGCGGGAACTGGCTGCCTGGGCCTCCTCCGTGCTCACCTGTCCACACTTGTGGCCTTGGGCTGAGTCGGACCTGGGTGGGGCCTTGGTGTTCCACACACCTGCCACCTCCTCTCTGGGACAGGGACGCTCAGTGGAGCTGGGACGGGAGGGCTGGGTGGGTCGGGGACCTGGGTCTGAGGTGCTGCGTCACCTGGCCCTCAGCAGCCGGCCACCCGGAGGGCAGGAGCAGAAGCCTGCACCTAGAACACGCTCTGCGGTGGCACCAGTTGGCCCGAGGACCCGCCCAGCCCTCACCTGCCTGCGGCACGCCTGCAGCTCCTGACGGGCCTCCCCCTGTGCCCACGCCAGGGCCTGCACCCTGGCCCGCAGCTCGCTGGTCTCCTCCTGGGCTGCTGCCTGGACCTCGTCCTGCGCTCGCAGCTTCTGCTCCTGCTCCTCGTTGGTCCGCTTTAAACTGAGCGGGTGCCACAGGCTGGCTGGGCTCCCAGGGCTGCACTTCCCTGAAACCCTCACAGCTGCCGGGCAGGTCGGACCTCCCCAGTGGAACCAGTCCAGGGCTGGCCTCGGCAGAGCTCCCTGAGCCCTCAGGAACACTTGTATCCGGGTTCCTGTGGCCGGTGTGGCCCTGCCCTGGCCACTGGCCACCTCTTCAGCCCTCCTCAGCCCACCTGCTTCCACTCGCCTGCCTTCCAGCCACCCAGAGACCCTGCGTCTGGCACCAGCCTGCTGTCCTGGCCAGGCCCCAGCTCCCCCAGCTTTCCAGCCCAGTCCAGCCTCCCACGGGCCCTTGTGGCCCTCTGACTGCTGTGCGGGGCTCCTCGAGGGCAGGGATGGTCTGCTGTGTCCCCAGCCTCCTGGACAGGCTGGCACCTGTGTACCTCTCCCCCACCTGTCCAGCCCAGCTGTCCAGGGCTCTCCTCATTCCCTGCCTCACCCTGCTGTACCTGGCCTTGTCCTGTTCGGCCCTGTGGAGGGCGGCCCGAAGCGCGGCGTTGGAGCACTGCAGCGCATCCTTCTCATGGGCCTCGTCACCCAGTGCCTGGTGGGCTTCCAGGGCCTCCCTGCGCAGCCCCTCGAGCCTCTCCTCACTGCCCTGCAGCTCCAGGCGCAGCCTGGCCTGCGCTTCCTGGGCCACACTTAGCTGGGCCTGCAGCTTCTCGGCCTAGGGCGGGGAGAGCTAGTGAGAGGGGGACTGGGGGCGGCATGGGGCTGTGTGTGGGGCCCCTGGGTGGCACGTGGCTGGGACCCTGGCCTGGAGGGCACCGGCGTCCCACCCAGACTCAGGTCCCAGTGCTGGAGGAGAGAGCAGGCCATGAGCCTCATCCACCCTGAACATCGGCCCTGCCTACCACCACTGAGGCTGAGATGGCCCTTCCCGGCCGGGCCCTGTCTGGCATCCCCCTTGGGCTCGAGGACACTGCCAGTGGTCAGCAGGGTCTGCCGGACACAGTTGTGCCCACATATCAGCACCATTTCCCCTGCACCCAGCCGCCACCGCCTGATGGCCCTCCACTTGCCGCCCTGCTGCCGTGTCTCCCTTGTGGCCACTGCCTGTCCTTGGAGGCTCTGGCCCTGAATGCTATCGGCTGACTGCCCCTGGCCTCCTTCCTCCTGTCCCCATCTGTTTATTTATTCTTGTTTATTTTTGAGACAGGGTCTCACTATATAGTTCAGGCTGGCCTCAAGCTCACCTCGATGCCCCTCGTCTCCGCCCCCAAGTGCTGGGAGGATGGGTGTGGGCCACCGTGCCTGGCTCCCATCCCATCTGCATGGGACACAGTCCAGCACCTGAGCCTTGGAATCCTCTGCACACTGGGGCCACTTGGGTCAGACCACCCAGCTGCAGGACACTGCCCCGTCCCGGGAGCCCTCCACGAGGCTCAGCCCAGGGAAGGAGGCCCACAGTGGGTGGGTACATCCAGGAGCCCACACGGCCAATGTCCCGCCCCTCCTGGCCCTGGGCTGCTCCACCCCCGAGAGCTGCCCCAAGGACGGCAAGAGGCCACAGTGAGTCCTCGTCCCCACCAGGCCCAGCCCTGGGCTGAGCCCACTCTTGGTCCCTGACCAGGGACAGCAGGGATCTTGGGCACTGGGCTCCATGGGGCCCAAGTGGAGGCTCTGGAGGGGAGGCCAGCCTGGCAGGCTCAGGCCTGGGCAGGGGCGGCCCTGTCCTGGCTGCTGGCTTATGTATCCTCCGGAGTGGAGGAGCCTGCAGGGCACAGGATCGACGTCAGGCTCCTGCTTGCCAAAAGCAGACCCTCTTTGCTGGCTGTTTTCACGGGACGCTGGCCAGGCCCCTGGCCAGCCTGGCTCCGAGTCGGCTGCTGTTATTGTTGTTCTGTTTTTGGGAAGGGCCCAGGCCTCCCCTGTCCCCCCTGCCCCCCACATGTGGGAGCCACAACCGTGCCGAGCATTTTCCGCGAGCTCAGCAGAAATCCACCCAGAAGGTCAAGGCCCAGCAAAAGGGCCAATCCATCATAAAAGCAGCTCTTTCCATTTCCCAGGGCAGAGGAGAAGAAAACAAGCAAAACAACCAGGGAGGCCCCCAGCCCGGGCTCAGGAGAACACGCTTCTCTTTGCAGGAATTTTACAGCCAGATCGCTTAATGTGATTATAGTAATTATTTCTTTACTAGAAATTGTATAAACAGCCTCTTTTGAAATCTCCTGCAGGAAGGCAGCTCCAGCTCTCCATTGGGGGAGGACAACAAAGGAGACAGGGAGGGCTGCTGGGGCCAGGCTGCGTGCACATGTGTACTTGGTGTGCACATGTGTGTGCATGTACATGGAAAAGCATGCGGTGTGGGGTCATGTATGCAAGTATGAGCATGTGCATGTGTGCATATATGTGTGACACATGCCCTCACATGCACATGATGGGTGTGCATGTGTGTGCGCATGCCTGCTGTTCAGCTTCATGCATGCATGTTTCGTGGTGCCCACCTGTGTCTACTATGTGAATTCACGGTTGTGCATGTGAGGGGTCCAGTGTGCAGCAATGGCTGTGGGTGTGCATCATACAGGCATGTGTGGTCTCGAGCTGGCACAGTGAGTGTGCATGTATGCATACAGGTGAATGGTGCCCATGCACGGGTTTGTGTGTGCGTGCACACACACCTGTGTGCACTCAGGTGGGGCTGCCAGAGCCTGGAAGTTCCTCCAGTGTAAAGACTAAAAAAAAAAAAAAAGTCACGGTTTCCATGGCAACACTGGCCCAGCTTGGTACCTGGGAGGGCTCTTCTGCCTGCTTCTCTCTGCAGCTCGTCCCCTGAGTTCCTCTCCTTTTCAGCCTCCTGTCACCCCCCCTTTCTGGGGTCCCCATTCCCTGTCTGGAGCGAAGCCTCTGTGAAGCCCTGGCCCTGCCGTGAGGCCCATGCCTCTTCCCCTCATCCCCCCAGAACAAATGTGCCTCCCTCCTGCCGCCCCCAGTTCTGAAGTCTCACTTTGCTCCCCATGTGGCCGAGACCAGCCTGCCTTTGAAATCTGCTGGAGGGAGCCCTTCCTCTCTGGGGCCAAGGTAAACAGCCCGTCATGTTAAATCACACCCGCTTCCTCTCCCTGCTCTATGGGCCGCGGGCTGTGCCTGGGGGCTGCATCCCCTTCAGCTTGTGCTTCAGGCCTTGGCTCGCAGCCCACCTTGTCCTCATAGGTCCCGCGACCCCTGCTGCAGCCCAAGTCCTCCTGTCCTCCCGCAGAAGCCTCCCACCGGCGCCCCTGTCCTCCCCGAGGCCCTCAGGAACCCCTTCCACCTGTCTGCGCCTGCAGGGCCCACTCGGCCTCGCCGGCCCGCTGCCCTGCCCACGACTGTCTTCCCATCCTGCCACTCGGCTTCCAGCCTCCAGGTCACCACCAGGGCCCTGCCAGGCCCACGACTGCCTGGAAATCCTATTCATGCCACCTCTTCTCCAGCCCTTCCAGACAGGCCTGCTCGGAAGCACCCCACCTGGTACCCTACCCGTCACTGCTGACGCTTGCTGGTGATGCCAGGTCTCCCCTATGCAAGGCACGGCCGCTCCCTCAGGCCTGGGGGGCAGCCACAGTCACTGTGCCAGGAAGTAAGCACCCCCCACTCCTGGTTCTGACTGTGTGAGGAGAGGTCATCTTCTCTGAGCTGCCCCTGGGTGCTGTTCCCTGACATTCCACCAAGAGCCGAGTTCTTCCATGCCTGGCAACACCCACCCAAAGCGGCCCGCAGCACCACGCTGTCTCAGCCATGACCCACTCAGCCCACTTCCCCCTAACTTCCCCCGTTATGCCTGGAAACGTGACCCCCTTCTCCCTCCGCTGCTGGTGGCTGGAGCCAGGTGCCAGGTGGCGCTGGGGGAGGGCTGTGCAGGTGGGCATCCTGTCCCCACCCTGGCCTCCTCCTCTCCCAGCTCTGCCCCACCCAGCACCTTTTTCTCAGTCTTATGTACCTACCTCTCTCCGCACGTCACTCCGCTGGGCTGCTGTCTCCCGGAGGCTTTCACTCAGCTCCGTGGCCTCTTGCTGATGGGCGGAGATGGTGCCCTCGAACTGGGCCTGCAAGGTCCTCAGCTCCTCGGTCAGGGTACTGATGGTGACCTAGGGTGGCAGTGCCCCGTGAGGCCATTGCTGTGGGGCGGAGGCAGGTGGGGGCTCCCCAGGAAGGGGTTGGCACTCCTGGCCCCCAGGTCCTCACTCAGGACTTCTTCTCTGGGTCCCCAGGCTGCTGGACCAGCGCAGGCAGGTGGAAGGGCCTAATGGGGGCCCAAGCAGCAACCCTTTTCCTGCCCAAACCCCCTGTCCAGCCACTCAGCCAAGCGGGGAAGGGACAGGGACAGCCCTTTGGCACTTGAATGACCCTGCCCTCGATGACCCTGGAACTTTGATGGGTGCATGGGGCACCGAGGAGCCTCAGGTCCTGCAGCTGCCCCTGTGGTCAGCGTGGGGTACACCCCTCCTAGACAGGGTGCCTCTGTTGGGCTGGCTGTGTGGGGAGGGAATGCAGGGCCCCAGGGCAGAGACGTGGCCATCTGCCTGTGTCCTCAGCTGTCAGGCAGGTAAGGTCAGAGGACGTCGCGGTCCCTACTGTGACTGTTCCAGGAGCCTGGTCCCATCCTTCCTCACACTGGGTGTGACCTGTGGTACTCAGTGGGGCCCACGTCTGCTCGCCTCCCGGGAGATGCGGGCCTTGGTACCTGGAGGGCTGGGCCTCTCTGCCCGACAGGCCCCACTCAGCCCTCCGCATCCATGAACACTGCCGAGCTGAGTCCTGGCCTCCTGTGAGGACCCCACCCCTGGCCTCTGGTCCCGGACCAGCATCCTGGTTCTTGCCTCTGAGGGCCATGGTGCCTGTGGGTCTGGGTGGAGCAGGGGGGTGGCAGGTGGGGCACAGGCCCCCTTCAGAGCTGGCATGGTGCTGTGGGAGGCATGGTGCCATATGGGGTCACCAAGCGGTCCCCTCTGTGCCGCAGGCCACGACAGGGCCTCCGCGTGGGGCGTCCCCACCCCTGGCCCCACTGGTGACTGACAAGAGTCACAGGGGATGGCAGGTTGTGGCTCTGTCTGCAGGGCCCAGTGGGGATTGGCCAGGGCGGGAGGCCCCTCTGCTGGCTTTCCCGTCACCCCTGGTGTCCCTGGCTTGTCTCCCCACCCTCCCGACTCTAATTTCCACGTTTTGAGCTGAGGTGGCAAAAGAACTCTGATGAGCTCCCCTGGTGGGCAGGCCAGCCCCGTTTGGGGGCCCAGGAAGCCACGCTGACTCCTCCTAGGCATCTGTCTTGGGCCCTCGGAGGCCTTCCTGGCTCCCTGCCTGCATGGGACAGGGACACAGCCCAGCCCCTGGCCAGGCCTTGCGTCCCCAGAGAGAGGCCGTCCAGGCACCAGGCAGAGCCAAGCAGGGCTGGGGGCTGGGAGCCAGCGGGACCTTGGGGGCAGGGAGGGGGCCTGGGATTGGGCTGAGTCACGGGGAGCGGCTGGGCACCCCCAACCCCTACACCCCCTACAGCCCCTATACTGTCCGGCGCCCTGGGAACCCAGCACGGGCCCCTCTCCACCATCTGGGTGACCAAGGGCTTCCCCTAAAGGCAGCAGAGCTGCTTCCCGGCTGGCCAAGGGTTGTCTTGCGGGCAGCGTTACCTCCTTCAACTGGGACCCCAGGTGGTGAGTCCCCAGGGCCTCTGCGGTCCCTGGCTGTGCTCTGCTACGAGTACAGAGAGAGGCAAGGCTGGGGACCTGTGGCTGGCCGAGCAGGGCACGTGGGTCTGGGGCCCACGTTCTCCAGCCCTCTGGTCCCAGTGGATCCGCTGGCAGGGCTGGAGCATGACCTCGCCTGCTTTGGCCTCTCCCGCCCTCAAGACAGCACCTCTTCCCAGAAGGAGCCCTGGAGGCCTGGTGGGAAACCGAGGCTCAGGAAGGCACGGGGAGGGCATGAACCTGGCTCAGGCAGCGCTCACCTCAGCGTGGACCTGCTGGCCCTGGGCCTCCTGCTGCACCCGTTCCAGCTCCTGCATGGCCCTGGAGTGCTCCTCGAGCAGCTGGTTCTTCTCCACATCCTTCGCAGACAGGGCCTGGACACAGCAGGGCTTATGAGGGCGCTGGTAGCTGGGCCCGAGCACTTGCCCCTGTCCCTGGCAAGTCCTGCAGCCTGGACTCTGCTTGCAGTCGCTTCGTGGCTGCCCTGGGCCATGCTGCCCAGAGTCCTGCCCTTTCCCTGCCAGGCCTGGGTTCAGGACTCCTAGTCCCTCCAGGCAAAGCTCCCCTCAGCGCATAGGAAGGACACACCGGAGGCCTTAGGGCCTCAAAACACTCATTTCCCTGGGCGAGAAGAAGGGGGCACCGGCAAGCTAGGGGGAAGTGTCACCCCTGGCTCCCGGCGCCCCCTGCCTTGTAAGGCTGCTGAGGGATGGGTCATCCTCTGCAGGACGACCCGAACGCCCTCTCATCCTCGCCGGTCACGACACTGCTGGTAACAGCCCGGCACATGGCCCAGGTGTGTGGTGACACCAGACCAAAAGTGCAGATCCGTGAGCCCTCAAAGGTGGGTGCAGAGGAAGAGGGATCTCCAAGCTCCGGACACAGCTGCGAAGTCCCCAGGATGTGGTGACCGTAAGCACTGTGTGAGGGATGAGCATTCAGGAGAAACTGTACTGTGCTTAGGCTTCTGCATCTGACCGTCTCCCAGCTGGTGTGGCCCAATCCTCTTGATGTGGGGCAGGGGCCGCATCCTCTCCAGGGAATGGTGGGTGTGACAGCCACGCTAGACTGGGGATTTCCCGGGCCAGGCCCACTCTCAGTGTTTCAGTTTACAATGGGGTTTTCAGGCTGTAATCCCCAGGGTGCGGGCGGTCAGTGCACTCCCACCGCAGGCAGATGTCCCAGGACGCTGCAGAGTAGACTGCTCTTCGTGCTGGAAGGAGCTTCCTAACTGGAGCTCCCCGTCATTGTCATCGGGGGCTGAGACCACTCCTGGGCTCACGGTCAGGGGCCGACTCGGGGTGGCGCGGGCTCTGGGCCAGCTGTGCACTCAGAGGTACCAGCTCCACACAGCCAGTCACGGTGCTGATCGTGCTGGAGTGGATCGGTGGAGTGGCCACCAGTCGGGAGCCTGGAGCCCAGAGCTCAGTGGCCGCCTGGCTGTGGGCGCCGTGACGTGCTGGGAAGGTGACGCGCTGATTCCAGAGGGGACTTGGCCTCCGTGAGCTCCTCTCACCTGTCTCTGCTTTGGGCCGGTCCTGATGTGTTGGCTTTGTGCACTGCAGCACTGAGGGAATCACAGGAACCCCCACAGTTGTCGTTGGTTGCCTGCAGACCCCCAGACTTTTGGCTAGCATCTTACTGGGTGGTCATGTTGGAGACCCTGTGCTTAGCCTGAAAATCTGCACGCACTCTGGGGTGTCAGTACCCTGCAGCAGTGATGGTTGCTGGTGTGGGAACCATGTGGGCTCTCCACGTCAGAGAGGGGTTTCTAAAAGCCAGTGTGCCCGCCCACTGCCGCGCTCGAGCCCAGACTCATGTTCTGCTAAGGCCCCTGAGCTCTGCACAAATCTGCCCATCGGCCTCTGAGGTCTGAAGACCAGCTCTGTGCCTCTCCCTCTAGGGCCTCACTGGTGGGCACGGTGGCGAATATTCTTGGTAAAGCTCCAGCGAAGACAGAAGTGTGGGTTCCCCAGCCGAGGGCTTCACTCAGTCCCACTCAGGCCCCGTGGCCATGGAGAGTTCTGGTGACAGTCTCTGCAGCTGGGGCTCAGATCTTGACTCAGTTTCTGGTCCTTGCTGTGTCTCTGGAGGACAGACTGAGACTGAAGTCACAGCTCTCCCAGGAAGCTGTGGGCTCTGCCCAGTCCTTTCCCTTCTCTGCTGTCTCACACTGATGCCTGATGTGGGAGAGTGGGCAGGACAGGTGGGGCCCAGGATGTCCACTCACTACACCGTGACAGCCGCCCCCAGGCCTGGCCCTCTGTGTCACTGGGCTACGATGTCGAGGTTACAACGTGGCCCCCAGGGAAGTCTGGAGAAGGGCGCCTGCCCACCATGCAGGCTGCTCTCCTCCCTGTGTGTGGCCCTGGAAGCTGTGACTGTAGAAATGGGGTGTTCATGTGGCCTTGGACCAGTGCCCATGTGCCCTGTGTGCTGCTCCCTGGGGGCTCCTTCTCGGGGATCCCGGGAGAGGTCCACTGTGCCCAGGGGTCTCCAGATCAGACATCTCCTGCTCGGCTGGTGCTGGCTCAGGCCCCAGCCTTTCCCTGTCCTCCAGGCCCAGGCCTGCTGTCTCCCCTGCTGCAGCAGCCTCGGCTCTGTCACCTGGGCCCGCATGAGGAGCTGCAGAGACAGCCTGCCATCCCTAGATGCTCCTCAGAGGCCCCGACCGCCTTCCTCCATTTCAGTTGTGGAGTACTGGCAGGTATGAAGCTGAGCCTCAGTGCCTGGCAGGTGCCTGAGGTGGACCTCAGCTTTCTCACCAGTGAAACGGGGCTCCTAAGAGCATGTGCCTCAGAGCGTCGTGAGGACCAAAGTAGAAACTTCGGACAGTAACCCTTGGCTGTCACAGCTATCACAATTCCTCCCACAACTTGTAACTTGTGCTGATTTATTACAGTCCGTGTCACACTGTGGAATGACACATATGACCGTGTTTACTTGACTGCTTCATTCACTCAACATGAGCTCTTTAGGGTGACACAGAATGCTGAAGAGATCTGGACTGAGGGTGGCCTTCCAGGCTGTGTATGAGTCTCAGCCTGTGGGATGGAAGGATGGCCAGGAGGGTGGCTGACAGTGTGCCTAAATTGGAGATCAGGGTGGATACACTAATGAATGGTGGTATAACTGGCCAATGAGGTGGATGGATGGAGGGTCAGATAGATGCACAGATAGATGGAGTCAGACACACGGCTGGACGGATGAGTAGGTAGGTGCATGGGTAGGTCTGTGTGTGTGTGAATGGGTAGATAGGTGGATGTGAGGATGGAGGATGAATGGGTGGGAAGATGGGTGATGTGTAGATGGATAGATGAATGGATGGATAGGTGGGTGGGGGTAGATGGATGGATAGTTGGGATAAATGAATGGATGGGTGTGTGCATGGATAGGTGGGTGGGTCGGTGGATGGATGAGTGGGTGACTGGATAAATAAGTGTGCAGATGTGTGGATGGATGGTTGAATGGATATGTGAGTGCATGGATGAATAGATGGGTGGATGGATAGATGGATGAATAGGTGGGCAGATGTGTAGATAAATAGACAGTTGGGTAGCTGTATGGATGGGTGGCTGTGTGGATGGTTGGATGGATCTATGGATGGATCAATGGATGGATGGATGGGTAGTAGGTGGATGTGTAGATGGGTGGATAATTGGGTAGATGTATGTATGGATGGAGGTGTAGATGGATGGATAGATGGATGGATAGGTAAGTGGGTGGATTTGTAGATGCATGCATGTATGTATGTATGCATGTATGTATGAACAGATGGACAAGTGGGTGGATGTGTAGATGGGTGGATTGTTGGGTAGATGTATTATGTATAGATAGATGAATGGATAGGTGGGTGGATATATAGATGGTTGGGTAGATGGATGGATGGATAGGAAAGCAAGTAGATGTGTAGATGTATGTAAACATACACGTATGTACAGATGGATGGACAAGTGGGTGGATATATAGATGGGTGGATAGTTGGGTAGATGTATGGATGTGTGGATGGATGGATAGATGAATGGAAACGTGGATGGATGGATAGGTGGATGGATGCCTAACCATCAGAACCACGGTGGAAGATCAAAGTTGCATCAGCAGTAACTTGGAAAGGCTACATCTGCCTGGGGAGAGGGTGAATGGCCCCATGCAGCCCTTGTGCAGGGTCCCAGGAGACAGTGGGGTGGGCATGAGGATCCCTTCCCTCCCATCCCACCATTACCTGTTGCATCTTGTGCTCCAGCTGGAGGAGGCTCTCATCCCGCTCCTGCTTCAGCCTCTGAATTTCTTCCTCTAGAGCCTCCCTCTCGGCTGTACATTTTGCCACCAGCTCCTTCTCCTGCTTCTGCTGGTGTGCAAGGCTCAGACTGAGAGTCTCCTGGCCGTGACAAAGGACAGGCTGGACGGTCAGGCCAACTGCCCTCCCTTTGTCTTCTCCACAGGTCCCCAAGCAGAGGCTGGGAATGTCCTCTCTGCATCTCAGCATTTGCCATCCTGCCTCTTACATCTCAGGTCTTCAACAGTTCCTAACCCTCTTCCGCCCGCCATTGACAGGATGGGGCATAAGCACAGTCAAACATGGCTTCAGGGGCCTGGGACCAGCGGGACAGCGCAGATCGGAGCCAGATCCCCCACCCCACTCCCGAGCCCTCACCGCTGCCAGGGCAGTGGCTCCAGGCTGACTCTAGGCCCTGCAAGGGCTCCAGGAAGGCCCCCCCCACCCACCTGAATTCCAAGGTGTGAGGATGCCCCAGCTCTACCCCCGGCCTCCAGGGCCCTCCCCCTAGGGAGGACACAGCTCCCGGAAGCAGCCAGATGGGCCCAGGGCAGGCAACCTTCTCCCTCTGGAGCCAAGCTAGGTCCTCCTGGTGCATCATCGCCTGGCTCTCCAGGGCCAGCTGTGTGTCCCGCTTCTGTTGGGCCACCTGCTGCTGCAGCCGCCCTGCATCCCACCGCAGCCTCATCGCCTGCGCCTCCCAGTTGCTCCGCAGCTGCTCCATCTCCACTGGGAAGTGATAAGTGTGTCAGGGTTGGCCACAGGGCCACCTGCCTGGGCACCCCATGGCCTTAGCACAGCCCTGAGGAGAGGTGGCTGCTTGGTCTGCTGTGGCTAGCACATGGCAGGGGCGGGGGGGGCAGGGGGTGGACAGGCAAAGGCACAGGAGACCATGGCACTGGGCCTGGAGCCACAGCCCAGTTCTGAGCCCGGGGGCGGGAAGGTGTAGACCACACTTATATCCTCTGGGGCCTGGGGGAGGGAGCAGCACCTCTAGGGGCTGAATTCCAGGTCAGACTCAGCAGAGGGCAGCGGGCCCGGCCACCAGAAGAGCACCTTGCAGGGCCTGGTGAGCCAGACAAGTGCTCAGGGCCTCCTCCTCCAGCTGCTTCTGCTCGGCCTGCAGCTGTGTCACCAGTTGTTGGCTCTCAAAGAGGCTGCTCTCCAGAGAGTCCCTCTGGGCCCTGCAGAGAGTGACAGACAGGTGTGTCACCCACGCATCCCTGTGACACAGCAGCAGGAGCCCAGGCCAGGCCCGGAGGTCAGAAAACCACAGGGCTCCTCATTCATGCAGAAGCTCCAAGAACAAGTTGGACACTGTGCAAAAGATATCTTTTGGGTGAATAAGAAACTAAATTCAGAAACAAAACAAAATCAACAAGTCACAGCTGCACAAAACTGTAAACATGGTAGAAAAAAACATGAAGCATATTTTGTAATCTTGAGCAAGACACAAAGCCATGCGACAAAAATAAAGAGGCCAACAGAACTGAACAGGTGCAGAGGGAGGGAGAGTGTTCCTCCTGCAGAAGATTCGTAAACCAACTTCAAAGACCAGGAATAGACATGGAGGCACAAACACATGAACTCATAAACACACCCATCACACACAGAGAGCCCTACCGGTCAGCGACAGGAAGTCAGCCAATGCTACAGGAGAGGAAAACGACTGCTATTTACAAAGAAAACACAGCCGGCCAAAAACACGGGGTTCGCCTGTCCAGGCAGAGTCCAGCCCCAGACGCTGCTAGACAGGCGTCTGATCAGCAAATGCCGGTCAGGGACCACTGCCACGTTGGCTGGGGCCATCCTGGGTGGGGCCTGAGGGACTGCAGTACCGGCTCCCCAGGAACACACGTGTGCTGGGTCTTCAGGGGACCCAAACAGGAGGCTGATGCAGCACATGCATGGCGTGTCCCGTCTCAGGAGCACCGTGCAGTGCCTCTGTTCTCTTGCCCGGAAGGAGTCCCTGAAACACCCTGCTGGGTCAGAACTCCATGTGGGCCCAAGTGAGGCCCTGCACACCTGCCCACACTTCTGAGAGGGTAATGAAAGGGTCTAAGTTTCTGGCCCTGGACTCACCAGCGTCTGCCCAGTCCATCACCCACAGTGCGCAACTGAGGTTTCTACAGTCTGCCGGGGTGGGGGCATTTGCCGTCAACCACATCTAAGCAACACATGATCACACAAGCTCCCAAACACAGACACTGTACACACAGAGAAAATGGACAATCCCAGCAGAAGGGGGAAGGCTCGGGGTCCCTGGGTCAGCCCAAGCAGCCCACCTCAGCCTCCTGCATCTCTCGGGATGCCCTGCCATCTCTGCAGGGACAGCACATTGGAATTGGGGGTTCCAGGGCTTCTGATGTTTTGGGAAAGGGGTCCTCTGGGTCTGGCTCAGACCCTCTGGAGATGCTGCTTGCTGCCACACGGTGCCGTGTTGCAACTCCAGTTTCCACCCCTGTAGCTCCCAAGCGCTCCACATTCCCTTGCCAGAACCCTCTTTTAGCTGGGTGAGCAAAGAGCCTGGAACCAGCCTCCACCTAGATGCCACCTGTCTCCTCTCAGGGCGGCCCCCTGCCACTCATCCTGGAAGTCCGAGGGTGCCTCCCATCTCTCTGCACTCAGAGCCCTCCGAGAGCATCTTCCCAGCTTCTAAGACTGGAGGTGTAGGCCCATGCCGCAGGCTGCCCAGGAAGGGTGAGGCAGCTCCAGCATGGTGTGCTGCGGGGAGCCTGGTCCACTGTGCTGGCTGAAGAGGAGGCCAGCACTCTATGGACAGAGGGAGCAGTACACCAGGATGCAGCCTCCTCAGGGCCTGGGAGCAGGGGCTCCCCTTCCTGAAGCGGAGCCATGTGAAGTGGTGATCAGAGACTCCAATCAAAATCCTGAGACTCTGGCTCCCAGGATTGCTACTGGGGTGTCTGGTGGATCAGGATGCACGGTGGAAGCAGCTAGGGGGCCTTGTTGGGGGAAATGTTCTTGTATCTGGGGTGGTTGCTGTCCATTTTGCCCCATCTCAGTGTGAGAATATCTAGGAATGAAATCTGAGTCAAGCAGTGCAGATGGAAGGAGAGATGGGATTCTGAACACTATGGATGCCTGGGTCCAGCCTTATCTGAAGACAGACTCATCTGGAACCTCAGACCCATGAGCAAGACATCCCACATCTTCCTCCCACTGCTTTGACCTGGGTTTCTGCTACTTGCTCCATGTCTTCAGGAAGGTGACCCCAGGGATCTTCCTGGATGCACCTCCTTTAGATGCTCTGCCATCCCGAAGGCACTGTTTCCTCTCATTCACAGCTCATCCCTCACACATGGACAGGAGACACACTTCCCCTGCCTTATATTACAGTGCCTGCTCCAACCATCCACCACACTGTGGGCTCTCCAAGCCGGACTTGCCCTGGTTGGCAGGCCCACAGCACCTGAGATCAGCTGCCTCCTCCGCTGAGAGATGGCCTTGCCTCTCCAGGGCCTCCTGCTTGGCCAACAGGTGGGCCCGCTCCTCAGACAAAGCACCCTTCTCCTGCAGGGCCTGCTGCAGAGTATCCATCTGGGCCTCTTGGTCCTGCAGGCTCTGTGCCAGCTGCTCCTCCAGGGCTTGTTTCTTGCTTGTGACCTAGGGATGGAAGAAAGGGGACAGTGTGGCAGAACAGAGAGAGTGGATGAGGGAGGGGCCTCTTGAAGGAAAGGAGGGGCCACATGCAGAGTGGCACAGAGCAAAGGGAGAAGGTGGGGCACAGGCCTAGGTACAGAATGTGTTTTATAGTAGAGGGGAGGTCTCTTCCTCACACTATGGCAGAGATGCTACTGAACTGGGCACTTCCACTGCCAACCTCAGTGGCAACCTTCAGTGGCAAACTTTGTTGGACCACAATTGTTCAGAGGAGAGGACACATGGCATGGAAGTGGCAGTAGAAGGTAACAGAGAACTGGCATTGCACACCATTCCATCTACCAAGGATGTCACAAGCATTTAGACAAAATGCATCCCAGGAATACACAGGAGGGCTCAGGAGCTGCAGAGACAGCTCAGACTGAAGATGCCAAGCTCTTGGAGAGGAGGGAAACAGAAGAATGAGGCCATCACTTGGGATCCTCTCTCCTCAAACATTTGCTTATTTAGAGTTCAGGCTGAGAGACTGAGATGCCAAGGAACTCACAGTCATCAAGTATACCCCAAATTTCAAGTTTTGTTCACAGAAAAAGCTTGATTCTGGTCTGAATGGTGAGTCAGAAATAGACCACCCCTCCTAAAGACTGAAGTTCAGGTGAATCACCTCAGCTCCTCATCAGATTATGATGCTCATCTCCTCCCACTGCTGTTGGAATCAATGTAAGTCTTCTCTGAAACAACAACAACATCATCACTATTCTCAAGTTATTCCTATAATTTCTCATACATGATGTCTGTCATTTAATATGACTAGACACACTAAAGGACAAGACCACATGACAAAAAAACCAAAAACCAAAGGCAAAGACAGAAAATAGAGATATTTTCTCACCCCCACTGAATGTCTAGATTAGAGTTATCAGGCACAGGAGTTAAAATAGCACATTAATATGTGCAAGAGGAGGATATAGAATTTAACAACAGAACTGGATACTAAGTATGAATAATATAATTTTAAAATACATTAATCAAAATTAATTAATATATAGGCCTAATGGCAGATTAGAATAGAATACTAATAACCTGAGAGATAAAACTGAAGGATATTCAGAACTGAATCACAAAGAGAAAAAGGTAGAAAACACAAAAAAGAGAATAATACACTTAGAGGACAAAGGAAAAGTTCCATCCTATGTATAATTTGTCAAATTCAAATTCTAACAAAAATATTGCCAAAAAAAAAAATCATAGACAGGCCCAGGGATTTAGCTCAGTGGTGCTGCCACTTGCCTCACAAGAGCAAGGCCCTGAATTTGATCCCCGGTACAAAAAAAAAAATCATAGACAAATATTCCCCATGAATATAAATGCAAAGATCCTTAACAAAGTATTATAAGTTGAATCTAAAACAATCAAATAGATACTAACTTATGACCAAGTAGGTTGTCTCAAGTGTGCAGTGTTGGTTTAACAATCAAAATATTGACCAATATAATCTATCACATTAATAAAATAAGAAAAAATAATAACAAGATCATCTTAATAAAGGCAGAGAAAACATTTAGCAGAATTCAGGATCCATTATTCCTTTTAAAAAACCACGTGAAGAATAAAAAGGACTGTCCTGGATTTGATAAAGGGCACTTACGAAGAGCACAGAAATAACATCATGGTTAGCAGAGAAATACTGAATTATTCCCTGTGACTTGGTTTAGTGGGAGGATGGCCACTTTTCACTTCTGTTCAAATTTGTTCTGCAGGTCATAGTGCAATAAGAAAAGAGACGGTATTGAGATGGGAAAGGAAGTAAAATAGGTGTGACCCAAAAGAACATTATGTATATAATTTGTCATATTCCAAATCTATTGAAGAGATTATAAGGAAGGAAAATTGCAGACCAATATTATGCATAGATATAGGTACAAAAATCCTATAAATCTAAAACCCTAGTATTTATAAGTGAATCTGTCAAGGTCACATGGCTCAAAGTCAATACCTGAAGCTGTACTTTCCATACCCTACTGATAAACAATAGAAAAATGAAATCAAATCAGAAATACAGTTTACAGTATCAAATCTAGGAATGAATCTAGTCAAAGATGTGCAAAACTTCCATGCTGAAAACTCTAAAGCATAAGCATAAGAAATGACATAGTAAAGGCTCTCCAAGTTCACAGATATACTATGTTCATGGATAGAAGACACAATCTAGTTAGGCTGTCCAGTCTCCTCAAATTGGCCTATAAATCAGACACAATCCTCATCAAGGTCCTTGTGGGCTTTTTGAGTGGGGAGATGGTAGAAACTGACAAATGGACTATAAAATGTAGGTGGGTCTGCAAAGGGTTACAGACAAAACAATTTGAAAAAGAACAAGGTGGGAGGACACATAGTACAGAATTTCAAGACTTCCTAAAAGGCTATAAGACAGTGTGGTTTTGGTGAAAGAATGAATAGACTGGTTTGCATAGATCAACAAGTCCCACATGTAAAATCAAGTTATTTTCAACATGTTGTCAAGGTAATCCAAGGAGAGTCTCTTGTCAAAAAATGGTGCTGGAACAACTGGATATTAGTGTAGGAAACAATGGGCCTCCATTCCCACTTCATCTCTCACACTGTGGTCTCAGATTTCAGTGTGTGTTGAGATTGCCTGGCAGGCTCATTGAAATCCAGGTTTCTGGTCTTCCCCATGGGAGAGCACACAGTAGGTCGTGCATGAGGTATAAGAATGAGTCGTTTCCAGGTCCCGAGTGGTGCTCATGCAGCTGGTCTGGAGAACAGGCTCGGAGAAGCACAAGTACAACTTGGAGTGGATCAAAGACCTAATCTGAAAGCCAGGTGAGTATACAGGAGGCAACAATTCCCCAGATAGGACCTAAACATACTAATCAAGAAAACAGAGATTTGCTCAAGTTTTATGCCTCTCAAAAATATTATGAAGAAAATAAAGGGCTTGGGATGTAGCTCAGTGGTGGAACACTTGCTTGCCTAGCACAAGAGAGGCCCTGAGTTCAACTCCCAGTATCACAAAACTAAACAACAGAAAAAAGAAAATGAAAAGGCAAGACACAAACTTGGGGAAAGTACTGGCAGTACATCTCGCTGGCAACGTACTTGTGCCTGTGATATATAAAGAATTCCTATATATTGCAGCCTAAACACAAAAACCCAACTTAAAAAATGGACAAAAGACTTGAACAAACATGAATATTCAAGAAGCACATGAAATTGTGCTCAAAGTAACTAGGTATGAGGGAAATGCAAATCACAACCTTGGTGATATATAACTTCACACAGAAAGAATAGATAAAAATAAAAACAGACAATGTCAAATGTCAATAGGGGTGTGGAGCCACTGGAACATTCCCGTACAGCTGGCAGCTCAGTGAGACAACACCTCAACCCTGGAAATCTGCCTGGCAGCTTCTTGTGGAGCTCAACACACTCCTACACACCAACTCACTCCTGTGTTACTCAGGGAGAATGAAAACCCATGCACATAAGCTGTGCAGAAATGTTCTCAGCAGTCTTACAGCCTGAAGGTCCAGCAGCAGCTGAAAGGGGCGGCTGTGGCTTCTTCCCACACAGTGTGTCACTGCACAGCGGAGGGACGTGCTAGTGCAACTGGCCACTGGCAATAGTCTAGAGAGGCACAAGGTACTGACAAGCCCTCACTGCTGTTCCGGCTGCCACACATCAGCACAAAGGCTGCCCGCCCGTGGGGTGGGGATATCTGGGCAAGACATCCCACTAGGGGCACAAGGGAACCACTGGGCTGGAGACATGTAACCCATCTTGACCACGGTGGTGGCTCCACAAGTGCACACAGCTGTCAGGGTGTGGTGCATGCCTGCCATCCCAGCATGCTGGGAGGCTAAGGCCAGAGGGTCGCAAATTCAAGGCCAGCCTGGGCAACTTAGCAAGACTCTGTCTCAAGATAAAAATATAAAAAGGATTAGGGATGTAGCTCAGCACTCTCTGGATTCAATCCTCAGTACCACAATAAACAGACAAACAAAAGGTGAAAAAGACGACCAGAAAAAGGACCGGGTCTGAAAATGGAGAGAGATGGTGTTGTCCCTTGTGTGCTGGGGCTGCAGTGTCGAATGCCACTGGGGGCCGAGGCCCAGCAGGGACAGGGTTTCTAAACAGACAGGCAGCATCGGAAAAGACCCAAACTGCCGGACACCCTCTGCGCCGAGTGGCTTCTCCTCTGTAGAAGACTGGGACACAGGAGAGGACACACGTGAGCAGTGCTGGAGAGGTCAGCAAAGATGTGGCCCAGGAGAAGCAAGATGGGGAGGGCAGAGCAGGGCCCTCTGGGCTCCTCCTCAGGGTGCCCCTGACCCTGGGTACAGCTGGGCCTGCCGCTGCTGCAGTCCTCGCAGAGGACAGATGTGGCCAGGTCTCCAGAACTGCAGTTAGCAGGGGCAGGACCAGGACCTGCAACACGCACACGGTGGCCTCACCTGGCCCACCTGCTCCTGGAGCTGGGCCCTCTCTCGCCCGAGCTGGGCCACCTGCCCTTCCAGCTGCTCCTGCTGCTGCTCCAGGCGCCCACATGCCTCCTGAAGGCCTTGCTGCTCGGCCCACACACGCTCCAGCTGCTGCTCGGCCCTCGCCAGCTCCTCCGCAGCGCCTGCCTGCCCCCGCTCCAGGGTCGTCCTCTGCTCCCGCAGCTGGTCCCGCTCTTGCTCCAGCTGCCAATGGGCGAGGGTCATCACCCAGCCCGCACCCCACACCCCTCAGCCCCAGTGGGCTGGCCACCGTTTGCCCCGGGCACTGCCCCCTTCTACAACACCCACTCTCAGAGTGCATGGGCACCAGGCTGGGAGAGACCCAGGGACCACTGAAAGAAGCCCCCCAGCTGCCCTGGGGAAACTGAGGCACAGGGCAAGCCACCCTGGCCTCTGCCTCACCTGGAGCACCAGGTGGTTCAGGGAGCCTTTATCCTCGGCCAGCTGTTCCACCAGGGTGGCCATCATGGCCAGCGAGTCCCGCTGCTCTACCCCCTCCGACTTCAGCCGCGTCACCAGCAGCTCCAGGTCAGCATTGCTGGACTCGGCCTGGGGAGGACAGGGGTCACTTGGAGGGGATTCCAGGGAGGGACTTTAGATCCCGCGGCAGAACTGAGGTGCAGGGCAAGAGTGAGGCTGTGTCACGGATGCGAGCCAGAGTCTGGGACGCGGTGCGAGGACCCCAAAAGCTCCCTGGAGGAGGGGCCGCAGGGCCCAGTGCATGGATAGGGGAGGCAGTGCCGGGGGGAGCTTTGGCCGGGGCTGAGGCTCCAGGCAAGCAAGGAGGTGAGGGCAGCGAAGCGTGGGCCCGGAGGGGCACAGGGGTGCAGGAGAGCACACGGGAACAGAGCAGCACGGGGAGTACCCGGGCCAGGGTGCCACGCAGGCTCTCCCGCTCGCTCTCTGACATATCCCTCTGCAGCTGGGCCACGCTCAGCGCCTCCTGGGCCGATGCTAGCTCCTTCCTGAGCAAGGAGACCTTCTCCTCCAGCTGCTCCAGGCGCCCCTGGCTGAGGCCAAGGCCAGAGGGCAGAGGGCAGAGGTCAGAGGTCATTTTAGGGTGAACTAGGGTCACTCAAAAGACTCAAAGGCAGGGCAGCCTTCGGCAGGGAAGCCTAAGAGGAGTGGGGAGCCCCTTGCCTCACAGATGAGACTGGAGGGGAAGTGGTCCCACTCCATGGGACTCTGAGGCCCAGAGGGGATGCGATGGCCCCGGCGTGGGGGGCAGAGCCAGGGCACCGGCTGTGGACCCGACCTGCGGACCCCACCTCCGCTCTGCTCGCAGCACCAGGCTCCTCTGCAGCTCCGCGCTGGCTGCCTCCAGCCTCTGCCTCTCTGCATCCAGGATGCCTGTCTCCCCTCTCAGCTCCTCCACCTCCATCTCCAGGGCCACCTTCTCCCTGGGGGCAGGCAGGGGCCGGGAAGGCCCAGGCCACAACTCAGGGAGGTGGAGGAGAAGACACGCTCACCAGGGCCTGGACCATGAGCTAGAAGCCGTCAGTAGGTGCAGGTGGACATGGGGCTGCTGGCAGGCCAGGTCTTCCGGAAAGGCTGGTCCTGCCCCGGCCTCTGCCCACCTGCACCCTCCCCTCCCCACCAGCCCCTCCCGGCCTGGCACCTTCCCAAGAGCTCAGCAGACGTCTGGCAGCGCCGCGCCTCCTGCTTCTGCACCTCCAGCTGGCCCAGGAGGTCCTCGTGCTCCTGCGCCCTGTCCTGCAGGAGCCTCCGAGAGGCCCGCAGCTCCCGTTTGCACGCAGACAGCTGCTCTCGGAGCTGGGCAGCCACGGCCCGAGAGGACTCCAGCTGCAGGCGCAGCTCCTGTGGGGGGTGGGTGTGTGAGGGGCCTCTCCAGGGCCATGAGGCTTGGTCTTGGTGTCCCTGGGCCGGGGCCCCACCTGCTCTCGCTGTCTTCGCCTCTCCATGGCTGCTCCCACGACCTGCAGCGATGGGTCCAGGCTGGCTGGGGAGCAGGCCTGTGGAGGGGACGGGGCTTGTGGGGGGCTCCTCTGTCGGCCCCGCACCTCCTTGCCTTCAGCGCCACTGCTCCACGCCTGCTCCGGGCTCCCGGCGTCCGCCTGGACCATCTCCAGGGAGCAAGAGGGGACAGAGGGGACAGAGTGCAGAGCCACGATTAGATGGGGCTCCGGGCCGCCTGGCCTGTACCCAGGGCCGTGGGCCGAACCTCCTCGATGCTGGTCAAGACGCTCCGCAGGGACTGCACCTCGGCCCGCAGGGACTGGACCTCGGTCCGCAGGGTGTCTTCTGCCAGGCGGCCCCCGCTGCGCTGCCAGGAGTCCTGTGGGCGAAGCCCCTGAGCCAGGCAGGTGGACACCACCACCCCTGCCCTCTGGAGAGGCTCCCCCTCCACCGCCCTACAGACCAGGTTCTGGACGTCCGGCCTGGGGGATGCGAGGGTCCTCTCCCTCCGCTCGCTCTGCTCCGTGAGCTCCTCCACCAGCAGCATCTGCTCAGAGAGCCTGAGGGGAGCCCGAGGGTGCCCTGGCTCTGTCCCCTGCCTGAGGTCCAACCTCAGCCTCTCTTGCTATCGAATCCCAGTGGGTCTCGTCGCAGGGGTAAGGCACCCATCCTGGCCTCAGCGTCCAGGCCTTACCTGACCCAGTCCGCCCGGCAGCCCATGTCCGCGCTGGCTGAGGCCCTGCTTCCTCCAGCACAGCTGGGGGCGCTGTCTCCACCCCTGCCAAGCTGACCTCTTCCTGGAGCTCCCTGTGCCATCGGCCTGACAGCGCTCCTCCCCGGGTCCCCATCCCCAGCCCTGCTGCCCATGCTGTCCGAAGCTGGCTACCTGGCTCTCTGCAGCCCACACCCACTGCTCTGGAGCCAGGCTGGGGTCTGCCTGACCCGGACGCCCCAAAGGCAGGAGGGCTGTGCCTGTCAGCCCTGTGGGTGTCTGGCCAGGCCCCTGCTCTGTGGAGTTGAGCCCGTGGCCCAGGGCGGGCTCCTATTTCTTTTCTTTCTTTTCTGCTTTTGTTTCTATTTTTGTTTTGGATACAGGACTTAATTATGTAGTTCAGGCTGGCCTCAGACTCACTATGTGACCCAGGCTGGCCCTGAATTTGTAATCTCCCTGCCTCAGCCTCCCAAGCGTTGGGATTATAGGTGTGCACCGCCACAGCCAGTTTGTCTCTTTTTCTGCTGCTCCAGTCTTCTGAGCCCCATGTGCGGGCTGTGGGTCCAGAACCCTCCACGTTCCCCATGGGGCTCACAGACCCCCAGAAAACCGGCCCTTGGCCTCTGCTCCTGCCCAGGAAGACATTTCTGCCTTTGGACCTGACATTCCAACCCTTGGGTTCCAGCCACAAGAAACAGTCACACGCCACACGCTGTCCTGAGGTGCCCGCTGCGATCCTCGACAGGAGAGGCAGATCTGCCCCTGGGACAGTGGCTGAGGACAGCATGTGGCATCAGCAGTGTAACCTGGTGTCAGTCTGTGGGGGCAGCAGGACCCCAGCACAGGACCAGGTGGTAGCCCCTGGGAAGCCACACTGGCTGGCGGGCAGGGCCCTGCTGGCCTCCCCGGCCGGCACCCACCTGGCCTGGAGCGCCACCTTCTCTGCATCCCAGCGGCCCTGCAGCTCCAGCGTCTCTCGGACCTGCTCCCGCAGCCGCTGCTCCAGGGCACTGGCTGCACTGTCGGCTGCCAGGCGCAAGTTGGAGTCCAGGCTGAGGCAGGCCGTGTGCAGGCGCCACGCTGTCCTGGCCGTGTCTGCTCGCAAGTCTGCAAGACCCCTGGGGAACGAGGCGCACCCTCCCTGAGCCCCGGGCCCTGGCTGCGGCTGGGGGGCAGAGCAGCCCCCATCCTCGGGAGAGGCTCTCGCCACCCGGCATCAGACATCTCCGGTGCCACGGAGCGCAGGGCACAGCTGGAGAAGGTGCCGGGCAGAGCAGGCAGGACGGTCTCCACGGGACACCACCCTCGGAGCTGCGGGGTCCTCTGTGCGAGTGAGGAGACTGGGGGCCCAGGCCAGACCCACACGAGGCACCGGCCAGGGTGGATGTGTCCCCTGAGCTCCAGGCAGGCCGGTGCCGCTCTGCCTTGCCTCCTTCCCTCTCCCTCTGCCCTGTTCTCCCCACGGGCCTCTCAGCAGCCGACCTAAGGCTGGGCCAGAGCCAGAGCCACATCGTGAGGGGGGCTCACCTCTCAGTGGCCCCCCGAAGTTCTGTCAGCTGTGCCTGCAGTGCCACAGCCTGTCTCCACAGGAGGAGCAAGTCCTGGGGCACCCTGGGGCCTGGCGGCCGGGCCTGGAAGGAAAGGTCTGTGTCCACTGTGGGCTGGCCTGGCTCCATAGGCGCGGAGTTTTGTCATCCAGCAGGTCCTGGAACCCTGATGCCCAGTGAATGAACCCTGCCCCCAGGCTGTGCCCACAGGGAGAGCGCCCTGCACTTGCCAGGCAGCTCAGGGGGTGGGAGGGACCTTCTTTGCCCCATACGGCGGGCTTCCTTGGCTCAGCCTGGGGCCCCTCTCTCCCCTCCGCCCAGGACCACCGCCTTCCTCTACGGGCGCTGCCAGCCTTCCAGACACCAGCCGGTGCAGAGCCCTGGGGTGCAGGAACAGCTCTGCCGCAAGGAAGGGGCCGAGACCAGGTGGGTGGATTAGAGCCACCAAGGGGAGCCGGGCCGAGGCTCCGCCTTGCTGGGGACACAGCTGTGGCCCAGCACAGCCCCTGCCTTCCCACCCCGCGCTCAGCCGCCTCCTGCACGCTGGCCTCGCCCCGGGCTGGCCCAGTCACCTGGCGGCGCTGGCCATGTGCAGCTCCACCCGCTGGCCAACGCTGTCCAGGGCCTTGACAGCCTTTTCCTCCCGAGCTACTCGGAGCCCTGCCAGCCCCGGCCCAGGACCACTTCCGCCCTCGGCACAGCGGGCAGGAGAGATGCCAGGCCCAAGCTGGTGCGGAGCAGGCCTGGGTAGTTGCGGGGAAGGATCCCAGGCCTGGATAGGCAACTGGGCAGCTTCCTGCCAGACAAAGCAACTCTCACACCTTTCCCAGGTCTGAGGCACTCCAGGGACAGTCCCAGGTGGGTGACGCCCCTGAGCTTCGGGTGTGTAGGGGTGCTACAGAGGGGAGGGGACTATGGGGTGGGCCAGATGCCTCCAACACACCCACGCCACACACCACATTCACACACGCCAGGCTTATGCATGGTCATGTGCCACATTCATATGTACACACAAGTACACGCCACACACGCCATGCTGTCACACACCACTCTTGCAGACTCACGTGCACACTCACACACACACACCATACCCATGCACTCTGACACACATGCACACTCACACCCCACTCCTCTCTTCTGACATAAACACGCACTGCACACATACCACATGTACATATACACTCACACATGTGTGCCAAAGCAGGAGACCCCTGCCTGTCTAGAATGCTAGAGGTGAATAGAGAGAAGAAAATCTGCCCATGGATCCAGAGCCACAAGCAAGACATCACACAACTGCACCCCCACACACACAACTTCGGCATTCTCAGACACACTCAAGCTGAAAAATCTACAGGCACCCACTGGAAGGGAATATCCCTTTTGGAAATACTACATTCACTCCATATTTCAAAGAATTTTCAAAAATTCCAAAGAAAACAAGCACCTCTTAGCTAAAACCAAAAATCACCCAAGATACAAGGAGACAAAGCAGCCAGGTAAGGAGCCAGCAGAACAGCAAGTCCATCTTGACATCGACACACACCGCAGAGCCGCAGCTTTCCAAACACGCTGACCCCTGAGGCTCGGAAACACGAGCCAGGAACAAGGTATCTGGGGAAGACAGCCAACACTTCCAAAGGCGAGAAAGACAGCACTCAGAGCCTGTGCTGAGCAGCAGACGCAAGATCAGACATCAGAAGAGGACCCTGGAGGACAGGAGGTGGGTGTGAGGACATCGCTGACTGACTGTGTGTCCAGCACGGCACCAGGCCCAACTCAGGGCAGAAGAGGCACAGGCCTTGCTAGAGGCGGGGAGAGGGGAACCAGGCGGCGACTACGGGAGAGGTGGCCCTTCCACAAGTGACAAAGGCCAGAGCTTGATAAGCCACATGCAGAAGAGACGCAGGGCTGTGACGCTGCTGAACACCAGAGCTGAGCTAGAAATGGCCCTGGGCCTCTGCATGGGGTCTTGAGGGGGTGCACGGTGCACAATGCAGCATAGAAGCTGGAGGCCCAGGAAAGACCTGCACAGCGCTGGAGCAGCAGCAGCTGGGAGCGCATTCTCCAGGGAGTGCTGACTGGAACCTGTGACACAGCGAGACTGTACCCGTGGTTGCCACAGACAAGGCCACATGTGTGACATCGCCACAGGCCTGTGCTCAAGCCCTACATCACAAGGCAGGGTCCTCCTCGCACCTCAGCAGGCTCATCTGATGCCCTGGGCCCCTCTGCTCCCGGTGGCAGCTGTGCAGCTGCTGACCTTTACCTCTACCCACAGCTGCTCCCTCTGCCTTACGGGGGGTGAGGAGGCAGTGGCAGCCTCCCAGGTTGGGCGTTTGAGGGGACTCTTTGGGGAGCCTTCAGGGGAGAGGAGTCCTGCCAAGGGTCTCTGTGGCGGACACTGGCCGTGTGTCCAATCCCTTTGATGGAGGGCAGTGGGGACATGCCAGTCCTGTCGGAGACTTCCTCAGGCACAGAGTCACGTCAGCCATGGCCACACTCTGCTCGGTGGGCCCCGTGTCCGGGGCAGACAGAGCATCACACCTGGACATGTTGTTCCCACAAGGCCAAAGCCTGGGGCCCGGGGCCTGGCCCCTCAGGTGTGACTGGCCAGGCTTCCGGCTGTTAGAAGTGAGCGGCCCAGGCCCAAGGCCCTCCCTGTGTCCCACCTGGACCAGGCCTGACTCATGCCCAGGGCCTCCTCCCCGGGGAAGAGCCTGGTGTCCCCAGTGCCACTGGTGTGCCAATGCCAGATGGAAGGCAGAGCCTGCCCACACAGCCCACTGAGCCTCTCCCTGCCCCGCGCCCACCACAGCAGGCAGCCCCTGAAGGCAGCAAAAGCGGAGAGGGGCACCTGTGTCTCGGCCCAGCGCCATGCCCCCCTCAGCTCCAGCTGCCGCTGCAGGTGAACCACACTGCCTGCCACCCTGGCCAGCTCCTGGGCCAGCCTGTCGTTGGCCTTCTGCATGTGCTCCAGCTGTCCTCGCAGGAGGGCATTCACCTGGGCGAGGCCAGCACTCCTGGATGGGACAGACAGACCCACGCGGGTGCATGCTGGGTGCTGGCCACTGAGTCCCAGCCCCAAATGGAGAGCTCTGTGGAGCCCTGCACAGCGCTGGCCTCCTGCACTGGGCCCCGAGGATGCAGCAGCCGGCACACTCCTTCCTGCTCCGCCCCAGCCCTCCAGGCTCTGCCCCACCCTGGCACCCACAGTCTGGAAAGCAGGAGCCCTGCAGGGCCCTGGGGTGCACAGGGAGGGTCCCTGCAGGAGAGGCCCCCAGCAGCGGGTCTGCTCTGGCCCAGGCTGACCCTGCCCTGCTCTAGGCTGCACGGGGCTGCTCCCCTCAGGACTGGTGTTCTCGGCGCTTCTCAGCACCGCTCCTTCCCGAGCCCCGAGGATGAAGCAGCTGTGAGGACTGCTCCCTCCCAGGGCTGGGGCCTGGGGATGTGGCCTCCTGGCTGCCTGCAGAGCCCGTCCAGGGCCGGGGGTGGGCTGCTAGTGGGAGAGCAGGGGTTACAGGTGGGGGTGCAGGCTCAGTGCTGGGTTGGTGCTGGGGTGCTGGTTTTGTGGTGGGACACAAAGGTGAACAAAAGAGCGTCCGGCCATGAAATCAGAGAGGCTCAGAGCCCGGAGGGTGGGGAGTTGGCACTGGTGCCTGGAGAAGGGGAGCCAGTGTGGGCAGCAGTGGCCCTGCCACCAGCCTCAGCAGGCATTGGGGGCTGGGAGCCCCGCAGCGGGGTCTGCCCTGGAGAGGCCACCCTAGGCGGGGGAGGCCTGGGCCAGGCATTGTCACCCCCACTTTCAGGGCGTGAGGCTCCATGGTAAGGGGCCTCTCCTGAGCCGGGGGTGACTGGAGGCGCCTGTGCACCATCCTCCCCTGGGCCTGGGCAGCCCCAGAGACCCGGCTGCGTGGTGCCTGGCGGAGGGGTACTGGTGGCAAGGCCAGGGTCTCCCTCACTTTCCCTCTCAGCCCTCTCCCAGGGACGGGAAATGGGGGCTCCATGGCGAGCAGGTAGGACGGCTTGGGACAGCGAGGGCTCTATCCTGACTCTCACTGGCCACAGCTCCCGGGCTCGGCTGGCTCCCTGGCCCTGCTGCCCAGCCTCACCTCTGCTCCGAGGCCTCCAGGCGGCCCAGGGTCTCCTCCAAGTCCACACTGTGCTCCAGCTCCGACCTCTGCAGCCGCGCTTTGGTGGTCTCCAGCTGGGCCTGCAGCTGGGGGCCAGCAGTCCATCAGGGCCCCACAGCTATGCAATTGTCCCACCTGGCCCTGGGGACAGACCTGGGAGGCAGGACTCTAGAGGCCCCTCCCGATTCCCATGCCTGCATTTCACTGGCAGGTGGGTAAACTGAGGCTTTGATGTCCCAGGGGCCCTGGGTACCCAGCTGACAGGGCAGGGGGAGGGCCTCAGGGTCCAGCTCAGCCACACGGGGCAGGGTGGGTAGCTACAGAGGGCACAGGCTGGGCATCCTCCAGCCTGGGCCACCTCCCATCCCTGATGCAGAGGGGCCTGGGACACACGTCCTGTCCCTCAGCAGTACCCTGGTTGATCTGGGCCCAGTGGAACCGGAAGACACAGCAGGACCCATTGCCCAGGGCTATGGGGAAGCCCGGTGAGGGCTGAGGAGGATGGCACCCCCTCAGCAGGATGGGAGAGGGGCTGGACCCAGTGCAGTGTCACCCTGTCACGCTGGGCACCCAGACACTTTGCCTGCCTGGAGGTCACTGGCATCCACGCCCAGGAGTCTGGGAGCTCAGATCTGACTCAGGCTTACTAACCGCAGGGCTTTTACAGCCACTGCCCCCTCGGGCTGTTCCCAACAGCTCCACCCTGTGCTAGGAAGATCCCACCCCTGCCTGGCCACCACCAGTGTGAGCAGGAGGCAGCAGGCTTGGCCGAGCTCTGGGTCAGGATGGCCTGAGGGAGAGCTGTGCGTCCATGCAGGGTGGGCACAGTGGGAGGGTGGCAGAACAGGGCTCTGTACAGGAGGGTGGGACCCTCGGGATCCCGGGGGACTCGCAGCAGAGGCCCAGGCCTGAGGGCACCCGGGGCTGCTCACACACCAGGAGGCACAGATACGCTCAGGCCTGGGCCTGTCACGGTGGGCTGGCCCTGGGCAAGCACAGCCCCTCTGAGCCTGTCTCCTCAGAGCTCACGGAGGCCTGAGCACAGCATAAGCAGTGGGCAGGCGTGGGGCGCTGACCCGAAGTGTGGGCCGTGCCTTCACCTGCACCCACCAGACATCCGTCCTGCTCAGAGTGGCCAGGCAGGGCCTCAGCATGGCTGCAGTTTGCCCGTTTGTCACCCAGGGTCTGCCTGTGTCACGCTGCCCTCTCTGGCCCCTGACAGGTGACCCTGCCTCCAGGGCAGGCTGAGCCCGCACTCACCCGCGCGCTGACCACGTGGCACCTGCTGGCCAGGTCCTCCCGCTCGGCACCTGCCTGGGCCAGCAAGCCCTCCAGCCGGGTCAGCTCCTCCTGCAGCAGCTCGCTCTCCTCCTGCACGCGGGCCAGGGCAGCGGGCAGCTGCTGCACCCCTGCGAGCCCAGCCCGTCAGCCCCACTGCTGGGTGGCCCCGAGCCCTCTCCTCCCATCCCAGGCGTCACCACGCTCGATCCCTGCCCTGCTGAGCCCCCACCAGCAAAGCGTGTCTGGTGGCTGGACACTGGGTCCCAGGACGGCACCTCACCCCGAGGGAGGAGCCCGTCCCTGCACACGGGTCCTTGCCCTCGCCCCTCACCGCTGGCTCACAGATGCCCGCACTTCCTTAGCAAGCAGGACAGACTGCAGGACTGGGAGGGCACTGGTCACCCTGGGCGGGACAGCCTGGCTGCTGCATGGCCTGGCCTGGGGCCACCCCCCAGGCTGGCTCTCCCTTTGCCTCTGACAGGAGGACACTGTGTGCTGGGTGCTGGCCGAGGGACACAGGCGAAGCCCAGGGCGTGTGGGGCGGGTTTGTGCGCCCCATTCACCATCAGCTGTTGGGGTTCTCATGCCAGCGAAAAGCGCAGAAGGAAGCAACTACGATGCTGCTGCTATAGATGCCAGGCCTTCGTGCCAATGGTGAGTGCCCTGAGGATGCCCTGGGGAGGGTCGGTGCCCCGCTTCTCACCTTGGGCTGACTCGCCGCCCAGGCTGCTGGCCACAATCTCGCGGATGCGGGCAGGCACGGGGGTGGGTGAGGCTTGCTGCCCCTCCCCACGCACAGTCAGCGCCCGGTCTTCCTTGCTGGCCTTGGGGCCCAGGATGGTGTCCTCCAACCTCTGAAAAACACTGCGGAGTCACCCGGGATCCAGGCAGACCCTGGACAGCACCAGGCAGCCCACATAGGTCCGCTGGATTAGTGGGGGCCACTAGCGGGTCACCCAAAGGCAGCAAAGGGCCCGGAGAGGACAGGGCCAGGCAGGTCCCTCAGTTTTCCCACCACGGAGGGGATGGCACCTGGCCCTGCTCCAGGCACCCTGGAGGAAGTGGAGAGAAGGACTTGGTGCGGGACAGCCCCAGCCCAGTGACTTTGCCGCTGGTCCTGTCCCCAGTGCAGGCAGCTCACAGCTGGGCTGACTGCAGAGCAGGACCAGAGCAGGGCCGGAGCCCTGTGGATCGAGGCCCCAGCTGCCCCTCCCTTCCCAAAGGAGGTTGGGCATGGCCAGTGCCTATGGGCTCCTCTCCGGCTCACAGAGGAGGGGCCAGCCAGGGGCACCCTCCTTCCTGGTGAGTCCTGAGTGGCTGAGCTGCCAGGGAAGAGACCCATACAGGCTCAGATCGAACGGGGCACGGAATCCCAGGGTCTGGGTACCTGGCGCTGGCCCTTGGAGTCTTGGCTCTGGGCAGCTGGACCTGGACAGGACTGGCTCGCCAGGTCCCGGGGTGGCCCCTTCCTCATCAGCAGGGCACAGACAAGGGAACAGACAAGATGCTGAGATGCGAACAGGGTACCCTGCCCCCTTAAGTGAGTTTCTGCTCCAGGGGGGACCCCTGGGGGTGACCCTGGGGTGGCAGCGAGTCTCACAGTCCTGTGCTCCGCCAGCTCCAGGCCATCACAGGAGGACCCTTGTCCTTGAGGTCTCCCTACACTGGGGGACCCCTCCCCACTGGCAGCTTCTGCTTGCCTGCTTTTCCCAGCTCTGTCCCGTGGCCCTGGCTCTAACCCACAGCCTGGGCTGGGGGCCTCCTGGGTGTACCCCAGCCCCACCCCTGACCAGGCCTGTGAGCTGTGGACCCCAAGTACCGTGCCTCAGTGCTCCCTAACCTCTGCATCACCCATCTGGACCTGTCTGCTCTGGAGCTGTCTGCTGGGGGCCGGGACTTCTTCCGGATCACCAAGACAGCCATGGGGCCTGGCGCATGGCCTCCAGGCTAGAGCATGTGTGTACATGTGTACATGTGTGCGTGTGCGTGCGTGTGCACGTGCGCCTTGAGGCAGAGCCTGTATTGCCCCCGAGGTCTTGGGGAGGCGCCACCCTCATCCACGCCCCCAGAGGACCACAGGTGCTGGGGCTGAGCAGCCTCCCCCGCACCAGGGCAGGGAGACAGCGCGTGCACAGCCCCCTCTCGCCAAGCTGGGGCCGGGCGACCCCAGGGCCCCTCCCCCCAGGGGACGGCGGGAAGACGTCCAGCCAGGTCCGTCCTGGTCCCTCGCTCTGCACAGGGGGAAACTGAGGCCCAGCAGGCGGCGGACAGTGCTGCAGGGCACCGATTAGGGGCTGGCGACCTGGCCTGGCCCCTTGCCCCTCCGTTTCCCTCCCCTCCCTCTCCCGCCCGCTGCTCCCCCAAACACCCGTGGCGCCACCCGCTAACGGGAAGGCGGCGCGCGGCTCGGACTTGACTCATTCCAAGCGTTCACAGAGGGTCACTTATGAGCTGCGTCCCGAGAGGCGCAGGGGCGTAATGGGTTCCAGCTGCGGCCGGGTGCCGGACCGCCGAGCCAGGAGGGAGGGAAGGAGGGAGGGGCAGGCGGGCGACGGGGGGGGGGGGGCGCTGCTCTTCAAGGGACCGCGGAAACGGGGGAGGAGCAGGGCCTGTGCTGGGCGGTGTCTCCAGGCCTGCACGTGACTGCGCTCCCTCCCGGACGCCTCCCTCCCCTCTGTCCTGTGCCTGCTGCTCCCAGGCCCTGCAGCCTGAGGGGCCGCCTGCTCCAGGACAGGGTCCCTCTTGGCCAGCCGGTGCCTGTCGGGTGGTGAGGCAGTGGGGAGCTGCTGGGAGGGCTCCCGGGCAGCCTCAGAGTTGGGGGAACCAGGGCTGGGTGCCAGGTTCCCGAAAGACCCCCACTCACAACTGAACCAGGCTTCCTCCTGCCCCCGGGAATCTCTTCCTCCACAGCCCGGCCAGGAGCGCTGGGAGCCAGGTCCCGCTGCCCAAAGGACTCTTCCCACAGGCCCTCCCTGCTCCCAGTCCCCGTGTGAGGGAGCACAGGCCTCCTCTCCCGTCCCTGACAGACCAGGACCCCTCGCAAGAGTCCTGGGGTACGGTTTCCCTGTGCCCCAGTGTGCCGCGGCCCCCCCGAGCCCCTGTCCTGCCTGTGGCCCCTCCTGGGCCCGAGCCCTGGGCTGCAGGTCTGCGCAGGTGGGGTGAGTGCTACACCCCCTCTCACTTGGGTGGGGCTGTCGGGGGCTGGGGTGGCGTCCTGGGGCTGCTGCCCCGTCCCTCACCCCGTCCTGGGGATGGGCCTCAGCTGCGGGCTGGGAGGTGGCCAGGGGTCCCGACCCGGGGTGGCAGAGGCTGCTTGCGCGCCCCTCTGCCCACGTGGTGACCCCGCAGCTCCTGGACACGCCCCGGTCCCAGCAGCACTGGCCATCCTTCGGAGGAGCCGCGGAGCTGAGGGCAGGCCCCGCGAGGCAGAGCTGGAGACGCACACAGTGGGAACCACGGCCTGCTTCCCGCAGCAGCCTCTAGCGTGCAGACAGGTCTGGAGCAGCAGAGGCCGCCCAGGGCACCGCCCTTCATTTAAAATCACGGAGGGAGGGAGGGTCGGGGATTTAGCTCAGTGGTGCCACTGCCTGCCTCGCAAGCGCGAGGTCCTGATTTCGATTCTCGGTCCACCCCCCCCCCCCCCCCCGCAAAACCATAGAGGGACCGGGAGCTGGGCGAGGAGGCTGGGGTCTGCAGGGCGCCTTGGAGACACTGCCCCCGTGTGGCCCCGCGGGGAACTGCAGAGAGAGCCGCGGGGCGCGCGTGGTGGGGCAGGTCACCTGAGTCGGACGTCGGCCTCTGCGTGGGTGGGGAGGGAGGCTGGGCAGGTGTGGGACTGCTCTGGTCCCCGCCCGTGAGTCCTGTGCCGGCCGGGAACCCACCCGGGGCCCCAAACACCGCAGTCATGGTTGCAGGGCCTCCAGCCCTCCTCCCTGGGCACCCAGGACCCAGAGCCCTGAGCCCTCCATCCAGCCAGCTCCAGCCTGGCGCTGCCCCTCCTCGCCTGGCCGGCTGCAGACAGCCCTGGGCAGGAGGTCCCCTGCCAGCTCCGCTGCCTCGGAACAGAGCTATGGGCCGGGCAGTGCCCACCTTCCCCAGGCTGCACCTCCACTGCTGCCCACTCCACTGCTCTGGGTGCCAGCACGCCAGGGCAGGCACACGCTGCTGGGGAGGACGGTTGTTCCTCAGCTAGTAATAAACCAGGTGATCCTCGAGGCTGGGCACTGGAGCAGGCATGGTGGGAAGGGGCAACTTCTGTGTCCCCAGCCCCAGCAGGGCCTTGGTGCACAAACAGGTTCAGACACTGTTCATGACTCGATGGCCGGAAACTCAGATGGAACTGCCAAAGGTGTGAATCACAAACTGCAAAGTGACTCATAGCAGAGTTTCGGAGGGAGAAGATGGTGTCTGTCTGGTCTACCCCTGTGCCCCTGTACCCACACAGGCTGCCTGGAAGGTGGCAGGCAGACTGACCAACAGTGCGAGTGTGGGTCTACACGTGTGCATGCGTGTGCGCGCGCGCGTGTGTGCTTGGGTGCAGGAATGGTATGAGTGAAGCAAAGGCCCAGGGTGCAGTCTCTGGGGGCCTGGGTGGGGCAGGGAGAGGACAGCACGGGTTGTGAGGGCCTTGAACGCCCCATGGAGGAGTGTGGGCCGATCTGTGAGCTGGGGGAGTGGCCTACAGGTTAGTGCAGGGCCGCCTGTCCCAGCAGGTGTCCCAGGAACCTTGCACGAGGCCAGCCTGACCCGCAGCTGGCTCCCAGGTGGTGGGGGCTGGGAGGTCGCTCGAGGCTGGGCCCCCCTCTGGCCATTCCTGTCCCCATGGGGCACACTGTTGTGGCCCTGCGCCCAGAACCTTGGGGAATAGGGTCTCCTGTGTGCTAATGGGACAGCTGGGCTGGGGGCCGGTTGCTGGGGTGAGCAGGGCAAGATCAGCTGCTGGGGCTCCCGCCTGGCCTATCAGACGCCGGGAGCAGCGATACAGTGGACCAGCGGGGGCCAGAGACTGGGTCAGCCCTGTGGCGTGATGGAGCTCCCCAGAAACCCTAAGTGAGGCTGTAACGAGAGCCCAGGGTGCCGGGTCTGGGTGCCAGTTCCTCCTGCTCTCGCCCTGAGCATCCCTTCCATACGCCGGGAAGAGTGAGGCTGTGCCTGCTTCTGTGAGCTGCTCGGGGTGGCTGCTGACCCGAGATAGGGCTGGGGACCCAGCTGCACAGTGCTGCTGAGGGCCACGGGCCCCTCACGGCGATGGGCCTCGGACGTGAGCCCGCTGCCCTCTGCTCGTGGTCTGCACTCACTCTGGCAGCGAGTGGACTGAGCGCACCCAGTGGGATCCAGAGAGCTGGAACCTCAGTCAGCTTGAGGAGATCCACACCTCCGGAGTCAGCAGAGTGAATCAAAACCATCCCTGAGCTAGCACCTTGCTGAGCAGGAAAGGGCACATTAGAAAAGGGCAAAGCCAAAACGGGAAATGAATATGGAAAACAGGGTGGCATCTCCTCAGAAAATAGGACCGCCCTGTGATCCAGCATGCCCCTTCTGTACACCCCCAAAAGGAAGCCAGAGACTCAAGCAGGTTTGTGTGAACCCTGTGGATGGTGGTGTTACCTGTCTCCTTAAGGAGCACCCTAAGTGGTCCTCAGGGTGAGGAGTAAAGCAGCATGAAGCCCATCCATATAATGGAATATTATTCACCCTTGAAAAGGAGGGAAATTCTGGCCCACCTGCCACATGATGGACCCTGAGGACATCATGCTCAGGGAAAGGAGCCCGTCACAACAGACAGTAGTATCTGATTCTCTACTAGGAGGTGTCAGGTCCACAGAGACAAAGCATTCAGTGGTTTCCCAGGGCTGGGGAGGTACAGCCCCACCACCCATTCCCGAGGGCCCTGTCTGTGAGCAGCCTGTTCACCCGGTGTAACTGCTCTGTGCTCCCAGGCACCACAGAACAGTGAGGCTCTCAGGTGGCAGCAACCGGGGACAGTGGGGTAGGGGCAGGCGGAAGCACCAGCCACTGTCTCCCACCACCCTGTGGGTGCTGGCACCACCCTGCGCCTCTCCCTCAGGTGGTGGCCCCGGCTGCTTTGTCCACCCTGGACCCTGGGTTCTCCAGAATGTGAAGGGGCCGTGGGACACAGGGCTGAGAGCAAACCAAGCGCTGGCCGCCTTCTGGGCACTCACCAGCCCGGCTCCTCTCCCAGGGTCTGCCGCGCGCGCGCTTGCGTGTGTGTGTGTACACATGTGCATTGATGTGGCCCTGTCATTCAGCCACCTGGCACCGCCTTGGGACAACTCCTCCCGGGGGACAGTGCTGTTTATCTAGGGCTACACTGGCCCCACGGCAGGCTCCCGAGTCTGAGGGCTTGGCTGACAAACACTGAGTCACTGGTCCATGCGGGGGGGCACCGGGACCCCAGGGCATGGGAGCTGCCTGGCTCTGGTGGCTGGAGCGGGTGACAACTGCAGGGGAAGCAGGATTTCCAGGCAGGGCCATGGGGGCCCAGCAGGTCAAGGTGGGGGAGTGGAGCTGACAGTGTGGGTGTTGGGAACCTTGTGGCAGCCTCGGTCCAGGAGGCCCAGCTGCTCCCATGCCTAGCACAGGAAATCGGAGGGCAGGTGGCTGAGCCCCGACTGCTGGCAGAGGGGTCCGTGCCCCGCCTGGCCTGTCCATGTGTGAGCACCTGAGCACGCCTGCCCCTGCACGTACACATTGGTGTGGATAGGTAAGCAGGCAGGAAGTGCCCCTGGACTCAGGCGAGCTGCCGAGTCCCCTCCATGCTGCGTCCCCCAGGGCAGCAGCCACGCACTGACCTGGATTGCAGCGTCCAGGCCCAGCGGGGACCGCTCGGCGGAGGCCCCGTCACCAGGCTCGCTGGAGCAGGAGCTCATGGCTGGCCGGAGCACAGCACGGCCGAAAGTGCAGGCGTGGCTCCCTGGCAAGGCTCCTCTGCCCTGCCTGCCGGCCAGCACCCTACTCAGCACACCTGCCTTGCACCTGCAGGAGGCTCGGCTCGTCCTGCTGTGCACAAAGCTGCCCGACTCGGCTGGGGAAGCCACATGTCCAACCAAGCCATGGCCGTTGCTGTGGCAACTGGGTTTCCCTGGAAACAGGGTGCAGTACTCAGTCTGAGACTCAGGAACGTTGGGCAGGAGCAGTTTCCCCGGAGACTGGAGGGAAGCTGTGCTGCACCACACACCTGGGGGTGGCCCTCCCCACCCTGTTCACTCAGGAGGACCCCTGTGCACCCCAGGCTGCTCTTCACCAAGAATCCGGACCATGACGTTCTTAAGCGAGGGAGCTGGCTGGCCGCCTGAGATGGACAGAGCCGTGGGAGGGGAGCCCCTCAAGGAGCAGAGGGGCCCTGACTGTCCCCACCTCTGCTCCCCTCCTTCCTGGCTCCCGCCCAGCTGGTTTCTTCCCACTCGCAGGAACCCCAAGGCACCACCAGGGGGCGCTGCCCCACCCTCAGGGTGGAGAGGGAAGGAAGGTGGTGGGCTTCGGGGCCAGGGAGGACTTCCTGGGGGCAAGGGCACAGCCGGCCCCGCGCCCCTGGCTGGCTGCTCCCCACACAGAGCTCTATTGCCTTGGCCTGGGCTCCTGACACCCATGGGCGAATGTGCCAGTCTCCCAGCCAGATGCTGACAGGGGTCCTTCGTGGGAAGGGGGAGCCACAGCCTGTGTGGGGGCAGGCCGGCCTGTTCTGGTGCTGGGGAGGGTGGGCCTGTGTCTCCCAGAGCCTTGGGTTCTCAGCCAGCCCGGCAGACAAGGCGGTGCCTGGTGGGCTGGGCCAGGAGTGGGGCGGGGAGGCCTGGGCAGCCCTGACCCAGGACCTCTCCCCAAGGCTTGGGGATGTGCTCCCCGTGGCTGTCACTGCAGTGGTTGACAGCAGGCCAGTGCTCTGTCCCCAGTGCTGTCCAGGGGGACCTGGCAGGGCCTGGCCACTTGCTGAGATGGCAGTGCAGGGAGTGGGGGTCCCGTATTCTAACAAAGCTCCCTGGAGCTCCTGGCCCTGTTCTTTCGGGGTCCCCAGGGCCTTGCCCAGCCAAGTGGGCTGCTGGCAGGGTCCCCCATGCAGGGCCAAGCCAGCCTCTGTCCAGACACAGCCTGATAGGGTCCAGGGTTGGGCTGCACCAGCAGTCCTGGGGGCTGCTCAGCACCTCTGAGCCCAGTGCTTTGGCTCCAGGTTCAGATCCTAGGGGCACAGCCATGGCCTGGGCACCTCCCTGGGTAGCTCCTGGCTCTACCTGGCACTCAAACAGGCAGGGAGAGGGGTGGGGGACCCTCACATGGGGCCCTTGGGTAGGGAGGGGCTTGAGGAGGCTGCTGCATGGGATGAGCATCCGCAGGGCCTCTGAGAGGTGGTGGAGTAAGACTCCACTCACGGCTGGGGACGGCAGTCACTCCTGTAATCCCAGCACCCTGGGAGGCTGAGGCAGGAGGATGGAAAATAAAAAGCAATGGGCTGGGATGCAGCTCAGTGAAAAGACTGTGGACTCCATCCCCAGTATGGAGGGGAAAAGACTTTCCTCCCAAACAGGCCTTTAGCTGACCTGGTGTGCTTTGTCCAGGCCAAGGGCGATGTCCTCTGGCTCAGCCTGTGGCTGTTGCACACGTGGGCCTGTGCTGGTGATGGCCCTTGGGAGGAGCCATGGGTGGGCAGGGCCTGAGCTCAGGTTTTGAGAGTCCACGAGGCCTCAGAGGTGCTGCAGGGCCAGAGCAAAGGCAAGGTGGCATCTCTGTGGTGCCGGGCCACAGCCGGCCTGCTCCGGCCTCAGCCACTCCTGGGTGTGGAGCAGGAGGGCTTGTGGGAGAAGCCTGGCAGCAGGCAGCTCCTCTCGGCCCCTCGAGCCATCGGGGGCACCTGGGTCAATGCCCAGTCACCGCCTTGCCCACCACCCCTACGTTGTCTGAAGTCCTGGGTGCGGCTGTCCCCGACCACCCTCTGGGCCAGGCAGAGGAGCCCAGCTCCTGCTGGACTTCAGCCCAGGAGTGCTGCCCGCATCTTCCGGGGCACTGGACTGGCTGGGCTCTGTGTGTAGACCCATGCGGGAGGCCGTGCAGGAGGTCAGCCCTGGTGCCAGCAAACAGTCTACTTCCTGTCCTGCCCCTGCAGGACCATGCCTTGGACAGAGCCCATGAGGCCCTGACTAGGTCAGCTGAGCCTCGAGAGCTAGCTGTCGCCGCCACCCTGGACTGTCTGCTCTGGCGGCTGTGCGGTGGCTCTGGGGAGCAGGCCCAGGTCCCAGGGCACAGAGTCACTGGAGGAGCAGAGACAGTGACAGCAAGGCAGATGCCAGAGAGATTATGGCCAGACAGGCAGCCCGGAGCCCGCAGAGCAGGACAGAGGCGCCCCATTCCTGTGCCCACTCCACCCTCTTCCCGAGAATTGTCCCTTGCATGAACTGAGCCTGGGGACATCAGCAGGCGGAGTCACGGTCCACGGTCCTCGGGCCTCATTCCCACCATGGAGAGAACAGTAGGAGGGGCGGGGGGCGCAGCACATGACCCTCCCACAGGGAGAACGTGCACTTCACAGGCGTCCTCAGTCCTTCCCCTTCCTGGGGAGTTGGGGATGGGGTGGCAAATTGGGCTTCCATGGATCCAGCTGATGACATAAAGGGGAGGCCAGCTGGGCACAGGTGCAGGGCTTGGGGATCCAGCTAGGCTGTAAGTCCTGGGCTGCTCTGTGGGGGAGGAGAACACTTTGCCCTCCACCACCTGTGTTCCGTGTTGACCCACCGGAGAACAAGGCCAGGGCTGAGCCCAGGACTGCTGGGGTGGCTGGGGGACCCGGCCCTCTGGTACCTGCTCTGGAGGAGTAGGACACAGAGAGGAAGCACTGGGGGTGGGGGGGCTGAGGTCCTGCCCAAAGAGCGAAACCTTAGAGCTAAAAGTTTAAAACTCCTAGAAGAAAACATATAGGGTGTGGAGAACGGTGTGTGGAGAGCAGTGTTAGCCAAAGAGGCTCCATTTTGAATCTTACCCTCCGTTGTACAGAGCAAGGAGACGATGTTATGAGGAGCCGCGTCCTTGCCGAATTAGATTGCCCTGGAACATGATGAACGTTCTGTAACCCCGAGAAATAAGGAAGCCCATGAGGGTGGGGAATTCCCAAAGAACTAGAAAACAAGGAAGCAGGTGTCTCTGGATAAGGGTCATGATGAACAACCAAACTCACCTGTTGTATAAAAGAGAGGAGAAAAATAAGCTTGGGCGCTCGGTCTCTGGGAGCCCTCCCGACTCTATCTCTTTGTCTTTCTTTTTCTTCATCCTCACTCCCCCATTCAGGTGCTGTTCGACAAGTGACAGCGGGCTCCGTCACCAGGGAAAGCTTTGTGACAGTGGATTTGGCCTTGATTTCTTAACTACGAACTCAAAAGTACAGACCATGAAAGCAAAAATAAATCGAACTTTATTAAAATTTAGCACATCAAAGGTCAGTATTAAAGAAAGTAGAAAGACAGAATATTCCATAGAGAAATACTTGCAAATTGTCTTCTGACATAGGGTTAAGATCCAGAATATATAAAGAACATTACAACTTCACAATCACAAGATAACCTGATTAAAAAACAAGCAAAGAAGGTCAACAGACATTTTTCCAAAGAAGATATACAAATAGCAAGTAAGCCCATGAAAGTATGCTTGACATCAGTGATTGTTAGGGAAATAAAACTCAAAAACTGTAATGAAATAGCACCCCACACCCACTAGGACACTATGAGCAAGAAGACAGAGAAGCGTGCTGCTGAGCGTGTGGGGCGACCGAGCCTGGGCCCTGCCCTGGGACGCCACATGGTCAGGTGTTGGAAAGCAGAGAGCAATTCCTCAAAAACCAAACGCCGAGCGCCAGCACGCCGGCAAATCCTGCTGGGTGTGTGCCCCAAAGAAGTGAAAGCAGAGACTGGGAGAGACGCGTACTCACCCTCACAGCAGCCTCCTTCACGGTAGCCAGCAGGGAGAAGCAACCTTGCTCCTGGGTGGATGAAGAGAGGAGCAGTATACGGCCCACCCCTGTGCTAAACTATTATCCAGTGCTTATAAAAAGGAGAGAACTGTGGCTACGCTACAGCACAGGACAACCTTGAGGACGTCCTGCTCAGGGAGATAAACCGGATACAAAAGACACCGTGATTCCATTCGTCTGGGGTCCCTGCAGCTGTCAGCTCCCTAGGGACAGGAGGGGCGGAGTCCGTGTTTGAGGGCACAGAGGTTCATTTTGGGGAGACACACGAGATCTGGAGATGTGTGATGGTCCTATGGGTGACCTCTCTGCAGGGGGCCGTGGAATCCCACCCTTAAAATGGCTGAAATGGTAAATTTCATGTTTTATTGATTTACCACAATAAAAACCTTAACCACTGCCAACAAAACTGCCAAAACCAAGCCAGAAGACCGTCTCGCAGAGGCCGATTCTTCTCCTATGTCTGCTGGGGAGTTTGCCCTGTGAGGCCGGGAGGCCAGTGGGCCGAGCCCTGAGGGGTGCCTTGGCTCCTGAGCCGCCCCTCCCGCACCGTGGTCCTGGACCGGGGAGGACAGCACGGGCCGCTTGCCAGGGTCACTAGCCAACCTTTGCCTAGGCCTGGGGAGGGTCCAGGTGAGCCCGGCTGGGGAGGGTCTGGGAGAGGTGCAGCCAGCAGGGTGCCCCCGGTTCCAGCACTGTTTGGGGCATGCTACACCATCCCTGCCTTGGGAGGACAGGACATGGCTGGGCAGCTGCTGCCCCTGGGTCCTGCTTGGGGCTGTGCTGAGGTTCTGCCTGGCCTTCCTGCTCCCGGCTCTGTCGGCCTCACTCCCTGGCCCAAGGCTTCTGAGTTCCAGCAGACAGGCAACAGGTCAGCTCCGGGTGGTCATCAGTGGGTCTGGGGTTGCCTGTGGGATCCAGGCCAACTTTGACGGAGGGGTCTTGTCACCCCCACCATGATGTTTAGTTTGTCAACAGCATTCTGTCCTCCCCTGGAGCAGCCTTCCCGGGTGGCCGTGGATGTCTGTCTTCCCGGAGAGGTGGCCCATGAGCGGGGGGCACAGACTCCAGTTCATCTCTGTCCTTGGCTGCCTGCTGAGGCCTGTGCTGCCCGGGTAGGCAGAGAGGGCAGCCTCTCTCCTGAGGCTACCACCGGGTAGGGCCATTGGTCCCCTAAACCCGCTCCAGCTCCCATTCCCAGCTCTGTCCTTCCTGTGGGGCATTCACCCCAAACCCTCCCAGTCCCACAGGTAGGAAATGGGGCCCACGCAGCTCTGGCATTCCCACGCACACCCTGGGCCGGCAGTGACGTCACCACCTGGGAGCGCCAGTCGCTTGGAAGGCTGCTTTCTCTCTCTACTTCTCCTTCTGAGGGTGCAGAGCCACACCCCTACGGTGCCAGGGTTCCAGATGAAAGGCGAGCTGTGGCTATCCCTGCAAGCCACCTGTGGCTCTCAGAGCCTTGTCCAGCAGGGTGACCTCACTGTTCCATGCCAGCCTGGGCTGCCTTCCCAGCAAGATGTTGGTGTCCTGGGAGAGGTGTCTGCTGGATGGGGTGCTGGCATTCTTCCTGGCTCTATCCTGCAGTTTCCTCGGTTCTGTTGGGAACTTGGAGCCCAGAGAGAGCAGTGACTTCACAGGCCACAGCATGAGGCCTGACTCCTCAGGCCTGTCTTTCTGTGTCTGCCCTTTAGCCCAGGCTGCAGCACATGTTCTGGGCAGATGAGTCCTGGAAGAGAAAGGCTGCATGGAGAGGAAGGTGCTCCTGCCACAGAGGAGGGCTCCTCCAGGCCTCCGCATCTGGAGCTGGTGTGGACCCAAGCTGACCTCCTGCGGGAGGCTGCACTCTCGATTATGCCCAGAGCAGGCTGTGAAGAGTTAACTCCACAACTGGCTTGTTTACAGAAGCAAGTCCAGCCTGTGAAGCCTACCTGCTGTGCTGAGGGCAGAGTAACTGAACCCAAATTCCACTCCTATAATTAAAACTTTCTTAACTAGAAGGACAATGTTCTAATACAACCTAATTTTGTCTGTTCTGTTCCTAATTTGAGAATGCTTTGTCTAGTCCTTTTCGAGGCTTGCCTCCATTAATTTCCATAGAAACTGCACAACTGCACATTTTCTCATGCAGTCCTGCCCTTGCATGTAGCTTGCCTTTACCCCAATTGATTACTAATAAAAATCAGTGGCTTGGATGGACCAGCACCTTTGCTAATTAAGCAGCATTGGCTGTCCTGGCTCCCCACTTTCTTCCCTGCTTTTCTCTTAGTTCTGTCTTTTAGGTTTTTTTCTCAGGCTTGTGTCGTACACTGAGCAGGAGACTGGCGCCTACTGCAGAGGTTTCTGGTAACATTTCAGGGGTTTTCAGTACCTCCCCAGGGTGCTACCGGCGTCTGCCTGCTGGTGCACCCTCTCTTGGTCACTTTTGCCTCCCAGGGTGGCCCTGGAGACCAGCTAAGGGGGCCTGGTCAGGTGGGTGGGGCAGTTTGCTCAGTGGCACAGGGCTAGTGAGTGTAGGGCCGAGAGCAGTGCCACAGAGGTGCCCACTTGTGGTGGTGTGGGGCATGCCAGGGCAGCTGGCCATGCAAAAGAGGGAGGACTGTGATTGGATAGAGGACGGTGACACAGATTGCTGGGCTTGTCTGGTGGCCACAAATGCTGTCCTGACTGCCCTCAGTGGAGGCAGGGGATGTGGACACACCCAGGGGTCCTTGTGAGGACAGAGACAGAGACAGAGTGGTGCCACCAAGGTAGGTGAAGCCATCTGAGCTGAGGAGGCTCCTGGCCAGCAACACTTCTGTCTTGGGCTCCTGGGGACCTGGGTGCAGCCCACAGGCTGCCGGAGTTGCTGAGGCTGATGGGACCTGGTTGGCCCCGTGCAGTGCTGGCCGCACTGCCCCTGGGGGCCTCGGGCTCTCGAGGGCAGCTCCTTCCCGGCCAGTGCTGTGCAGTGGGACTGTGCCTCCCCAGCAGCCCTGTCCTCTGTGCCCTGCTGACTCTGGTGTCCCCGCTGTGTCCCTGCAGGTCCAGGCAGGGAGGATCCAGCTTCCCAGGGGACTCCACCTGCCCACATTTCCAAGTGTTGTCCACACTGGTGCAGGTGCTGGCCCGGCTCCAGGACGCCCTGAGGAGGCCAACTCTGCCCAGCCAGGGGGGCTGATAGTGGCACCTGCCACTGCCAGAGGGGCCGAGGTGAGGGCAGCAGCCTGGCCCATGGGAGGCTCTGGTGAGAGCCGAGTCTGGGGGACCCAGTGTCTACCAGCCCCAGCGAGAGGACGCCAGTGGGCGAGGCCTGGCGAGTGAGGAGCTGGGCAGCGCCTTCCTCAGCTCTCAGAGCCCTGGGAGTTTGGGGGCAGGGGTGGCTGAGTCCCGGGCAAGTGTGGGGCTGCCGTCGTGAGGAGTAAGGCAGGGAGGGCTGGAGACACCGCTGAGGCCCAGACGCGGCAGCCCAAGCTCCCAGCAGGGTGTGAGGAGGCCATCTGTCCCCTTGCAGAGTCCCACGGAGACAGAGACCATGACAACAAGCATGCTGCTCCGGGCAACCCTGGCAGACGGGGCTGGGCTGGGCCAGAGGGAGCCCGCGCTCACCCCTGGAGGTGTGGGGCAGGGACCTGTGGCCTCAAGGTTTCCAAGCAGCAGGATGCGGTGGCTGCCCACCTCCAACCCTCTGGGCCCGGTGGCTGCCTAGCAGCGTCTGTCGTGCGCACACTGCAGGCTGAGCGCCCTGTACCCTGCCAGCCAAAGCCAAGGGTCGGCCAGGAAGGCTCTTGCTTACCAGTCAGGCTCCTGCTTACCAGTCAGGGCTTGCCCGGCTCAGGCAGGGAGGCACAGTGGGCAGGTGGCCTGGCAGGTGTGTGTGTTTGGAGGAGGCTTCTCAGCCAGGGAGGTGGAGCCAGACTGCCACGGCTCCTGGGCCAGGTGGGTGGTGGGTCTGCTGGGAAGGCGGGGGGCGCTGGGGGCCCAGGCTGAGCGGGTGGACGACAGCTGCCAAGGGCAGGGCTCACACCTTGAGGCCCCTGCCTTTCTGCTGGCACAGGTGCAGGGGACCTAGTGACTGCAGCTCTCTAGGCTGCTGTAGGCCACAGCCCCACATAGGCCTGAGCAGCCACTCCTCTGAGCCTGGGGACACCTATGTCCCCCCAACCAGTCAGAGAGGCTGGGCAAAGGGCCTGGTTTCCAGAGACCCCACGCCTTGCTGCTGGGATGGGATGGGGGAGAACGTGCTCCCAGCATGAGCGAGTGACACACGATGTCTCAGCCTGAGGCCTGCGGGGCAGTCTGGGGGGAGGCAGGGGGCGGTGACCAGGCCTGGCTCACACAGCCCCCAGGACATTCCCAACCGCTGGCAACTGACTCACCCACTTCAAAGCCTTGGCTGCCACTCAGTTACTCAACCTGCACCTGGCACTGTCACTGGAATTCTGCTCAGAGAGGGCCCCACCTGCTGCTCCCCTGGGCAGGTGCCTCCCTCCTTCCCTCCCAGCGTCCACACTGCTGGCAAAGCAGTCCCCAGTGTTGTCCACCTGTCCAGCCATGGCTGTGCAGGTGCCCCTGTGGCACCACTACCTGCAGGCCATCCGGTCGCGGCAGGCATCCCGCGTGCAGGACTTCCAGCGTGCCGAGGACGTCCTGCTCACCCTGCTGGAGCGTGTGCATGCCCTGGACGCCCGCTTCCTCGTGGACTACTCCCACCACCTAGAGGCCTTCCAGTTCGCCCTGCGCTCCTCAGAGGACCCGCTGGACATGCAGGTGCTGCTGCAGGTGGACGCCAATGCACTCCAGATCGAGGAGCTGGGGGCCACTGAGCCAGGGGATGGGCCCCTGCTCTGCCGCCTGGGCATCCCCAGGGAGGCGACTGGCCTGGAGCCGTGGATGGCTGAGGATGTCTTCAGTGCCTGCTCGGAGGGTAATGCCAAGTGCTGTGGCTACATCATGCCCAGCAAGGTCCTGCACGTCCTCAAGGACCTGCTGGTGGCTGCCATGGTGCACTGCAAGCACCACAGCCTCATCGCGCCAGGTAGCCACCCGGGGCCCCTCTGCACGCTGTGTGTGCACTCCCGTGTGCTCTGCATGGGTGTGCACACTGGAGGACTGTGCCCACTGCGTGTGTGCACAGGTGTGGGTTGCTGTGCCTGTGCACATAGGGGCGACGTCTGTGTGCACGCGTGTGTGTTCATGTGTGTGTGTTCATGGTGTGCACAGTCAGTGTGCGTGTCAGCACAGGTGTTGCCTGACCTCGCTCTGCCCAAGCCCCAAGCCCCTCTAGGGAAATGTGTGCATTTCTTGTGCTTTGCTTTTTCTTTTGCGAGCCGTGTGTTCTGGACGGTACTATTCCTGAGGCCGTAACTGACCAGGTGCTGTTTGCTGGCTGACTGGCTCCATGGGGCCCTTCGCATGGCTCTGGGCCACTGGCTCTGGATTTGCTTAAGGCTTGCTGCAACAATGCTCAGGGCCAACCCCTCTTCCAGCCTCTGGCACAGGGCACCAGGCTGTGTGTGCACCTGTGCATTCACTTGGACACACCAGGGTGTACATGTGGGCTCTTGTGTACTTAGTTCTGTCCCAGTTTGTGGCTGAGTTGCTGACTGGCGTCCTGAGCTCTGTGCTATACCTGGGTGGGGTACTTCTGAATGCACAAAGGAACCGGGCTCGTCCTCTGCTCAGCATCGTGTTGACCCGATTGGGGGACTGTGCCGGACGGGCAGCCCCCGATCAGGGCCAGAAGCAGCCAGTTTCCCTCAGCAGGGGTGACTGGAAGGACAGAGTGTAGGCTGTGCAGGGGCCAGAACAATGGGGATCCTGAAGCCCATCCTCTTGGGGTCAGGGCAAGGACGTCTGGTTTTCCTGGCCAGGCACCAGGGACAGAGACAGAATGTCCTGCTTCTCTTGGTGGGCTCAGGCACGTGGGGCTGGCTGCTGTCACTTCCTCACATGGACTAACTATCAAGTCACCTCCTTGGTGTCCTCCTAGTCCTCATGGGGGCTCAAGAGTGTGGTGGGCAGCTCATCTGCTGGGGTCACCAGCACTGGGAGCCTGGCCTGGCTCTGGAATAGATCCTCTGCCCCCATCCTCCACTGCCAGAGGAAGTGGTGACCAGCAGAGTCCACAGCCAGGCACTGGACTTTGAGGGGGTGTAGGACCCAGAAGGCCTGGGGCTTCTGGTTGGATTCCAGCACCACAAGGGAAGCTCCTCCCCAGCCCTGCCTGGAGGGGGCCTGGCTGTGGAGTGAACCCTGGGTATCTGGAGACTATCATTAGGTGTCTGGCTCCAAGTGCTCCTGCAGCCTACGGCGCGTCTGGTCACCTCCCAGCCTAATGGCTGCAGAAGCCCAGCAGGACCATTTCTGTCCTCCTCCTGACCTAGCCCTGCCATCTGCTTGGTGAGCAGAGGCTCTGGGCCACTCTGGACAATGGGTGTCACCTCACATGCCCAGGATGCCCCTGGCTGGGAGGCAAAGGCCCCCAGGCCTGTGTGGTCCCCATGAATGTGCTGGGCACGCAGAAAACCCCAGGCCTGGTTCCCCAAGCTCACCCAATAAGGGCAGCATGCAGCCGCTGGATCGAAGGCTGCCCCCACCCAGGAACCGGTGCAACCAGCTGGGACAGTGGGCCTGCCAAGCTGCCACTTCACGGTCGGAAAGCGGCACCCACAGAGACGAGGAGACAAAGCTGCAGAGGGTGGCTGTGGATGTCAGAGCCAAAAGCGCTGAGTTGGGAGGGGCCTGGAGACCACTGATGGGGAAGCTGAGCCCCAGAGGGGTGCCCGTCCCGAAGGGCCCAGGGCCGGGATGGTGAGAACGCTGTCCCCTCTCGGGGCTCGTCTTTGGGGACTTCCATCGGGGCATGCCCGCCCAGTCTGTCCCGGCCACGGTCCCGGACGTCCTCACCGAGCAGTGGTGGCCCGGGCTGTGGTGTGGGCACCGCCTCCTGAGCGGCACTTGCCCTCCTCCCTCTTGGCACTGGTCTTGGAAGGAGGGGCTCTGAGGCAGAAAGCCAGAGGGCCCCAGGCACACTGCCCTGGAGTGGCCCCAGGCGGCTTGCCCCCCCCCCCCCCGTCAGGGACTCTGGTTGCGCTGGAGGGGCCCTCTCAGCCAGAAGGGGGCGCCTGTCGACGGGGCACGGGGGACGGGAGATGGGGCTTGGGATGCAGGGCGGGCAGGTGCCAGTGGGATCCAGGCCCCACTGTCATCTCGCAGAGCAGCTGGGCCAGCCTGGACGCAGGGTCTTCCACGCACTGTGCTCTCCCGCCCCGCCCCTGAGATGTGAGGGCAGAGCTGTCCCTGGAGCTGCGCTGCCATAGGGAGGGGCAGGGAGGAGGAGCAGGCTGTGATCAGCAGGGCTCCAGCCATGCCATCCCAGCGGGGCCAGGCAGTTTCGTCTGTCTGTCCTCACAGGCCCCCTGCCGGGAGCCCGACCGCACATTCCCCAGCATCTGGGTGCCCAGGCCCAGGGGTGGGATGTGGGGGCACTCAGGCACCCACCGTGTTTCCGGGATGCTGAGAAGGTGCTGGGCACCGACCAGCCTCGGCGGGCAGCCTCGGGCCTCTTCCTCACTGCCCCAGCTCAGGGCTGCAGGCTTGGGCTCCTCGGGGCCGTCCAGGGCCTGGTGGGCTCCGGGAGTCACATCCCTGTTCTGAGAGCCCGGCCCAGGGCACCAGGCCAGGGCGGTGGCCAGTCTCATCCTGGGCACTGTCTGGGCCCTGCCTCATGGTGGGCAGGCCTGAGTCCAGGTTGAGCGGGTGGTCACAGGCATGGGCAGTGTGGCTGGCATGGGGCCTCACAGTGAGGCTGCTGGGGTCTCCAGTGCTGTGAAGTCACCAAGCAGGCAGCTGTTCCAGGAGAGGCGTCCTGGCTCGGGCACAGCCTGCTGTTGACGGGGGGTGAGAGGGGTCTGTGGGCACTGCGGGCCACAGGTGGAGGGGCCTGGCAGTGGTAGGGGTGGTGCTGGACTGATGACAGTCCTCATAGGTTCGCTGAGTGCTGCCAGCCTGCAGGAGGAGCAGCTCCACCTGTCCCTGCTGGTGTCCAGTAGCTGGAGGAAGATTCACTTCAACATCGTGCCGGTGCTGAGGAGGAAGTGTGTGGTGCCCGGACTGGATGGGGCCCGCTTCACACATGGGTTCCCTGAGGGCACCCTGAAAAGGACTGTCAGCCATGGGGTGGACCTGGTGCCCACCAGCGCCCAGCACTGGAGGTACGGTAGATGCCTTTCCCAGGACTCTGGGTCCTGGGGAACAGGGGAGAAGGGGCTGCAGCCCAGGGTTCCTATGGAGTGGCCGGCACCCCTAGAGGAATCGGGGTCTCTTGAGCACCCCGTGGCAGTTGTGGCAGAGTCTGCTCCTGGGCAAGGTGGGGGCCAATGCCAGGCCGTCACAGCTCTGTGTGCCAAGGTGCCCAGAGTCAGACTCGAGTGCCAGGCTTGCTCACCCTTCCACCTGCTCCCAGGATATCCTCACCCAGTTGAGCAACAGATGCCCCTGCTGGCCTGGCCTCTGGTGGCGCCTCCAGTCTCTGTCCTTGGGGCCTGCAAACTCAGGAGGGCACCCGCATGGGTGGATGCCCAGTTGGCCCACATGCCTGAGGCGGCACTGGCTTCCTCCCTGGTTCCTTTGGTAAAGGTGACACCTATAAACTGCTTGGGCCCCTTTTGGTGGCTCAGTGAGCCCTGCAGGGACCCTTGCCCATCCCAGCTGCAGAGGAGGGATGCCCAGGCTTGCCGACTGCCTACCTGCTGCCACGAAAGACTGAGCAGAGGCATTTCCTGCACGGGATGAGAGGGTGGGCTTTACAGTGCTGGGGTGGGTGGCATGAAGTGCAGGTGCCAGACCCTGGCCACCCATCAGGCACACAGTGGGCTCCTCAGGTGGGCAGTGCCCACAGGTATGGGCACAGGTGGGGGATCCTGAGCCACTGGCTGTCCCCTGGTGGCCAGCAGAGCTGGCTCTGGCTTCCTGGAGGGGCCCTGGATGCAGCCAAAACTCCTGCCAGGCTGGGGCCCGTGGCATCTCTGCCCAGGGACCAAGGCCACTGCCCAACCAGACTGGCCAGGGGCTCCCTTTGTCCCACGTCCGCGGGTGTTTGCAAGCTGGGTGTTCCTGCGAATGCCCTGAGGCGGCCCCTGAGAAAGGTGGGAGCGGGTGGGCACAGCCTTCCCGAGGAGTGGGGTTCAGGAGTCCTGGACAGACATCAGGAGCCACCGCCCTGGGGGTTCTTGCTGGTGACAGGCGGGGCCCCGGTCTGAGCGAAGCCCAGGCCTGACGGGGCTCTGGCTTCCAGGGTCTGCTCGAGCTACTTGCTCACACGGCTGCTTGGGGAGGTGGGCACCCTCCAGGGCCACCGCCTGGACAGCCTCTGCCTCCTTGACCGGGTCAACCACGAGCACTGGAGGGATGGCAGCCGGGAGCCTGGCCTGACCTTCGACCACCTGAAGGTAGGTGTGGGGGAGCCTCACCTGCCCGCGTCCGAGACCTGGGCACCGGGGCGGGGCACCCAGGTGCGTCCCTTCCTCAGCCTGGGAATGCGGTCAGGTCCACGCCAGTTGGGCCCTCAGAGCCGGCCTCCCCCAGCCCGGGGCCTCTCTGGGCGGAGCCAGCTGGGCTGGGCCAGGAGCTGGTCAGGGGCAGGGTGGGTCCCTCAGGGAGTTATAGACAAAGGGAGCGGCAGGGCCGGGCGTAGCCCCACCAGGCCTTGGGGCTGTGGGGCTGTGGGTTGTGGGTCACTGCCAGGCTCCCTGCCTGGTATGTGCCCGAGGACTGAGGGCCTGGCCCGGCCCAGGTGTGGAGGGAGAGGGGCCCGGCCTGTGCTCAGACCGCAGCTCTGCCTAGCGCTGTCCCCAGCTCACTCACTGCCCTCTTGGTCCTGCACTCGGGTGGAGTACATGAGGGGTGCTCCTGATCCCCAAGCGGACAGTGCTGGGGGACAGTGCTGGGTGGAAGGAGAGAGGCCTCAAGGCAGGAGGGAGGGGCACTGGGCTGCACTGCCCTGATGCCACAGGGATGGGCCTTTGGGTAGGGCTGCAGAGCCTGAGTAGGAGCTCAGCAGAGGGGCATGAGGAAAGCCCAGAGACTGAAGGGAGCCCCCGCAGAGGACCTAGGTCCAGCTTGGAGGTGAGAGGGAGAAGGGGCCCCGTGACGGTGGAGGAGCAGAGGCCATGGGAGCCCCAGAGCTGCTGGGCTGGACAGTGGGCGGGGAGGGCCTGGCTCACTCAGACAAGGCGGGAGGCACAGAGGCCGGGGAGAGGCCTGGAGCAGGGCTGCCCATGCTGCGCGCCTGACGCCTGACCTGGCCGCCGTCCACAGACAGTGCTGCTGTGGGCCTGCTCCCTCTTCCCGGAGCCCGAGGACTGGGCGGAGCTGCAGGGCTCGGTGTACCGGGTGCTGGTGGTGCTGCTGTGCTGCCTGGCCACCAGGACCCTGCCACACTTCCTCCACGCCGGGGATGACCTGCTGCAGGGCAGCAGCCTGGACCTTGGCACCATCTACCGGCACGTGGAGGGCTTTGCCTGCCAGCCGGAGGCCGCCTTGTGCATCCACGCCACGCACCTGGGCCACAGCCCCCCACCACGCGTGGGCCACGGGGTCAGGGCCCTGCTGCAGCTGCCGGCCAGCGACCCCGCCTACTGGGCCACGGCCTACTTCGATGTCCTGCTGGACAAGGTGGGCCAGCTGGCTGAAGGGCTCCTCGGGCCCAGGGTCCCTCAAGGGTGGGCACGGGGATGGAGCCAAGGAGGGCTGGGACGGGGAGACCGGGTCAGGCAGGCCACCTGCTCAGGAGCCGGGGCGGCGTGCACCTCCCAGCCTGCAGGCGGCGATGCTCAGGCCCAGCCTCATGAGATGCAGCCTTTCTGGGCCCCAGGGCCCATTTCTGCACACTGTGGCCCTGGGGGCTCGAGTCCTTAGGACTGCTTCTCAGGGGTGCGACTCTCTGCCAACTGCCCTGCCCCCAGAACCCACTTTGCTCATGTTTTCAGCCCATGGTCAGCTGGCTCCAAGGCAGGAAGGGCCTGGGCTGCTCACGGCAGCCGAGAAGCAGAGAGGAGGGAGGAAGCGGGAGGGAGGCCAGACTTCCAGGCATGGCTCCAGGGGCCCCTTTTCCACGGCAGGGACCTGTTGGGCCGGGCTGGGTCTTCCGGGTGTGAGGGTCCCCTCTGGGCGGAGTCCTGGGGCAGGAGCCCAGTGGAGGAGGGCAGAGCACTGCTCTGTGGCGCTGGCAGGTGTGGTGACGTCTCTGTGACCTTCGCCTCCCGCCTCAGTTCCAGGTCTTCACCATCCAGGATAAGGACCGAGTCACAGCCATGCAGAGCATCTTCCGGAAGACCAAGAGCCTGGGCAGCTCGGACAGCTGAGCTGCAGGGCTGGGCTTCTCCTGGAGGGGTGTGGAGAGGCTTTGTCCCCAGGATGCTGAAGGCTGCCCAATGGGCAGCTGGGACAGTCTGAGTGTGCCGGGCAGCGGCCCCAGCCCCAGCCGAGGGCCTGGGGTGAAGGCGCGTGTGCCTCCTGGGACCGGGGGTGACCCACGTGTGATGCTGTCAGCAAAGCCGTGTGTCTTCAGGGACCAGAGCTGGAGGGCTTGTCCAGCCTGTGCCCATGCCACCCCGCGGTGATAAAGTATGGGACATCGCTCCTGGGGAAAGTAATGTCTCGTACACACAGGGAGGGGGCTCCACACTGTCTCTAAGCGGGAATACAGAAACCTATGAGTAGAGGAGGCTCCTGTGCAGGGGCATTACCGACCTCCTGTGCGCTCTGAGAATGACCCCTTCCCGGATGTCCCCACGTCCTAGTTGCAGAGGAACCGAGGCCAGCAGAGGGTTCCCACGGCTCCTACTGCCATTCCCTGAGCCATCTGCCCTAGATGCCTGCCGCTCCCACGTGTCACAGGGGAAGTGCCCCTGGGAGGCCAGGGGTCCCCTCCTGGTATCCACCACACCCCTCCCGGTTCACTTCCCCTTCTTGCTTCCCCTCGCCCTCTGATTCCCCTCTGAAGCTGCCCAGCCCAGGGGACTCTGCCCATAGCCAGCACATGCCACACCCTTCCCTTTCCCGTGTCCTCAGGGACGATGACTACGAGTGACAGGAACCCTGCAACAAAAGCAGGCACCCATCCCAGAGCTGGCACCACACACGGCACATAACATGCACTGTGCCCTCCTCAAGAATGAGGTGTGTGGAGGGCAGAATCAGGCCCAGTCTGACTCACGATGGACCCAGAGGCCGGGTCGCCCAGCGAGGACCTGGGTGTTGAGTGGGAATCAGGGTGGCCCTACTTAGGAAAAGACAGAGCTGTGCTGGGGGAGGCCCAGGGACGCGGAAGCCACTGCTGTTCCACAGCCCGAAGGACCAGATTAACACGCCCGGCGACGGGCAGTGTCCAGCGTCCCGCCCCAGGCAGGCTCGCCAGGAGGGGAGGGGCTGGCAAGGCTGGTGCACCAAGGCGGTGCCCAAGACGACAGGGGCCTGGCCTCGTCCCCGGCCCTAGCCAAGGCCCATAAGATGAGTGCAGGTGACACCGGGCCGCCGAGCCTCCAGGCCGCCACTGTGTGCGATGGTGGCTGGGCAAACTCCTTCCGAGGCTTTCGGAGAAGGGAGCAGAGAAGCCCAGGCCACAGTAAGTGGGCAGTGGAAGTATGGGGCCTGGGCCGGCCCGGCTCCTCCTTGGGTCACCAGGGCCCAGAGCCCTGATCCAACCCCACGCTCACCTCCTGCTCCGATATGGTGGCCTGGCTCCTCCTCCTCTTGGTCTTCTCAGTGAATTTCACTACCCAGCTGGGTCAGTACCTGGCAAGTCGTAATGCCATCCACCCTTATTCCTTCCGGGTGCAGGGGCTTCCCACCATCTGCAGTGCTGCCTGGTAGCGGAAGCCTTGGACTCAGTGTCTTGTTTCTGGCTGAGGCCTTGCCTGCCCCGCACAGGTCCCTGGTCTGGTACGTGGCAGCCACACTGTGCTTTGTAAACGCACGGATTTCCCTTTGAACGCCCATTCACTCCAGGACTGGCCCGGGGTCTGCTGTGAGCCGGGCTGAGCTCACTGGGCCTGGACTGGGCCATGCCAGACGCAATCACGGTGCCAGCCGTGCCCATGAAGTGGCACCGGTGCATCCCTAGCAAACCCTCGCTGAGTACCAGGCCCAAAAGGAGGCTGTGTTGTCCCAGGATCCGCGGTGTTGGCTTCATAGGGCCGAGGCCCCTGGCTGGGGACGCCCAGCTCTGTGTCCTCCACTGCCCCTGTGCCTCAGTGTTTCTGGGGGCCACATTCACGGGGGCAGTGATGGTGCCGCCACCAGCCCTGGGACCATGGACAGGGTCCACTTGGAGCAGGCCAGGCATGTGGGGCGTTCAGACGGGAGGAGGGTGGCTGGGCCTTCCTGGCATCCCCACCTGTGACCACAGCACACCCTTGGCTCGCACACAAGGCTGCAGGGCTCAGATAGAGGATGAGCCCACATCTGGGCCACGGTGGGCTCTGCGGGGCACCTCTGACTCACAGGAGGCAGAGCTGCGTGACAGCCCTGGGCACAGAGACTGTGCACCCGCACCTGTGCGCAGGCCAGCACTGTGAGGGCAGGCAGGCTCCGGCACATCGTCATGCAGGTGAGGTGCAGTGACACAGCCACAGGGCTGCGCAGCTCGGGGGACGTGGGCAGAGCGGAAGGAGGAGCAGGGTTGGGGCCACGCTTGGAGATGAGGCAGGAAAAGTAGACGGAAGGGAGACAGCCCCGTACATGTGCAAGACACAGAGGCAGGCACAACGCCCCCAGCCTGTTCTGCCTCAGCCGCGGCCAGCCGAGGACACGCTGCTGTAAGGGCTGCAGGGTGCAGAGCGAGGCCGTCGCTGGCCTACGAGGCCAGGCCCCCAGCCTTTACCCAGAACCAAGCTCATGTGCATTGGGATTTCTGACCTCCACAGACACAAATTAGAAATAAAAAACTGAGATATTTACACTGTGCCCCAGATATCTGGAAACAGCACAACAAGGCTCTAAATAATCTATGGTTTGGAAAAGAAATCACAGGTAAACAATGCAATATTTTTACCAGAGGGATAGTGGCAACACCGCCTATCCAAACTTGGGAGATACAGCAAAGGCAGTGCTCAGAGGGTATTTTTAGGTATGAACACTCGTGTTAGAAAAGAAGAGATGTTTAAATAAGTTATCTCAAAGCTGGGAGTGGTGATGTATCCCTGTGATCCCAGCTTTCTGGGAGGCTGAGGCAGGAGGACCTCAAGTTCAAGGTAGCCTGGGCAATTTAGTGACAGAGAGACTTATGCCCTGTCTCAAAATAAAAAATTTAAAAAGGGCTGGGAATGTTGCTCAGTGTAAAGGCCATAGGTTCAATCCCCTATACTGAAAAAACAAATAAACAAACAAACAAAAAGATAAATTAGCTTTTCCTGTCAGAGCTAAGAAGAGAAAACCTGGATTATTACATATCAGTTGTACATGTCAATTATTACATGTCAATTATAAATACAAGAAACTTGAAGAGGAGGAAATTAAAACCAAAAGAAGCCAAATAAAGGGGATAATAAAATTAGACTGAAATTCAAGACAGAACAAATAAGGGAGAAAAACAATGCAGGTAAACACCGGTTTTTAAGAAGACTAATCCAAGTGGTACTCTCTAGCAAGCCTGGTCAGTGGAAAAGGGAGTCGAGAGCCCCCCGGTATCAGGAGTGGAGGAGGGAGTCGCTTGAGGCCCCAGGACAGAGGAAGACTGTGAAGGGATGTTGTGGTGTGTCACACACACGTTAACAACCTCCATGAAAAACGAGTGTGCCCTGGTAACACAAATCACCAAAACAGACACAAAGAAAAAGATGAAAAACATGTCTATTAGAAACCGTGAACTCATTAAAAGGTTCTTTCTTTTTCACTAAAAAGGATTTTTTTTGAATCAGGGTCTTGCTTTGTAGTCCAGGCTGGCCTTGAATTCACTGTGTAGCTCAGGTTGGCCTTGGACTTGCAGTGATCTGTCTGCCTCAGCCTCCCAAGTGCTGGGATCACAGGCATGTGCCACCACGCCTGGCTAAAATAACTCTTTCTGTAAAGAAAACTCCTATGGTCTTCCCTGGTGACTTCTATCAAGCACTTAGGGCGAAGAAGCTAGTCTCTATTCTAGATAGACTTGACAGGAAAATAGTGCCCAGTCACCTGATGAGGCCAGCGTGGCCTTGTTCCCCAAGCCTGACAGGAAAGTAAGAGATCTACCAAGAAATAGCACTGCAGTAAGGGAGTGCTGTGAGCATCTCCCTGTAGACAAAACGCAGTCCCATAGCTGACATTCCTGGTAAACAGGGGTGGCCGGGAACTCGCTAAATCCAGGAAGGGCCGCTGAGCACCTGCAGCTGACTTCACAAGTCCCTGGAGACCCTGCGCCCTCTCCAGGACCACAGGACTCTGTTTCAGCTCAGCAGTGTATTTGTGGCCTCACCTGCCAGTGTGGTGAGAAAAAATAAATTAAAGCCATCAGTACTGGAAAAGAGGGAGCAGAACTCTCACTAGTCACAGACCGAAGGAATCAACGCAGACCTTGGGATGCAAAGTTGACATTTGATCAGAAGATACAAAGTTGAAATTAAAAAATAACTACAGTGTATTCCAAATAAACATTAGGAAATGAGATGTTTAAAATGCCACAAAGAAAGATAAACTCAGTCATTTGTAGGAAAATGGATGCATCCTGAGACCATGAAGTTAAGAGAAATAAATTGGACACACAAGCTTAACTAGCTCGTATCTTATGTGAGAAACCCAATCTATAAATAGAGTGAAATAGAAGGTAGATAATAGGAAGTAGAGAGATGGATCTTCCTCAAGCGGGAGGGGACTGAGAGAAGAAGGGAGGCAGGGTGGATGGGGATGGAAAAAGAGCGAAGATGTGTGACCCCCATGCATCAACTCCCCACGAAGAAGAAGGTGATCTTTATGGACTAAGGCGTTAAAAGTTCAAATTGTTCAATCAAAAATGTTAAGTGTCTCATAATAAATCTAACAAAAGCCGTATGTAAGGCCTCTCTCTCTACTGAAAACTAAAAAAATTCCTGTGAGTAATTTAAAAAACCCCAGATTAAGGCTCATGAATTGGAATTTCTACTCTTTTGATGATTTACACTGTCTTTGACCTGATCCACAGATTGGACTGTTGCCATGGAAATTCCAGCAGGCTGATCTGGAGAAATGGACAAGATGAGTCCCAGATCACAGGGATATTCAGAGGATCTAGGGCAGGAAGTGTCTCTGTGAGGACAGCGAGGGACTGGCAGCAGCAGACAGCCAAGGCTCGGACGGAGGCCAAAGCCACGCACATGCAGCCAGGGCTCCTGCCGAGGCGGCGGTCAGCAGCTGGGCCGGCAGAGTCGGCGTCACATGCCTGGACACCTGGGTGTCGCTGTGGATTCCAGGGCACAGCGGATGTGAGGGATCAGGCACGGCACCCAGGGCTCACCCACCAAGTCTCCGAGTCGCCACCTCAGCGTCAGAAAGACTCTGGGACCAGCACAAATAGTGCAGGCCGAGAGGGGAAACGGCGTGAGCAGACCTCCACCAGGCCACGCGTTGGCCTGGAGACTCCAGCAGGAAGCAGGGAAGACACACAGGAGTCTGCGGCCTCACTGCAGCTGGGAGGCATGAACCAGCGACCGCAGGTCAACAGGAAGACGAAAATCCAAGGCGTATTCTAACAGGCACTTCTCGGAAGCAGGTATAGGCATGGCCAGTAGCACACGACTAGACCCAGGCACCATTTTCCGCAGGAATCGCAAATTAACCCAGTTAGATGCAGCGTCACACCCGAAAGAGCAGAGGCACACCCAGCGTGGCGGGAGGCAGCCCGAAGCTCTTAGAGAAAGCCCTGTGAAGCCCAGCCACACCCTGACCCCAACTTCCTACCCCTGGATCCCCGAGATGCAGAGCACGGCACAGCCTTGCTCAGGAATCCTACAGCCCTGTCCTATAGGCCCCGCAGCACCCCAGTGTCCTTCCACCCCAGAGGGGACACGCTCACCAACAAGGCAAACTGGCCCCGTGGCAGGCACAGGGCTCAAAGACGCCCAGGGACCGGCCCAGACCCACGCGAGGACAAGCTGTGCCCACAAAGCCCTCCGAGGGGCGCTCAGAGGACTGGGGCCAAGGGGCCTCTGTCTGGATTCCTGGCCCTCCAGACACTTTTATGGCCTCTCAGCGCCCGGAGATGGGAAGGCAGTGCCGGGGGTGTCCGCTGTGGACACTCAGGGAAGAAGTGCTGGGCTTGGCTTCCGGCTCCGTGCCTGCAGGTGGAGGCCACACCACGCCGTGCAGCACTGGGGATAGAGGCTTGATGTGGCCTCAGGCACCCTAGGGCCCACTGGCTCCCAGGCGCCCCCCGTTCGCCTCCCTGTCTGTCCTTGAAGGCCTCAGGGCCATCTCTTCCGGTCACAGGGAACCCCAAGGGGCCCGAGCCCTACCTGCTGGGGCGGGGACAGAGCCAGGCCGAGCCCCATCCTTGTAGGGAGCCTCCCTGGACAAGAGGAGACCCCCTCCTGCTTCCTCCCGGGGCTCTGGGGACCAGCGGCAGGTGGAGCTGGGGGGGTCAAGTGACTGGGCTGCTCAGAGACTTCCGGAAGTGAGGGGTGGGGCAGAGGCCAAGGCACCAAGCAGCACAGGCGTGGCTGAGCGCTGAGGGCCTGGTCCAGGTGAATGGGTGTCCTAGAGGTTCTCCTGGGGCCACATGTGAGGACGTGTGTCAGGGTGTGACCTCTGGGCCAGGGTGGGGTGACCGCCCCCACCCAGGGAGGATCTGCCCTCAGGTCCAGGACAGGGGCTGCCCCTCACCCCCCAGGCTCTACCACAGCGGAGGTGCTGGCCAGCACTTTATTGATCGTCCCAGAGGCCAGTGGCCACAGGAACAGCAGTTCTGTGGAGAGCACAGTGAACCCTTCTCCCGTGGCCCCGCTTGGAGGGAGATGGCTCCAGGGCAGCCCTCCTGGCCCCAGGCCTGGTGACCACTGCGGCCTGTGGAGGCTCAGCCGGCTGGTCACAGCTTGTTGCGGGGGCAGTGCTGCAGGGCCTCCTTCAGGGCCTCGGCCACGCGGTCCACATTCTCCCGGCTGGCGTTGCAGCCCAGCAGGCCGATCCGCAGCACCTGGCGGGCGAAGGCAGCAGAGCTCCAGGAGCCAGGCAGCCCCAGGGAGCCAGGCCAGGTCCCCCACTGTGCACAGAGCTGGAGAAGGGGCCGGCGGGTGGCCAGCGAAGGTCGCTCAGCATCGCTGCATGGGCAAGTCTTCGAGGCCCAGGCCTGAGGTTTCCCAGAGCAGGGGACGTAGGAAGGACATTGGGAGTGGCTGGGGAAGGGCAGAACGCCCGCTGTCGGAGAGGAGGGTCCCCTGGCCGGCCCTGCTGTCCCGGCCCTGGGATCCCACGGGGTCCAGGGCAAAGGGGCCTCAGTGTGGGACCGAGTCTGATGCTCAGGCCAAGGGCCCTGACAGCGAAGGCCCCTCACCTTCCCCACAGAGGGCCCCAGCCCGCCCGCGATCTCGATGCCGAAGTGGTCCATGATGTAGCTGACCATGTCTCTCCAGTCATAGCCTGCGGGCACGGCCACAGCGGTAATGGTGGGCAGACGGGCGGCCTGCGGAAGTGTGCTGCTCAGCTGCACAGCCGGACTCCTGCATGTCCCTCCTGACGGCGTCACCCAGGCCACCCGCCCTCCTGGCTGCCTGGGGAGAGTGGGGAGGCCGCGGGGCTCCGGGGTGGGGAGCTGGAGCACCTGAAGACCGGGGCTCCGAAGGCCCTTCCTAGGGTGGGACACGCCCCTCGGGTGCGGCCCCCACACCACACTGCGTCCTGCTGCCCTGCGCCCCTCCTCACCGGGTCCCTCACGAAGAGCTGCAGGCCCAGGCCCTGCAGGCGGCTGTGCAGGTACGCCGAGGCCTCACGGTGCCGCTGCCAGCTACTCTCCAGGCCCTGCGGGAAGGGGGCGCTGGCGGGCAGGGAACGTGCGTGGGTGGAAGCTGCAGACTGGGCCAGCCCTGTGCAGCCACTAGGGCCCCATTGGGCTGTGGTGGGCGAGGCGCTGGCCAGCCTAGAGCAGGGCACAGTGTGGGCCAGAAGGGCAGAGGGAGGTGCACTGGAGGAGGCAGGGGCCCCACGGCGGGCAGCTGGGCCACAGCAGGCCATTCTTCCAGCCGGGGTGGTCCTTGAGTCCTAGACCTCCTCCGACCCGATGTGACCCAACTGCCCCCAGCCCTGAGGTCGCCCAGCAGTGGCTGCTGTCCGCTGACCCCCTGGGTGCCTGCCCCTCTCCTGTGACCCTGCCCCTCTGCCCCTTCTTTCCTCCCTGGCTCAGCCCCAGCCCTCAGGCCTCAGGGACAAACGCATGGCGTGGTGACCGCCAGCACATGGACAACTCGCCTCCAACCGGCCCTGCAGCAGCAGCTTGACGCAGGGACACCGGGGGGGGAACACAGAGGCCATGCCAGGGGCCCTTCCAGACCCTTCCTCGCCTCTGGGCTGGTGGCGACAGCCCCTCTGGGGACATCAGGACCAAGGGAGTGGGCAGTGCTTCGCTGCCTTTCCTGTCCTGTCCTGCCCGGCTGATGGCCCACAGCTACAAGTGGCCTGTGTCCTGCTGGTGACTCGGCTCTGGACAGAGCCGTCACCCTGGTCACACCCAGCTTCACCGGCCTGGCTCTGGGGCCCTGGGAGCTGCGCATGCCCGGGAGTGACCCTGTCCCTGCCATGCATGTGTGCTGTGTGGGGAGACCTGTCCTTGGCACTCCTGTGGGAATCGTGCCCAGGGCAGCAGGCCCGAGAGGCAGCCCTGGCAGGTGGTGGCCAGTGCCTACTGCATGAGGCGTCTGTAGGAAGCCAGCTGCCCCTTCAGGTGCCCAGCTCTGGTCCTGCAATGCCCACAGGCATGTCCTGTCACAAGGAGGCCAGAGCCCTGGCCAGATGCATGGTGACCGTGGACTGCCCAGGTGCCAACCATGGCTCGGCAAGCTCTGTTAGCCGTGTTGCCCTGCCCGGTGCCCGTCGGAGCCCCAGCTCCCTCTCCCCGAAGCTCGGGCTCTGCTGGGCAGTGGTGCCTGCCCCTGTCCCCTGCATCCCTGCCTGTCCCTTCTGTCCCTGGGCACTGTCCTCCCGGGCGCCCACCTCGTGCACACAGTGAGCCTGGCCGTCACCGCTGGCCTCTTGGGTAGTGCCCTTGTCTCCTCCCTGCCGGCCACCCCTGCCACCCAGGAGCCTTCGCCCGGCTTCCTGGAGCAGCCTGGGGGCGCCAGGGGAAGCTGTCCGCAGGCGCCCACCCCGGCCCTCCACGCACCTGCTCCGCCAGGAGCGCCAGGCTCTCCCTCAGGCTGTACAGGCCGACGACAGGCGTGGTGTGATGGTACCTGTGGCGGCAGGGGCCCAGCTCACGTCCCAGGCCGGCACTGGCCCGGCAGCAGCCCCTTCCCAGGCAGCAGCCCAGAGCTGTCGAGGCAGGGTCTGCTGGGAGGGCAGCAGGACGGAAGGACGGAGGGACCTGGAGGGGCTGCCACCTCCCCACCGAGGGCCCAGCACACAGGAAGCCAGCAGGCCCGGGTGCCCTGTCTTGGCTGTGGCACGCCGAGCCCTGCTTCACCCTCTCCTAGCCCTGAGGGGTAAACTGCGGCTGGGAAGGCAGGGATTCAGAGGCTGCTCGTGACAGTGTGGGCCCCAGAGGGCAGGACCCCGGCCCCGCCTCACATCCTGGGCTTGCGGTCACAGGCCCACAGGTTGGCCAGCAGCCTGACGTCCATGCTGAAGGAGAAGGGCTTCGTCCTGCGAGCACAGACCTTGCGCCTGGTGGGAGAGGCCCGGAGGGCTGCCCTGTGTGTTGGCGGTGGTGGAGCCCGTCCCACGCTCTGGCCCGGGGACCACGCGGGCCCACGCCGGTGGAGGGTCCCCAGCCTCTCACCTCTGCCCCCACTGTCACCAAGGGTGGCCACTCGCTTAAAGCCCCAGGGGTCCACTGTGCTGACAACTCCACCCCATCCAGATGAGAGGGATCAGGGTCGAGCCGAGGGCCCCTCTCTTGAGCAGGCAGCCCCGCCAGTGCTGCCCCAGGCCTGGCCCTCGGCTGTGCAGCCCCAGCGCCGCCCCTCTGGAAACTAAGGCATCTGTGGTATGAGGGGTGTGTGCAGCCAGGGCCCCCAGCTCCGGGTCAGACCCCACGGCCCCCCGGTGTCTGAGCCCTGGGGTACCATGCAGGGTCCTGGCCTCTCCCCAAATCCCAGTTCTGCAGCTGCCCCAGTGGCCTGGCTGCAGCCGGACGGTGACCCCTGCTGAGCCTGTCCCCACCTCTCTCTGAACCAGACTCGAGGCAGCAGTCAGTGCAGAGGGGGAGGGCAGCTCCGGGTCAGAGCGCACGGCCCGGCCTCACCCTTACATCTGTGCCGGGCGGGGGGTCCTGCTCACTCACTCAGCCCTGCTGCTGAAGGAGATGAGGGAGGTGCCCGGGGGACTGTTGAGGACCTTTTGGGAGCCGGAGTACAGGACATCAATGCCTGGGGAGCACAGGCTCCGGTCAGGGTTGGCCCAGCCCAGCCCCATGCTGCGTCCGGTGGAGGGGGGTGCAGGAGGGGAGTCCTGGGTTCGAGTCTCAGGCCTCACTGGAGCCTCTGAGCAGAGCTTCCCTCTCTCCGGTCAGCATGTGGTGCCTGGGGACAGTGCTGTCTCTCCCTTCCTGCTGTAGCTCCGAGGCCCCCCGCACTCCCCCGGGGAGCTGACCCCGCCCCAGTGCCAACTGTGCCTTGCTGCGTCCCCAGGGATCCTGTGTTGGGGGCCCTGGAAGAGGTGGGGCCCCTGGGCATCGAGTGGCAGTAACGGAAACTGGATGTCTGCACCAGCGAGCACCGGTGTGGGGACAGGGCCTGAGCCAGGGGCAGTGGGGCCCACAGGGTTTGCCCACCTTGCTGGTCCATGTGGATGGGGGCCCCACCCAGGGACGCCACGGCATCCACCAGCAGCAGGCACTGGAACCTGGAGGGGTGGGCACAGAGGGCGGTGGAGTGAAGCAGCATGGGGCTTCTGGGGTGCCTTGGGGGGCACTGCCAGGACCCCGCCCAGGCATCGAGACACAGACCTGTCCCATCGCAGGGTCCCCATGGGGTGTGTTGGAGGGGCAGCCTGGGCGGCAGGGGCCGCAGGGATCCGGTGGCACAGAGTCAGGCCGCCCTCTGCCAGCACCCTCGGCACCCCGCCAGCCTCGGGGACAGCCCACCTGTGGCACAGCTCCCCATAGCCATCCAAGGGCTGCAGCACCCCGGTGGAAGACTCCCCATGGGTCAGGAACAGCAGCACCGGCTTGTGCTGGGCCAGGCCCTGAGGGCAGAGGGATCGCATGGGCAGAGTCCATGGGCTTCCTGGGGGCACAGGGCAGGGCCACCCCACACACCCCTCCCTCCACTGGCCTGGGCCATCTGGGCAAAGAGGGCTTTTGGCCCAGGAAATCTGTGGGGGCCGCTGGGGCCCACAGTGCCCCACAGTCTGTGGGTCACCACTGGCCTGCCCAGCAGGGAGCAGGGAGGGCTGTGGCTGGGTCAGGAGCAGCCCCGCCCCTGTCATCTGCCCCCTCCTCCAGCCCCGCTGGCCCTGCCAACAGGACTATTATCCAGACTCAGTTTCCCTGCCAGACAGCACCAGCATCCCGCCTGTCCTCAGATAACCGAGTGCCTCTCCTGCAGCCGCTCTGGTCACTAGAAAGGCAGAGGGCCAGCCGCTGCCCCAGCCAGCCCCTTGGCCCTGATGCCACCCTGCCTCCTGGCCAAGCCCCAGGGTCAGGGCCCCGCACCTCCTCCACCTCCTGCAGCGTGTAGTGGCCTCCAGGCTCCTTGGTCATGGGGTACACGCGGGCTCCTGCAGGCGGGAGGCAGCTGAGGAGCCCTCACGGCAGGGATGGCGCTGGGGACCAGGGCCCATGCTGCCCACACGAGGGGCACGCAGGGCTGGGCCACAGGGCAAGCAGGATGTGCCCAGTGAGGCTGTGCTTCCCGGAGGGCTGCTGGGCTGGAGCTCCGGGCCGACCTTCCCCGGGCCCACCCCAGAGCGGGCACCCCTGGCTCCACAAGCCCAGCACAGAGGATTAGTGACCGTCACACTGTCAGCCGAGGGCTCCTGGGGCAGGGGCCAGGCCCACAACCAGGTAGAGAGCCCAGAGGCCGCGTCCCCTCAGTCCTTGCTCGGCCCGACCTTGGCTGCCCTGGAACACAGCGTGGACTGACAGGGACTGGCAGGGGCCAGGGCCCTCACGGGCTGTGCAGCCCCTCCTCAGGGCGGCCGTGTGGACCCTGCAGAGCACTGGGGGCTTGGGTGTCACCAGCCGGTACTGACTCCTGCCCTCCCAGCCTGTGAGCGCCTGCCTGGGGAGGACCGGCCCTGTGCGTCTCAGTGTGTGGGGAGGCCCAGGAAGAAGGCTGTTTCTGAGACTGGGGGAGGATTTAGCTCTGAAACCCCCTCCTGTCAAGCAGCAGAGAAACGCCTGGAGACCCTGAGGGCTGCAGGGCTCAGACCAGGAGACCGTGGTCTCCCCACAGCCGCCCCAAATCTGGGGCCCGGGCTCCACTGCCTGAAGGAGGAGGGAGCAGGGGCACAGAGGGTGGACAGGCGAGCGCTGCCAGGCCAGCAAGGCCAGGGCCCACCTGCCCTTGCCTCCCTCACCTATCCGCTTGCCGATGTCCGCCGCCCGCAGCCCCCATATGCCGTTGGCCCCGACCAGAAAGGAGTCCCCTGGCTCCAGCAGGTTGAACAAGGCCGTCTCCAGCGCGTAGTGTCCCGAGCCGCTGACCGCCAGTGTGAGGGGGTTCCTGGTCTGGAACGCGTACTGGATGCCCTGCTTGATCTCGTCCATGACCTGGGGGCAGTGGGCACATGGTGGCACCACTGCTCTGGCCTCTCCTGAGCAGGCAGGGGGCGGCTCGCAGACTGGCCCGGGTGGCAGCCGGCTACCTGGAATGTCTCCTTATGCATGTGCCCGAGCAGCGGCAGCCCACTGGCTTCCCGGACCCGGGGGGCCAGGTTGGAGGGGCCGGGGCCCAGGAGGAGCCGGCTGGGCACAGAGAGCGGCTTGAGTAGGGCCTCCGGCGGGCCCACGTGCAGCTGGTGGGAGGCCATGGTCGGTGCCCAGCCTGCCGCCAGGGGCCCCAGGGCAGGACTGGCCTTGGCCAGTGCTCGGAACATCGTCCAGCTGGCCCCGCGCTGGTCACAGAGGTGAGGGCGATCGATGGACTTCCGCTGTCCCCCGCACCATGCCGCTGTTGTTGTTCTGGAACCTTTGCCAGTGTTTGTCCTGCTGTCAAGCCCAGCAGCCTGGGTGTCGAACCTCAGGGCGGGGGTCCCCCGGAGTCCAAAGAGCAGCGGTTTGGAGTGAGGGGCAGTCGCCTCCCAGCCCCTCAGGCTCCCGCAGCCCTGGATGCCCAGCCAGGCGGATCCTGCTTGCTCAGCAGTCCAAAGGCTCGTGGCGGAGGGTTGGGGGCAAACACAGGCTGTGTGCCCAGTCTGTGGGAGCTGTCGGGTCTGAGAGCAGAGAGGGAGTGGCTGGGTTCCAACAAAACTTTATTTACCAGAGGCAGGTGCAGGCGGGAGTGGGGTGGGGTGCAGGGTGCTGACCCTGGGGCTCCATCCGGCGAGTGTGCGTGTGGCATCTGTATGGAGACCCCACTCACACACTCTCCGTCGCACGGTCACACAAGCACAGCAGCTCCCACTCTCACACACACATACACCCTCACTTGTGCTCACACTGACATACTGACACACTCCAGGCTGGCACCCCCACCCAGTCACCCACAGGGTACACACTGGGTCCTGACCCTTTGGGAGAAGCATTTCCCAGGTCCCCCTGTGCCCCAGGCCCTCCAGTCCGGGGCTCACCCTAACCAGTGGCAAGCACCTGGGGACACAGGCGGAAGGATCCGCACAGCCCGAGCTCCTGGGTCTCTGGGGCTCAGCAGCCTGGCGGGCTACTGGCCCTGGTGAGACGAGGTGAGGGCCAGTGCCCTCTGCAGCCCACACATCCTGCCCAGTGCATCTCCTCCTGGGGTTCGGGGCTGCTGCTTCCTGCGGGGGCCGCTGCTCCACAAGCCCCGAGTCCTTCCATGCCAGGGAGGCAGGGGCTGGCCCGGGGCTTCCCTGGCCCCGCTCCCTGCTTGGCACAGCGCTCACTTCCGGCCACCAGAGTCGGCGTTGCCAACCCTCCCAGCCCTGCGCGACCCCCTCCTCTGCTCTGTGCCAACCGCAAGCCATCGCTGTACCCTCGGCGGGGGACGCAGGGCCGGGGGCCTCCCGCCTGTGCCCCTCCCCGCCTGCATACTCTGCTGATCCACAACCGGACTTCCCTGGACCCTGGCCTTGGCCAGCTGCCTGGGGCCTCCCAAGCTGTCCCCAGCCCCTGCACACACTGCCACTAACAGGCTCCTCTGTCTGGATGTTCACTCCTCTTGGCTGCGCTCTCTCGGAGCCCCAGCTGTCCCCACTGTTTGAATGTGAGTCTGCAGATGATCCTAGATGCCCTTCCAGGTTGTCACACCACGTGTTCATGGCCACCCCGTTCTGGCGGGGCCTCCCGCTATGCATGCCCAGGTGGCACGTGGGAGGCCCTGAGAGCTGGGCCCCGGCGAGGGGGGCAGTGCAGATGGGTGGGTTGTCTGAGGGAGCCTGGGGTGCTGACACCGCTGGGGTCAGGTGAGGTGTTGCAAGGAGGGAAGGCGTTGCCTCAGCCTGCAAGCCGATTGGGAGCTTCACCCACTGCCAGCAGCACAGCAGGGTGGGGTGACATCGCCCTGGAGATAAGCACCACCCGGCCAGCAGCTGCAGCCTCCCTGCCTAGGCGATGCAGCTCCCAGCAGCTACCGAGATAGCGTCCACAGGGGCCAGGCCGCAGGCCTCAACCTCCCACACAGGGTGGTCCCCAGGGTTCTCTGTTCTCCAGTGGAGTGAGCCCCTGGTGGGACAGGTGGGTGCTCCCTACTGCACCACAAGGGAGCGTAGCCTCCAACCGACATGGAGCTGCGGGACCCCGCTCTGGCTGTGGCCTCCTGTATTCCCCAGGCAGTGCGCCCCGTGGCCCTGTGCTCTTGGTTGGCTCTAACTCAGGGCTCCTAGCTGGCTCCACAATGTGCTGCTTCAATCCACGGCTGAGGCGCCTGTCCTGACATCCAGGCCGGAGGAGCCTCCAGAGGCTGGGAGCCCACGCCTGACAGCAGCAGGGACGAGGAGCCCCAGCCTTGAGCGGAGGGCAGGGCTCTGGGGGCTGCTGGGCTGGTGCAGGGCATGCACAGGGCCTCGGGGGTCCCCATTCCGGCAACTTCCAGGCCAGGCTCTGAGTGGCAGAGCTGGGCAGAACCAGCCCCGGAGCACCCCTGAGCAGACCCTGGCCCTGAAGAGTGTGAGACTGTGGTGAGGGGTGCACAGCCACGCTGCTCCCCATCTGCAGAACGGCCTTGTCCCCAGTCGAGTCGGTGGGGTACGGTGCAGGTCCATTGGAAGAGTGAGCGCTGGGTGTGGGGGCCTGGGACCTCCTGAGGGCTCTGTTCTCTTCCACTTGGGGGTCCCCGGGTGCTGCGTCATTGTGTATTGTGGCAGCTGCGGCTAACCAGGGGGCTGCAGGCTGTGCAGGGTCCTGTGTTGTCTTCCGTGGGCCCCTTGAACTGTGCCTGTGCTCGGGACAGCGGGAACAAAGCCTGGTAGAGCTCCCCAGGATGGAGATGTTTGAGGAGCTCCTGCCCCTGACATGTGGCCCAAACCTCAGCCTGGGGTGGTCAGGAGCTCCGCCTTTTCACCCCAAGTCCAGTGGCCATGTGCGGTCTCCATCTGCTAATCATCGCTGCGGGCTTCGCAGACAGACATGGAGCAAATACACCCAGGTGCTCCTATACGTTGGAATCAGACCCAGTTAACACCGACGCTGATTTCCACTCGAGGTTCATCAAAATGCAAGCCCCGAGGTTCCCCGGGAAACTCCGAGGAGGCTGTTTCAGGCTCTCCGGCCCAGGGACCTGGAACCTTCCCCAGCCATGTTCCTGGGGGGGTCACCCTAAGGAGGCCCCGTCCTCCACGGCCTCAGGGACGGGACACGGACTTGTGGCCTCTCCAGGGTGGAGGCCTGGAAGCCCCCCTCCCTCAGACCCTTAAGCCCCAACACGAAGCTGCCTTGGGGTCCACGGCGACGCCAGATGGACAGGCCACGTGGCCGGGCGGGTCAGCAGGAGGGAGGGGGGCAGGGCGCTCCTGGAGGTTGAGGGCGCACCGCCCGCACCGTGGTCGCGACTCCCAGTCTGTCCTGTCATCGCAGCTCAGGGCTCCGCCTCAGGACCTGGGGAGCCCGGCTGTGCCCGCGGGTCTCGTCCTGGGCCCCTGTCGGTGCGGACCCCTCTGCGGAGACCCTCCCGCTCCCGCTTGGCCCGGCGGCGTGGCTCCTCCGAGCACCGCCGTCGTTTCCTGCACAACCTCTGGGTCCTTCCTCGTCCATCCCGCCCTTCTTACACCCCGACGGCTTCTGAAACTGATTCCGCAAACGCAAAGGGGCTCTCGGGAGACAGTCTCAGAGCCCCGCAACCCGGGCGGGGCCCCGGCGCCTCTCGGCGCCCTCTGGTGGGCGGAGCGGGGAGCGCCCAGCTCCCAGGCCGCGAAGGCTGGGGCTCCCGAAACCGCGCCCTCCCCAGAGCCCTCCCCGACCGACCCGCCCGCAGAGGAATCAGGTCCATCCGGGCCGGGTTCTGCCTCGTGGGGGGATGTGGGCCCTGGCCTCACCTGCACCTCAGGGGTTTTAGGACACATTTGTTAGGCATCCCGTGAGAGAAGCCCCCCAGGCCCCGGGTCCCGGCTGCCCCTGGCCCTGCGTGCTCCCCCACACTGCTCTATCCTGCGGGTCTCCTCAGGGACTACACAGACAGGCACATTGGCTTGTCTTAAGCCCAGGAAACTGACTTCCCTCAGCCCTGATTAATACATATATCTCTATATCTCTATCTATCTATCTATCTATCTGTATTTTTTTCTTTTGAGTCAGGGGCTCACTGCGTAGCCCAGGCTGGCATAGAACTCTCAGTGATTGTCCTGGTTCAGCCTCCTGAGGGCTGGGACCGCAGGCAAGCTCCACCAGGTTGGCTAATTAATTCTTGATTAGGCCCTGATTACTGTATGAGGCCCAGACAAACTCGGGGCTCATTTCTGCCCCATCCTGGGAGAGGAGCTAGCTTCCTCCTCGGCATTCATTGCCAAGCTTCTCTGATGAGAATAAACAGTTCTGATGGCGGAGAGAGGAGCCTGGGCTCACTGCACCAGCATGCTGGCCCGGGAGAGACAGCTGTGACCGGTGTCTGTGGCCCCGAGGAGCGTGGGACACGAGGTAGGCAGCTCGGGCAGGGAGGCTGACAGCTGTGCCAGGCCCAACTGGGGGCAGGGCAGAGAAGCTGGGAGGGGAGGCGCCGCCTGCTGCCACCCGCTTCCGGGGCCAGCGCTGCCCAGGGCACTGGGTGTCCACCCACCCCCCTGGTTTGGTTCGGCCCTCCTCTCTAGCTTCCCGGCCCTTCTCCTGCGCAGCACTGTCCCCGTGCACAGGGGCTGAGTGATCTGTCCCCAGCCACTGGCTTCGCTTCTCTGTGGCCAGGATCTGGGGAAACAGCAGGCAGAGCGCCCAGTCTGTGCCCGGGACCTGCCCACCAGGCCGCAGCTGACCCACCACGGAGAGGCAGGTGAGGGCACGGCCTGTGCAGGGCCTCACACCAGGGCATTGGACAGCTCCCACTGGACACGTGGGATCAGAGGGGGTGGCTGCCTCCTGGCCGCACAAGCTCCCCCATCCCGAGTCCTTGTTACCCCTGGGGCCCCCAGAAGGAGGTATCCCCAAGGCCTGTGGGGGGGGGTGTTCCCCCTCAGGCAGGCAGCCCTCCCGGTTTACCTGTCTCCACCCTGCCTGCTCCTACTCTGGGGCCCGAAGGTGGGATCCCGGGCACTTGGCTGGCTGCACCTCCAGAGTTTAGGGATGAGCCCCTGGGATCACCAATCTCCCCAGGCTGATCTGGCCCAGGGTTTGGCAGTGCTTGGCAGCACCATCCTTGCCTTAACATTGGGCCTGGCTGACATCCCGTCCTACCTTAGCCCCTGGGGGACCTAGAGTACAGTGGCCCTGTGTGGCAAGCATCTGTCTGACACCCACATCTACAGTGGCCAGAGGAAGCCTGGGCTCCCTGAGGCTCAGAGTTGGGGCTGGGGCTCTGAATCACGCACAGGAGCCTCTGGCCAGGGCTGCACATGAGCGGTCTGGAAACAGCGACACCCAGTGGCCACACTGTGGCCACACCGCACAGGCCCTGCCCTGTCCAGCAGGGCACAGTGACCTCCCAATAGGCTGCGGTGGGCTGCACCAGGTGCAGAGGGCTACAGGAAGGTCCAGAGAAGCAAGTCCGGTACCCACCCTAGTCCCACCCAGGGCGGCTCAGCAGCGACTTGTGGGCGCAGACCCTGCAGAACGGATGCGAGACTGGGGAGGCTGGGCGTGCACTCTGTGAGCGCAGGCGCAGTGATCTCCTGTGGGGGGTCTGGGAACAGATGGGACGGAGAGAGGCGGTGGGAGGAGGCGGTGGGCCTCACCGGGGCGCTCATCCGGCCACAGGAGCCCTCTGAGCAGAGAGGGGCGCAGTGGGCGCCAGGCCCAGGAGGGTCTGAAGGTCGGCGCCCCCGGGGCTGGGAGCAGCCTCCAGAATGGGAGGGCACAGAGAGGATGGGCATGGAGGGCAAGAGTCCGGCTCCGACCCCGGGTCTGCACTGACCAGAAGGTGGGCCAGCTGCCCTGGGTGGGTCCCAAGCCCTGCTGGGCTCCAGGAAACGCCTGTGGGGTCCTCGCCTCTGGTCCCCTCCGACGGGTGTGCCTCCCTGGTCTCCTCAAGCTCCCAGAGCCCCTGACCCCATACCCCACCCCACCATTGGGGCAGCTGGACGGACTCTCTAAAGCGGGGTCCACCCTGAGACCCACCCAGCCGCAGGGGTCTGGTCTACATTGCAGGGACCCTGCTGCACCGCTTGGACAGCCCCAGACTTGTCCTGGCTCTCCCTGAAGCCAGCTCCTCGGTGGCGTCCGGCCACACTGTGGACCCACACAGCACGGCTGCCTCTGCCCTGTCTCCACACTGCAGAGCTGCCCTTGCCCTGGCTGGCTTCTCTGGCTTCCTGCAGTCAAGGACGGACTGTGGCTCGGAGGCCTGCAGCTGAGCTCTGCAGGTGCAGTTGGAGGGGGACCTTGGGGTGGCTGAGGGTGGAGCCTGGTTCAGGAGGCAGAGACGGGGCTCCCTCTAGTTCCACATGCCCGTCAGGCCCAGCCCGGACTGGGACGTGCCATCTCATGGGGCAGCAGAGGCAGCTGAGAGGAAAATTCCCCGCAGGACGCACAGGTGGGGCCTCGTGGTCCCTGCACATTGCAGTTGCCCTTGCCACCCTGTCAGCCCTGTTGCTTTTCTCAGGCCCCTCTGACCCTGCCCTGTTCCCAGCACTTGCCTGTGTTATTTTCCTGGCAAGTTTTGACACCAACTCCAGACATCATGTTTTCAGCCAAATCTTCTCACGTGCATGTAAAAAAGCGGACATTTTCTTGCAGACCCTGAATGCCATTATAACAGTGAATTAACCTAATTCCCTCCTGTCATCTGAGAGCCTGTCCAGAGATGCACAGAGGTCCCAACTGCCTGCAAAGTACCTTTGGAGGTCCTGAGGTTGGTCGGTGTGGAGGCATCCTGGGCCCCAGGGCATGGGTGTAGCCAAGCAGGCCAGGCCTGAGCCCCTGTGTTTCAACAGAACGGAGGTGGGCTTCTGCTACCTGCTCCTGCTCAAGGGAAGGCCTCATTCCAAACCCTGCCTCAGTTCCCCCCGGGTGGGACATGGTAACACGAGGCGTCAGAGCATCTGATCCAGGGCATCTCTAGTCTAGAGGTGGAAATAGCCCGAGAGGGAAGTGATTTGCCATGGTGCCCGGGGAGGGGCCGGCCTGGTCTCGAAGGAGGCCAGGAGCCCATGAGGCCCCGGCCACGCTCCCTGCAGGGGCAGGGTGTGTGTTGCCCGCCACCCTGGGCTCTCACTTCCTGCCAGGGGCCTCCTTCGGGGGAGGGAAGCAGCCCAGAGTTTCACCTTCTCAGGAGCCCAGAGCCGGAGGCTCCTGAGTAGGCTGGAGGTGGGAAAGGAGCGGAGCTTGGGAAGGCCCCCAGGACATCCCACCCGGCCCACCCCCTGGCTGGGCTGTACTCCTGGGGTGTTTATGCCTCGAACTCAGTCCCCAAAGTCAGAGAGTGACAATGTTTGGGGCAGGGTTACATGGAGTCACCGGTGGGGCCCTGGACGGCTTTGTAACAGGACGGAGAGAGGCCTAAGCCCAAGCTTGAGCGGCTCCTCCATAGCAGCAGGGCAGCCTCAACTGGCTCTTGGACTTCCAGCCTCCAGCGACTTGAGCCACAGAAACCTGTCCTTTATAAATAAGCCAGCCTGCAGTTGTCAGTTATAGCAACAGAAGATGGACCAAGACTAGAAGTCCCAGGGGTCCGCGCTCAGATCTTGTCCTCCCTTGCCTCTACCTGCCCTGGCTGGGGTCCTGAGAATGTCTTCATGTCCCCTCCAGGCTGCCCTGACCTGGTGCATGTGGGCGGGGCAGTGTTCTGAGGCCTTGGGCTCTGGCTGACCACTCCCTAGACACTGTCCTTCCAGGACTGTGAAGCCCTAAGACTCCACATACGGCCAGAAGCAGCCAAGAGGCTAACAGGAAGCAGGTTCTTGCTGGCCTGGCTGGGACCACAGGTCCCTGGGAGCCCCAGGGAAAGCAGGGCCCCCTGCCTTGGCAGATCCACGTGGGAAGGGCAAAACATAAATCACAGATTGGAAGCTGGATTCTGGGCTGCTCTAGGCCAGCCTGAGGGAGCCCTGTCCTCAGTCCTCCAGACTGTGGCTCTGCCTCTCCTCAAGCCCGTTGAAGAGTGGAGGCTCCTTCCCCTTGTACAGATGAGGAAACTGAGCCAGGGCCAGGGCAGCAGCCTCCCACGGACATCCTCTGTGGATAGAGCTGGGCTGCAGGGCAGGCTGGCTGAGCTGGCCTGAAGAGGGGCTGGGATGTCACCTGGGCCTCTGGATGCTGGACCCCGGCCAGTGTGCACCTGATGGGCTGTCACCTGCTCTCGGGGGGACTCATCCCATCACGATGCCTGATGGCGGGAGGTGTTTGGAAGGTGGGTGCCTGGGCCCAGCAGGACCTCCAACTAGGCCTGCCTTTGTGGCTCCTGTGGGACAGGGATGGCCTTTCCTATCAGCTGTAGACATATCCTGGGGTCTGCACTGGGGAAGCTACGTGGAGCCCTCTGAGCTGGGTCACTGGAGCCTGGTCTGCTGGCCTTTGGCTGTTCTCTATTATGGCCCCCATGCCTCTGTCTCCTGATATCCCAACCACGTGCCGCTGCCTTGCACCTGTCCCCAGGACTGAGCTGGGCATGAGTGCAGGTTCTGCGTGCGAGGAGTGGCCAGGAAGAGCTCTGCCAACCTCAGCTCCCGAGGAGCAAGTGAAATGGGAGTTTATTCCCAAACGCCTTCCTCCAAGGTCAGCCTCTCTTCTGCCAAGATCCAAGAAAAGATTTGATTCCAGTCATTTCTGCTGCCAGTTTCATTTTGCAAAGTCATCTTCTGATGGTGAGGCTGAATCACACCAGGGCACACTGCATGCTTCGGGTGGAAGCGGCTCTGAAGTCCGGTTGCTGGACCTCCAGAGGCAGAAGGGACTTCAGAGATGGTGGCTCTAAAAGGCTCCCCGTTTACATATGGGGACACCAAGCCAGGGAGAGGGAGCTCTGCCCAGAGCCGCACAGCTAGTCAGGCGGAGCTGGGGAGGGGATGCAGGTGCCCCTCCTCACCAGGGCAGAAGCCCCCTGCGGGCAGCAGGGCAAGGGTGCTCTGGCGTCCGGCCATCAGAAGGTGCTGAGCAGACAAGCCAGCCCCTGTGTGGACGGCTTCCCCTGGCCCCGAGCTGGCACCACCCCTTCCACAGGCACTGGAGGTCGTTCTGACCCGTGGCTCTGTGTTGGTCAGCTTTCCTATTGCTGGACACAATACCCAAAACCCACAAGGTAGCAGAAGTTTAATTTGGCTCACGGTTCAGGGGTTTCAGTCAGCCGGCTCCCAGGCAGGAACATCCCGGTGGAAGGCTGTGGTCCAGGACAGCTGCTCACTTCACGGCAGGCAGGAAGCAGAGAGAGGAGGAGCCAGGCAGGGAGGTGACCCTCCAAAGGCGCAGCCTCTGGGCCTACCTGCCCCAGGCCCACCTCCTAACAGCACACTCAGGCACTCATCCCCAGGTCAGTCCACCTCAGAACCCATCACAGGAAACGTTTTGTTGTGTTTTGTTTTTTTGGGTACTGGAGATCGAACTCAGGTCCTTGCGCTTGCAGGACAGGAAGCGGAACCACTGAGCTAAATCCTCAGCCCACAGGAAACGTTTTGGATCTAAACCCTAACAGGCTCCAAATGGGGCTGAGCTCAGAGATCCAGCACACATCTGGCACCATGACAGTGGGCCCTAAATGCCCGCCCTCAGCGGCCTCCGAGAACTGGGACCTGGGCATGGAGTCTGTGCCCACTCACTGGGAGGGGGGCTGAGGCCTGGAGCAGGGAGCAGCACCCCTCATCCCCCACAGCAAGGCCGGCAGGGGGTGGCACCGCCCTCTTGCAGGTCAGCTGCGGAAACCTCAGCTGCTCTGCAGCATCCTGGTCTCAGGTGTTCTAGTACAGCAGTGGGGAACAGGTGAAGACACTCAGTCAGAGGCTTCTTTTTTATTTATTTTTTTTTTAGTGTTTCAGTATTCCATCTTTTTATTTTATTGGTGCATTTTAGATATAGATAATAACATTCATCATAGGGAATTTGTATCTGTACATGATATATCTTGCAACTTCTTTTTTTCCCATTCCTCTCCCCTCCCTTCAACCCTTCTTCCCTTCCTTATTTACAAAAACTTTGTTTCCCTTTTTTCTTCTATTCTCACTTTTTTTCTTTTCCCTTCCTTTATGTGGTTTTTGTCCTTGGCTCTGTCAATATGGTATACTACACGTATTTATTTGGGTATGTTGAACCATCCCTGGATCCCAGGGATGAATCTTACTTGGTCACAGTGTATAACCTTCTTGATGATTTGCTGCATTCTGTTTGCCAGTATCTTATTGAGGATTTTTACATTTATGTTCATTAGGGAGATTGGCCTGCAGTTCTCTTTTTCGGTTGGATCCTTCTCTGGTTTTGATATCAGGATAATGTTTGCTTGCAGGAATGAATTTGGGAGTATTGCTTCCCTTTCAATTTCATTAAAGAGTTTGAGAAGTAGCAGCGTTAGATCTTCTCTAAATTTCAGGTAGAATTAAGAAGTGAATCTGTCAGGCCTGGGCTTTTCTTTGTTAGTAGGTTTTTAATTATATATTCAATTTCATTGACTAATATTGGCTTATTTAGAATTTTTATATCTTTTTGATTCAACTTCGGTAATTCATATGTTTCTAGGAATCTGTCCATTTCTTCTATGTTTTCCATTTTATTAGAATATAGGTTCTCAAAGTAGGTTTTGATGATTTTCTGGATTTCTACAGGATCTGTTGTGATTTTTGTGCTTTTCATTCCCAATTGTATGGCTTTGAGGATTTTCTTTCCTTTTTTTTGATAAGGTTGGCTAAAGGTTTGTCAATTTTATTTAATCTTTCAAAGAACCAACTCTTCAATTCATTGGTTCTTTGTGTTGTTTTCTTAATCTCCATTGCATTAATTTCTGCTCTGGCCTTTACAATTTCCTTCCACAAATGAGATTTAGATTGACTTGCTCTTCTTTTTCTAGGAGTTTGAGGTTCAACATTAGGCTGTTTATTTGAGCTCACTCTGTTTTTCTGACATGGGAATTCACTGCTATAAGTTTCTCTTGTAGGACTGCTTTTATTGCATCCCATAAGTCCTGCCATGTTGTATTGGCATTATCATTTAACTGTAGAAACTGTGTAATTTCTTCTTTAATTTCATATGTGACCTATTGGTTGTTCAGGAGGGTGTTATTTAATTTTCACATATTTATGCAGTTTTTGTGATTTCTTTTGCCATTGATTTCCAATTTTATTGCACTATGGTCTGATAATATGCATGTGATAATTTCAGTTCCTTTGCATTTACTTAAGCATATTCTATGAGCTAGTATGTGGTCTATTTTGGAGAATGTCCTGTGTGCAGCTGAGAAGAATGTATATTCTGATGTTGTAGAGTGGAACACTCTGTACACATCTACTAAGTCAATTTGTTCAAAAGTTTTGTTGAGTTCTGATATTTCTTTGTTGATTTTTTGCCTAGTTGATCTATTTGTGACAGTGGTGTACTGAGGTCACCCATTACAATTGTATTAGTGTTTATTTGATTTTTCATGTTCATGAATATTTGTTTTATATAGCTGAGTGCGCTGGTATTTAATACATATATATTTATGATTATTATCTCTTCCTCTTGGATTGTTCCCTTTACAAGGATGTAGTGACCTTCTTTGTCTCTCTTAATCAGTCTTGGCTTGAAATCCACTTTGTCTGCAGATAGAATAGCTACCCTTGCTTTTTATTTCTGGGTTCCTGTCACATAGAGTATTGTTTTCCATCCTATGATTTTCAGTCTATGAATTTCTTTTTGAATTAAATGTGTTTCTTGTCTGCAGCATATTGTTTGATCTTGTTTCTTGATTCATTCTGGCAGTCTGTTTCTTTTGATTGGTGAATTGAGGCTATTTATGTTGATGGTTATAGCTGATATGTATTTACTTATCTTTGTCACATTATTTTCCTGTTGTTCATTCTCTATTTCTCCCCCATTTAATTACTTGCCTTGCCTTGTGGATTCATTCTGTCAGAGTACATGGAGTTGTAGTCCTCATTATCTCTTTCTAGAATTTCCTTCAGAACATTTTGGAGTGTTGGTGTGGTGGTCATGAATTTCTTCAGGTGTTCTATGCCGTGGAAGTATCTTATTTCTCCATCAATTTTGAATGATAATTTTGTGGGGTACATCAATCTGGGCTGGAAGTTGTTTTCTTTCAGGGCTTGAAATAGTTCACTCCGAGCTCTCCTTGACTTGAGGGTTTATGTTGAGAAATCTGCTGTGTTTCTGATGGCTTTCCTTTATAGGTGATTTGTTTCTTTTCTCTAACAGTTTTTAACGTTTTGTTCTTGTGTTGAATTTTTGAAATCCTGACTATTATATGCCTTGATAGAGATTTAAAATTTTTTTTATCATGGCTAATTGGAGTTCTATATGCCTCACTTATCTGTATGTCAAATTCTTTTTCCATGCTTGGGAAGTTTTCTGCCATTACTTCTGTGAACAGGTTTTTTATGTCATTTGCACTATCTCCTGCTTTTTCATTGACTCCAATCAATCTTATGTTATTCTTCTTTGCATCATCTAGCAGCTATTGGATTGATTTTTCATAGTCCCTTGCTATTTTTAAGAAATCTTTCTTTTCATGATTGCTAACCACAATCCTGTCTTCTATATCTGATATTCTGTCCTCACATTGGCTTATTCTGCTATATATAATTTCAATGGAATTTTAAATTTCCTGGATACCTGTTTGAGTCTGTTTTGTAGATTCCATTTCTTTCCTATGTTGGGCATCCATGGTTTCTATCTTTTTCCTAAGCTCTTCTATTTTTTTTTTTTTAATTTGTACCTGGTCCATAGCTGCTAACCATGTTTTTCATTATGGTCACCATCTCTGTAGTTATCTGAGAAATTTCTGATTTGATTTTTTTCTAGAGCCTTGTTCATCTGCTTTGTTACTTCCACTGTTACCAATTCAGAGAGTCCAGGTGGGTAGCTTTCAAATTGTTCCACCTCACTGCCCCCTGGGTTTGCCTTGGATGAGCTGGAAGTCTAGAGTTGCAACTTGCTTAAGTGTCTCTCTCTCTCTCTCTCTCTCTCTCTCTCTCTCTCTCTCTCTCTCTGTCTCTCTCTCAATCAATCAATAAAATTTTAGTTTAATTTATATATATATAATTTTAGTTTAATTCCTGGATTGATGTCTGCAATTTGTTTATGGCAGGTAGCTTTATTGCTAGTATTGAGAACCCTTAGGAAATGACTACTTCTCAGAGATGTCTGCCAAGTGTAGCTGGCTTTTGGCTTTTGAGTCTGTTGCAAGATTCTACCTCTTCAATTTATTGGGGATGAGAAGTTGCTGCCTATTTGGCCTAGCCCCTGGTTCTTTGACACTGGCATGGTGTTATTTATGACCCTTAGGCAATCTCTGTTTGGTATACCAGGAAGAACAACTGATTAGAACAATTATGTCACCTTGGCTAAAGTAGCACAATCAGCAATAACAATAGCATCAGACACAGCCTTGAGAATGACAAACTTTGGTACCTATTAATTTGGCACTTTTAATCATATGAACTATATTATATATATATTGTGTATATGAACAAAATCTAAAACAAACCAGAAAATATGGCAATTTTGCCCTCAGGGGATAAAATTTAAAAGGGCTTAGTGGGAAAAATAGAAGAAAAGGAAGAGATTAGAAGCAAAGCTGGAGGACAAAGAAAGATTATGTGAACTTTGAGAAACCAAGAAGAAAGGAAGGAGAGAAGAAAGAAATAAAAAGAACAATAGAACAGAACAACAACAACAAAAACTAGAAACAATGTTCACACTCATGAAAAAGCAAGAACAATCAAGGAAAAAGAAAAGAAAAAAAAACCACAAAAGAAGAAAAGAAGAAAAAAAAATGTCCAGTTCAAGGCCTGTCTCTGCTGTCACTGGCAGACAGAGTGGGCAGATAGAGCCCAGATCCATGTTGATTAATCCCAGCAAGCCTGTTGTAGATTTACAGCAGGATAGTGGATAATCCCAGCAAGCCTATACCTTTAGTTCCACTGAAATTCAGGCTGATTTCTGGCTTTGAGCCTGGAACCTGATTCGTTCAGCCTGCAACACTCTGTGTGCCTTCTGCTGGCTTGAAATTGGCTCCCTGCCAGCTTGAACTCAGTTCCACCTCACTCTGACACTGGGAGCTACTATATGGAGCCAAACTGAAGCTGCTCTGAGTTCCGACCTCAGTTGTCCCCTGTCCACAATGGAGACCCACCAATCACCCTCTCCTGGGAGATGCCTGAACCCAAATAACTCACCAGTCACTGCAGTCCCCTGCATCTACTGGTCTGTTCCCCTGGTACATTTCTCCATGTAGGCCTCTGGGGTTGCCAGTAGTCATTGTAGATCTGGAGGTTTGAGTGGTCCCTCCCATGCAGTGAGTCAGGGCTCAGGGAGAAAGCATAGCTTGCCACCTCCTTTTTATGCATTCAAGTCTCTCTCTTTGCTCTCTCTGTGGGCTTCAATTCTTGCTTCAGATCCTTGCTGGGTCCCGGGGACCTACTTCCCTCCTTCTTCTCTTCCTCTTGCTGTTGTAGTCCAGCATCTGGACTCAGAGAGGCTATTTCTCTGTTCTTCACTCTGCCATCTTCCTGGAAGTCCTCTATTTCTTATTTAAAATTTTGAATCCACCTGGAGTTTTGTGTGTGGAGAGAGGAAGACACCAAGTCCTCTGTTCCACAAATGGAGTTTGGAAAAAGGGCAGACTTACCCCCATTGCCTTTGTCCTGTGCTAAATCACTTTTGATCTATTTTGTTCAGTTAATCTTTTCATTGTTTCCTTTATCATTATTGAATTGTTTTAATCATTACAAACTTAAGGTTGATTTGTCATAGGACAAATTTCTCTGAAAAATTTCTCTTTATCTTACTTCACTTCTTTCCCCTGCCATGCACTCTTATTTTGCCTAGACTGAGAATGAGCTTAAGTCCCTAAAATTCCTTATGATTTTTATAGAAATAGCATCAAACGTACACGTGTTAGTTTCTCCTCCTAGAAAGTTATGTCCCCCAATTATTCAGTTCAGCTCTCCATCTTTAATAACATTTCATAGATTTTCTTAAAATAAAGAAGTTATTTATTATTAAACTTACTTTATTACTTTTAGAATTCCATAGCTGCTGTGATTGGAATCTATCTTCCTTGATATATATTTAATTATGCTTTAAAATATTTCAAAAAGTTTCACAATACATACATACTCATCATCAGATTTAGCAAATGTTAACATTTTTGTAATTTTTTTGCCTTGGATTCCAATTTTTTAAAGAAAAAAAAGTGTTGTTTTTTGCTGCAGTAATCAAGATAGTGGCAAAAGGAAAGACAAACTGACCCATAGAACAGAACTGAGTGTCCTCACACAGGCTGGACACGGTGGCTGGCACCTGTGGGCCAGAGAGCCAGAGGATGCACAGGGAGAGGATTCTGGGGTAACGGAGCCAGCTCGCCTGAGGTGCAGGCCCTGCTGCAGTGCTGCACAGTGGGGCTGGAGAAGCAGGAGAACATCCTCACAGCCATGGCCAGGCCAAGACTGATTGGGACAAAAAAGCACCAACTGTGAAAGGAAAAACTGGACTTAAACAAAAACTTGTTCATCCAAAAGCCATCAAGAGTATAAGTAAGTAAACCACAAACTGGTAGAAAATATTCACAGCATATATGATTGACAAGTAAATTTTACCTAGAAACTGTGTAGCTACTTGCAAGTTAATTACAAACATTTGCAACTCAGTAACACCGAGACAAGTATACAGTCTTTTTTTAATGGGCAAGAACTGGAACAGACACAACAAGGTGCACAAATGGACAATGAGCACATGAAAAACCTCTTAGGGTCCTTATGCAGCAAGGAAATGCCCTTCCAGAACAGCTAAAATATAGCAAACTGAAGAGACCAGATGTTGGGGAAAATACAGAGCAGCCAGAACCTCTTGATGGGCGTGGAAAATGCTGCCAACACTTTGGACAACAGTTCCACAAGGTCTTAAACACCAACCACATGTCCGTTACATTGTTGGGTGAGGACCCAGCCACTCCCTCCCATTTGTTCAGGAGAAATCCTAGTGCCCGAAGCTGAGCCATGATTCACCACAGCCAGACTAGAGGCAGCCCCAAAGCTCAATAGATCCGCTCAACACCTCCTGGAAAGTCGTGAACCTATCACACTTGGCAGAAAACAGCAACAAGCCAGGGGTGTAACCCACGTGTGGTGGCCCTCGAGGAGCAGGCTGAGCAGGTGACTCTAGGGCCCAGAGGTGCACACCATGTGGTCCAGCTCACAGGACAGTCCAGAGCAGGCAAGAAAATCTCAGTGACAGAAGCCAGATCAGCAGTCACCTCTGGCCAGAGACGCGCTGAGAGGGACAGCAGGAGCTCTGTGTCCTCTGCTCAGAACCTGCCAGAGCGGGTGACATACACCTCTAAGCTTCTCACTGCCTGTGCACGGAAACCAACCCCAAAAGCATTCCACTGCTGCCACTGAAGCCTTTCCTCTAGTGTCCCCAGTCGCCTCTCCCCTCCCTCTCCGGACGTGACACCACGGGTGATGAAATTCACATCTTCATGCTTTCCTGTGTGTGTTGGACCCACAAACGTCAAGCAGACGTGTCTGTGCAGTGCAGCCATGTGCCGGGCCCCTGGCTGCTCGCACTTTCTGCCTGCACCCTGCTGGGATCCCCGGCTCTGCCTGCGCGGTCCGAAGTCCGTGCGTCCAGTCTGCAGGCTGGCGGGCGGGCAGCTGGTGGCTTCCGGTTGGGGACTCTGAACCACACTGCCATGGGCATCCCTGAGCGTGCCTGCCCTGGGCTGTGCCACCTGAGCAGACGCTGGGCTCACGGATGCGGAGGCCACAAGGGCCCGCCTCACTGCGCTTCCAGTCTTGGTTTGGGTTGTGCATCTTCTCCTGGTGTCCGCACCTCTGAGTCACCTGGCTTCCTCTCCTGCCATTTCACCTTCTTGTTGCCCTCGCCCCTGAGCTTTCTCAGGTTATGGCCGGTACTTTTTCTGTCAGAGCTGGTATTTGATCACCTTATTGATATTTCTCATTTGTTCTCTTATATATTTCCTAAGCAGTAAAAGTATTTCCCCTGGAAATAGTGATTATGTTTCTTTCTTTCTGATACTCAGAGCTGGCACGCTTTTCTCCCTTTGCACCGAGTGGGAGTGCCATGAAAATATGCCACAATAGCACCAAAGCAAGTTTTAACTTACTTGGAAATACACTGAGTTATTCATCCCAGTATTCATTCATTCCTCAAGTGTCCCTTGCCCTGTATGTTTTATGCCAGGCGCTTCATTTTTTAAACTGATACACCGTGGCTGCGTGGATTTATGGAGCACAGTGTGCTAAGTTGATGCTTACAAACTGCAATGATCAATCAGGGTAATTACAGCATTTCTGGCTCCTTAAACATTTAACATTTCTTTGTGCTGGGAACCTTTGAGCTCTTCCAGGTCTTCAGAAATGTATAATAAATTATGAGAGCTATGGTCACCCCACTGTGGTGTAGGAAACCAGGTCTTATCTCTCCTGTGTTATGGCTGGGTCTAGATGTCCCCCAAAGCCTTGTGCGGTCCTAAGTGGGGCTTTTTCAGAGGTGGCTGGATCTAGACTGTGTGACGCTGGAATTGATTCATGGTGCAATGCTGGGCTCAAGGGCACTAGGATGAAGGGTGTGAGTGCTGCCTGCCCTAAGCGACCTGGATAAGATATAAGGGATAGAAAAAGCTGTGGTTGCCCCTTGCTTGCTTTGCTATCTTCTGCCTGTCATGGACTGTTTCTCCTCTGAGATGCCCCTCTGCCTTGGAGCCAGTCGATTATGGACTGAAACCTCTACAAACTGTGAGCTAAATAAATCTTCCTCCTTCATCTTCGGGAGTCGGGTAATTTGTCTCAACGCATCCTGCCTTGCTGTACCTTGGTGCCCGCTACTCCGCCTCCTCCCATCCCCTTCAGTGTCTACGAAAGAGTGAGAATGTGTATTTGTCTTTCTGTGCCTGGTTTATTTCACTTAACACAAAGCCCCGGGGCTCCATCACTATTTCTACAAATGATGGGATTTCATTGGTTTTCAGCTGCACAGTACCCCACTGTGTATGTGCACTGTGTTTTCTGAGTCTCTCCATTGATCTGTGGACACCTTGGTTGACTCCACATCTTTTTATCAGGCCCTACCCAGTGCTGGGTACACAACAGCAGCAGACAAGGAAGACATCACGCCTGCTCTGCAGAAGAAGAGAGGGGTAAAGGGCAGAAGCTGAGAACCATACCGGTGCCAGATGAAGCTGAGGGAGAGCATCACGTCTGAGCGTGGTGGCGCCTGTGCCTCATGCTGGATTTTGGCAGCGGCCCCATCTCAGGCAATGCCTAGCTGAAGCGCTTGTACCAGGGTTACGCGTTGAGCTGCATCAGGGTATTTTCAGCATTAATCAGTATGACGTGGCTTCTCCTGCTTTAACACGTCATGTCATAAACTGCACAATATCTTCTGATGTTGAACTTTCCCGGGCGGAGACAGGTAGAGAGTCCCTGCCGTCCCAGGCCTGACTCTCCCAACAACACAGAAGGTGTTGCCTGGTGCTTGCCAGGCAGTGGTACCACTGAGGTACATCCCCAGCCCTGCAATTTAATTTCTGGTACTGGGGATTGAACTCGGGACCCTGGGCTTGCAAGGTAGGCGATGGCACCACTGAGCTAAATCCCTGGCCCTGCAATTTTAGTTTTATTTCTTCTCCTTCTTTTTTTTTTTTAGTTTTAGTTCTTAATTTAACCCAGGAAATTGTTTAATTTTCAAGGTGTTAGAATTTTTTCCTTGGTTCTGCTTTTCTTATTACCTCGGGGTCAGAAAACAATGGGCTCTCCAGTTTCTTCTCTGAATGACTTTGGAATGTTCTGGGGGCTCTGTGCCTAACTCAGACGCTGCCAGTGCTCAGGGGCTCTTGGATCACTGTGTCTGTCAGAGAGGGCTCAGGCCAGAGGCACAGGGCAGCCCCCTAGTGGGGAAGCTGCGGAGGTGGCCAGACTGAGGACCCTGGGGTGGGAGGCCCAGGAGGGATCCCCCGTCCCCAGGGTGCTGGGAGGGAGCTGCTCGCTGCTGGGGTCTGGAGAAGGCGGCTCTGGGGCCAAAGTGCTCACCAAGAGGCTCATTTCCCTGGAAAAGGAGGGAGAGAGGCGTGGGCAGGCATGGGCAGGCGTGGGCACACCCAGGCACCTCGGCGGGCACCTCATAGCACTGAGTCTCCTGCTCCACTGTCTGTCCTGGGTTTCTGTCTGTCTGCAAAACACAGCAAAGGCCTGGGTCAGGCAGTGCCCACGCAGTCACCACCTGCCTGCTGGGCAGGGCACTGCAATCCCCACACACCTCTCTCGTCCCCATTCCCCTGGCCAAGGACAGCATCCAAGCCACGTCACGGGGGTGTCCCCAGCCTGCCTTCACCCTCGCCAGCTCGGGCTGAGCAGGGGAAGAGTCCCACCTCACAAACAGCACCCATGCCAGACAGACGGACAGCCCTTCCTGTTCCCAACCCCTCAACCGCAGGCACAGGAAGCTTGGGCACGGAGGGTCTTTGTGGATGGACAGCGCTGGGGAAACAGGGCAGGGGTTGGGGACAGACTTCAGAGGACCTGTGAACAGCCCCACCCCCGGCCTGGGTCCCTGAGGATCTTCTGGAAGCCGCAGCCCTGCTGACACAGGTGGTACCCTGGGCTCTGGCCCAGCCCGCTCCACCCCACAGCCAGCTGCGATGGCCAGACGCTGAGTCGACAACTGTGCCCAGCAAACTCACCCAGGCCAGGGTGGGGGCTGCCTCCGCCCACCTGAGGGTCCAGCACCACCTCTCTTCTGGAGGCCCCTTCCTGCCTTTGAACTGAAGCGTGTGACATGGGCTCTACCTCCTGGGTGACCCAGTGCAGTGAGGGGCAGGGGCAGGGGCAGGGCTGTGCCACGAGGACAGATGCGGCGGAAAGGCTAGGGGGCTGCAGTGCACACCCAGGATTCCCGAGGACCCTGAGCAGCGGGGCCTCCCAGCACACTCCACTCCTTCCCACGGCTTGGAGCAGGAGGGGTCTCTGCTCTCACTTGGCATTTCTTTCCTTCACACACACACACACACGCACGCACGCACGCACACCCCCCCTAACAAAGGGTCCAAAAGTGGGTGGTGCAAAGTCCGGGGTCAGATTTCCGAGTCTGGGGGTCCCGCCCCGAGGAGGGGCCCCCTTAGTGCTGGGGGCGGCCCAGCCTGGCCACAAGCCATTGTGCACAGGACACGCACAGGCCTGCGAATGCTCAGGGACACCAAGCAGCTGGGGAAAGGGAGTCAGACCACCCAGGCTCCTGAGAGGCGCGCCAAAACGCCACGGAAGCCGGGCTCCAGCAGCCTTGCCTTTCCCCACACCGCAGGACACGATGTCGACCCTGCCCATCGGGCACAATGCTTGGGCAGAAGAGGCCAGGGTGGGGCCGCAGCGGCAGGGAGGCCTGCGGGGAGCTCTGCCGCCAGGGACCAGGCCAGGAGTGTCCCACGGTCAGTCAGCCCTGGGCAGTCTGAGCCAAGGGGGGATGCGACGGACACTGAAGCTTGGGCTCTAAGCGAGGGCCTCCCCACTTTTTCCCATCACGGCCTCAGTTTACCCATCGGCACCACGCAGTTGAATCCCTAGGGGCCTTTCAGCGTGGAATCAGCCAGGCTGTGTACCAACCCAGCCACGACGCAGCCCGAGCCCTGAAAGCGCCAGCGCTTTGTGGCACCCGGGGGTCCCGGTCAAGACCACCTTCCTACCCACGGCCGGCCGGGCAGGCGGCGCAGGCCCTGCCGGCTGCCCCTCCCCCAACAAGATGCGCGGCCCCGCCCTCTGTTGCTACAGCAACTGTGCTCCTGGGCGGTGCGTGGGGAAGAGAATGAAGCCCGGGCAGGGGATGGTCGCCATGGCAACCGGGGGCCTTCCGGGGGAGGGGACCTCAGGGGCGGGGCCTCTGTGGGCGGTGTCTAGGGGCGTGTCCCTGGGCGGGATCGCCGCGGAGCATCCTTCCAAGGAGCAGCCCTGGGGTTCACTTGTCACCCCTTAAAACTCAGCTCTGAGCCAGGGGCGTCACAATTTGTCCCTGGTGTTCTCCAGATTTGGCTTCATTGTTCCCATTTAAAACGTTGTTGATTCCTTGGAATTTTTATCCGCAGTTCTGGAAAAGGCTCGGCCAATATTTCACCAACTCCTGGAATTCCAGGAATCTTTCCCAACAGCTCCGGGCTTCCCCTTCTCCTGCGCGCGCGCCCTGCCTGAGGCTCCGGGGCTCGGCAGGGGCGGGCCTGCCACACTTGTCCCCTGCCCGCCACCCTCTAGTGACTTCCGCTGGGCGCGTGGCACCTGGGCTGTTTCCGTGGGCGAGTTTGGTTTCTGTACTTTGTTTTTAAAAATTATTTTATTGGTACACTTTAGATACACATAATGATCACATTCATCATAGGGAATTGTACATGATAAATTTTGGGTTTTTCCCCCAATCCCCTCCCCTCCCCTCAACGCCTCTTCCCCTCCTTATTTACAGAAACTTTGTTTCCATTTTTTCCTTCCATTCTCTCTCTCTTTCTTTCCCTTCCTTACCCCTGCCCCCTCTCTTTTCCCCTTCCCATTTGGACATTTTCTTTCTCTTTCCCAATATCTGTTATACATTTTGGTCTTTATTTGCCCTTTTAGTTTCTCACACCAGAGAAACAATGTGTGTCGGATGTATTTCACTTAAGAGTATGGTCTCAACCATACTTGGATTTTTGGAGTCTATTTTTCTACGATTTATTTTTATTAGGTTGAACAGTTTGAAATGACCATTTTCACAGGTCAAAATTAGCCGAACATTAACCTAATAGTCTTTCTATGTGTCTTGGTTTTATCTGGAGTCTACAACTCTGATGGATTCCTAAGGCTTTTTCTTGTGTTTAATATAATATTTTTTAGTAGTGTAACTTCAGAATGCTACAAAAAGAAAGTGCAGTCTCACTGTTTTGATCGGCATTCCTTAGCTGTGATGATCTTTCTGCCTGCTGTTGACCTGTTTTCTTTCTGTGAACTGTCTCACTTGTTTTCCTAGGATTTATTTCTGTTTATTTGGTGATTGCTCATGCTTTTGGCAGTGGGTCTGCTCAGCATTTCTATGCTTTAGGAAACCCCTTCATCTCCACATGTGTTGACATCGTTTTCCCGGAGTGGGGCTGGTCTTCTGGCTTGGCCAGTGGCCTTCGAGCCAGGCAGATGTTCACTGTGCATGAAGGCCATCTGTCTTCGCAGCGCTCCGTCTAGTGCCCACCCTGCTCCCGCCACCGTGAGGTATTGCCTTCGTCCACATTTCACTTCTCGTGAGTCAGTGTTTCGTGAGGAATTTTTCTTGATGCCCTGAATCAGATGGGAATTCAGCTTCAATTTTTTTACAGGGTCTGATAGCAGCTATTATATGATCTATTTTGCCAAATCATTTGAAATCACACCTTTATCATAAAATTTGATCCATTTCCACTTCACTACTGGCATCTTTTTAATTATTAGAATTCCTTGATGTCTTTTAATATCTGATTGGCAGATTCCCCCCATACTTTTCCTTTTTAACAGATTTCCTGGTTAGTCTTGCATGTTTGTTTTTCCATGTAAAGTTCTGTTGCTATTTTAATTGTGTGTTGAATGTGTAGATTTAATTTAGAGAAAACTGGATCTTTTACAATATTGCTCCTTTCTTTCTCAAAGCATGCTATCCTTTTCCCCTATTTTACTTCTTTTCAGTAGATCTTCAGTGTTCTATTCCTTCTCTTTTTGAAGAAGAGACTCCACATTTCTCATTGTTTCTGGGCATCGCCCCTTTCCGATTGCCTTGCGAAGTGGCTCCTGCCTCCCAGGCTCTCCCTGGTCATTGTTTCTTTGTGGGCATGGTCACCTTCCCAGTGATAATTTTCCTAACAGCCCTAACTTATTGTTCCCCATAGTTTTCAGGCATCTTTGGGTCTTCTATGTGGATGATCACATTATCTGTAAATAATGATCATTTTGTTTCTTCTTTTCTGATATTTTAAACAGAAAAACAAACCAACTGATTTTCTTTATAATCAGTACTTCTGACACCAAACCTGTGGGGTTTTCCCACACCCACCACTTCCCCAGCTCTCCCAGGGCCACTGGGTTTCCTGCAGCTCCACATGGAACCACATAACCTGGAGCTGGCCAGGGGCCCTCACTGCAGACACCAGCCAAGGAGGGGTCCCAGGCTACCCACACTTCTGTCTGATGTGGCTGCACACTGGGGTGCCATGCTGCCTCCTGGGGTGTGGTAATCTTCTGTGACAGCTCACAGCAATTAAGTACGCGTCTCCGTGGACTGGGGCGGATTAGGGTGCACCACCCTCCCAGCACATGGGTGTCTCCCCAAACCCTCGGGCTCTCCGCACCCTGTGCTCTCAGGATTCTCACGTGGGCTTCATGTCTTACTTCATCACAGCCTGGACTAGGAACCTTAGCGTGGGTGACTGATGAACAGCAGGAATGTGCTGTTCCGGAGCAGAAGCCCAAGATCAGGGAGTCAGGAGATTTATTATCTGGTGAGGCCTGGCCCTTGAGGAAGGCACCTGTGTCCCTAAACCTTGAATCTCTCTGACGGTGCCCATCCAGGAGTCCACCAAGCACTGCTCATTAGGACAAAAGCCACTCCTGTCCCCAGGAAATGCAAGGCATTTAGGAGCTCTGTGTCGGGGCCCAAATGCCATCCAGGAGCCAAATGTCCGAAAAAGAGGTGGTCTTAGCACAGTTGTCACTTGGAAGTTGTGGGGTTTGAGGAGCTTCCTGTCAGGAGCTTTGGGCAGAGGCAAGTGTCTAGTTCTGGTTATGCTGTGTTTTCCTCTTTTCCTAGCAGAGGCTGCGGTGTGCATCCCTCATGTAACGGGTGCTCCGGCTGCTTCTCTGTGGTATGCCCGCCTCAGTGCTCACATAGGTAACTCATCTGCTCCTCCCCATGCTGCTGAGGGTGGTGGGGAGGCCAAGGGACCAGGTAAGGACTTCTAGGCACCCTGGCAGGGGCTGGGCCATCCTGTGCGCCGGCTGCGGGGCACAGTGAGACCCCATGAACTGCTGCTCCCCAAGGGGAGGGACAGCCGTCTCTCAGGGCTCTGTGTTTGCTTCCTAAGTGAGACAGCCTCTCGGTCAAATGTCTTCTACTGAAACCATCCTGTTGCTTTGCATCGTGCTACTTAACTAACGTGGCGGACTGTGTTAGGGCAACCGACCCAGAGCCACTGCCGCATTCCAGCCGGGAGTTGAGCTGTGGGTCACGGTCGTCCCTGTATGTGACTGGACCCTGCCTGGTTGTGTTAGGCTTTTTTTTTTCTGGTATCAGGAATCGAACTCAGGACCTTGTACTTGCCCGGCAGGCCACTGAGCTACATCCCCAGCCCTGGTTGTGCTAAGTTTTGACACTAACGCTGCCATAAAGTTGGTTTTGTATTATGAGGTCTCTCCACCAGGTTTTTTGGTTGTATTTTGCTTGTTTTTTCTGCATTTTGAGACAGGGCTGGCCTGGAACTTGTGGAGATCCTCTCGTCTCAGCCTTCTGAGTGCTGGGATTACAGATGTGGGGCCCACACCCGGCTCTGTACTGGGTTTTGGCATCAGTGTTAGATTCTGACTTCACAAAAAGAATTTCATGTAAGAGAAAATATTTTTTGTCTATGACTTGTACTCTGAGTACCATTTGTTCATTCTTTTGACACCATAGCACACAGTATATTAACCATTGTTATTCTCTAATTATTCTGTAATGGAATTTTGTTTTATTTTTTCATAGAAGAGTGGTTTTTTGTATTTTCTTTATTAATATCTACTAGTATTACATTAAAATAAAAAATTTAAAAAAATATCGGAGGAAACAAAACAAAATAAAAAGAATCCCACAGATATTTTCCATTTTTTCCACTGCCGGTGCTCTGGTTGGACCTGGAGGGGCTCTTGTGGCGTTGTTTCTAACGTGTGAATGAACACGAAGCTTGCTGGGTCCAGCTGGCCGCTCCTCGAAAACTTGTTTCTTCTGTGTTGATGGCCTACTTGGGTCCAGTTTCTGACATTTTTATTTATTCGGAAAATAACTTATGTCTTGTATATGTTCATGTTATCTATGTAGACTATTTTATCACTCCTTTTTTTTTTTGGTACCAGGGATCGCACTTGGGTTTTTGCGCTTGCGCAGCAGATGGCAGAACCACTGAGCTAAGTCCCCGGGCCCTTTATCATTCCTTTTGCCATTGGTTTTCCTTTCGTGAGTTCTAATTTTTCACACCTCTGCTTTCTCCCACATTTCCCTTGAGGAGACCAGTCAGCAGGTTTCTCCTCTGGCCCCCGTCTTTATTTTTTATTTTATTTTATTTTTTTAGAAGAAAGTAACAAAACAAAGAAACCAAACTTTACTTGCGTTTAGCCATTAATGAATAACTCACAGTATGCACAAGCGGTGACACTGTACACGGTCGCAGATACATGGATGCAGTGAGGGGTCCCCACTTTCAAGCAGAATGTGATCAAACACAACCAACATAAAGTGCTTCAACTTTTTACTTCCAACACAGGGATCATCTAAAAAAAAAACCCCAACAATAAAAACCAAAAAAACAGCCCAGCAGGGAGAGGAAGGGATGGTCCGAGTGCTCCCCAGGCCTAGCGTGGTCTCGGTGGAGGAGCAGGACCTCTGGCGGACACAGGGAGATGCAGGTCCCGCAGCCTCCTGGCCAGTGTATGAGAGGTCCCTGGGGATAGCAGAGGGGCTGCTGCAGATGCTGACAAGCTAGGCCAGGCCGGCTGGCCACTGGCCAAGTGACCTGCCGGGGACAGGAGACTTTGGGAGGCCTTGCTGCTCCCTGGGGGCCATTGCAGCAGCAGCATTAGCAGTGGTGGAACTGCGCTGGGCTCTGTGGACCGGAGGGGAGCCAGGGCGCCTGAGGCAGGTGTCCCATTGCCACAAGGCTCCAGGGAAAGGACTAGATGGGGGGATCCTGCCAACAGCTCCTCCCCAGAGCCCAGACACGGATGGGGGGGTGGGGGGGTGGGGTAAGGCTCCCGGACAGCGCAGGGGAGGAGTGAGCAGAGGGCAGGGCAGGCCAGCAGGCCCCGTCCCCTGGGCTCCTGCCCACCCGCTGCATCCCAGGCCCCCTGCCCCTGGGAGAGGGTGGAGAAGTCAAAGGCTCCCTTCTTGGTGTGGACACTTAGAGCCAAGCACTTGGTTTTGGAAGCAGCACCGGGCCCAGGCACGGCCCTCCTCGGACCCCAGGCCAACACGCATGTCCCTCCGACCACAGGGCTCTCGGACAGTGGCAGGCACAGGGCGCTGCCCCCTCAGGTCGTAGGCGGGAGGTGCCAGAAGGCACAGCCTGCTGGCTTCGAGGTGGGGAGCAGCAACCTGTGTGGTGTCTGGTCCTCATCTTTATAAGAGCAATTCTTTAAAGATCCTATTTTCCGTTCTTGACTATTAATTTCTTTTTTATCTTGGCGTATTGATTCCTTCCTCACTTTCTTTTGATTCTCTGGTTCAGTTTCTATCGTTCTGAGTTAAAGATCAAGTGGCTTGCTTATTCCTTCTCAGCTGGCCCTGTGTTTAAAGCTAGAGATTTTCTTCTGAGGACAGCTTTACCCACAGCCCATGGCTTTGCTACATGATGCTGCCGTGTAATTTTCTAGCCAGTGTGCAGTCTCAGTGTTGACTTCTTCATGATTCGGTGAGATCCCCATAATTAGGAAATCCAACTGCAAGCCCCACAGCTTCCCGAGTGGCACCCCTACCCCCATGCCTCCCACTTCCTAGGCAGGGAAGTCTTCTGTCCTCAGAGCCACCTGGGGCTCTTACCCAGCTGCGGTCCCAGCCCACAGACTGCCGGATGCCAGAGGACGCAGTGGGTGAGTGGATGCAGCCTGCCTTTGACTGAGGGCCCAGCAGTTGCCACGTGCACTGGATTCGTGGCCTCACGAGATTGAGGAATGAAGTCGTGAGCCTAAAGGAGGAAATTAGGAGAGTTTTAATTGGCAAGAAGAAGAAGAAGAAGAATAGCTCCTGGATTTTCAGAAGGGGCCCTGAGTGGGTGGCCATCGGGGCTCTTTGTCAAAACTGTTTTATACGGCAAAGTCACAAAGTGAGCCACTGTGAGTCACACCACAATGGACCCATAGGATTACGAGTATCGTCGTTTAGCTAATATTGATCTAACAGGGAAGCGAGGCATATAGCAAGGGTCTATCAGCAAGCACCATTAACTTTACCTTATCTCCGCCTTCTAAGGTACAAAGAGCAAAGGTATTCCTGGAAGGGAATGGGAGCATGGGTCCAGATGCTCTGGTTGTCCACCTGTGCATCTGATGCACTGGCTAGGGTGACTGGACCGGGTGGTGCTAATTACAGTCTAATCTCAAGCCACTGTTTATCTCCAGGGAGGCTGCAGGCCTGGCCAGTGCACCTCCACCTTGAGGCCTGCCTCTCTTGCGATTCACCTCCGGCTGCAATTTTGATTCACTTTTTTTTTTGGTACCGGGGATCCAACTCAGGACTTTGTGCTTGCGAGGCAGGTGGCGGAACCGCTGAGCTAAATCCCCGGCCCTAATGCACACTTCTCCCTAGAGGGCCTGATCCATTTCTGAACGCTTGTTAATTTCTCTTGAACTTAGCTGTGTATAATACAGCAAGCAGGTCCAGGGAGGTCCTGCTTTCCTGGACTACGGTCCCCCCGCCCCGGCCATGCGGGTGGCCCACAGCCTCCACCGTCACGTGAGGCGTCAGTCTGGATCCAGTGGCTGGGGAAGTGTGTGGCATGCCTGGGCTCGGACTGCAGAGGAGGGCTGGGCGCACAGCGATGCCTCCACACACTCGTCCTGCCTCCTGGTTCTGTTTATGTGAGCAAGCGCTCAAAGGTTGGAAAAGGGAGAGGGTGGAGAAGGGGAAGTGTTGAGGAAGAGGAAAGCAGGAGGAATCAAGAGAGGAGAGAAAGAAGAGAGACGGGAAGGGAGGGAGGGAGGAAGGAAAAGAAATGGGCCGGGACCACATCCACCCCTCAGTCCTTGGGCTGGGCAGGCAGGTGCTGCTCTGGTTCCGTGCCCTGCTGTGCTGTCCCAATTTCTTCATTTCCTCTGTTCTGGGAGCCCGCTGGGCCCATGGAGCATGTGCGTACACGGTGTGCCAATCTGCCTGTTCCATGTCCCAGCCCGGGCTGGCATCCCTGGTGCCCTGAGCATGACCCCGTTTGAACCAGGACTCGACTCCAGCTCAGACAGGAGCCTTGGTGTCTCAGGAGCAGGCGTGCTGAGGCCATCTCATCTTCCTCGTCCCACACCCCGGTGTCGGCCAGGCCCTGACAGTGAAACAACACAGGATGGGAAGAGGGCCCAGAACACCGGGCCGGCACCCTCCCGCTGCATCGGGAAGCAGAGAGGAGCGCATGTGGTCAGCGGTGCCAGCGTCGAGAAGTGACCTAAACACAACTGATTTAGTTCTGTGCAGCATTCCCACTGCCCTGGTAGCTCCAAGATACACATGCGTCCAGGAGCTAGGAATGATGACGTGTGGAATCTCCATGTTTCTGCTCTTATCTGTGCATCTACAATGGCACTCTACACTTTAAAAATGAAGGGTAAAACTCATGCTAGCAATGTCAAAATTTTAATTTTTCTTTACTAAGAATGACATCAAATAGCAAATCAGAAACACCCCACACAGCAAGTGCAGAGCAAGAGAGGCCTTGGGACAGAGGGGAGCAGGGTCCTCGAGCCCTGGAGGCCGCTCTGTGTCCTGGACCTGTGCCTTTGTCCTGCCTTGGGCCCCTGAGGACATGGAGAGAGACACGTTCCCAGGGTGAGCGTGAGCAGCCCTCTGAGAAGCGGAGGCTGAGATGGGCTGAGGTGGGGGTTGTGCCTATGATTGACAGGAGGCAGCGCATGGAGACAGATGCTGGAGGAGGCCGGGGTGGATGGTCCCAGGCCAGGGTCCCTTTCCCAGAGGTCCTGGCCAGGCTGTTTCAGGTCCTGATGGCACTGTCCAGCAGAGGAGTTGGCAGTGGGCGGGAAAGGTCAGCACGAGGACCCTGCTGCACCCCACCTTTGACTGGGAGTGGCCAGGAGGAGGTGGCCATGCTTTAATACCAAGGGGGATCCCAAGGGCAGCAGCTGGGGCTGGTGGTCAGTGGGGCTTGCGTTTGGAGCCACAGCCCTACAGCTGCTGTGGCAGGCTTCGTGCAAAGTGAGCCCTGGAAGAGACAGATGGAGGGTTAGAAATGAGCTGTCACCTGGGAGGAAAGGGCAATATCAGCAAAGGGAAGGAAGGGTGAGACAGCACCAAAAAAACAGACTCAAGGGGACAGGAGAGATGCAGCAAATGGTGGAGAGTGAATAGGTAAGCGATGGCCGGGTGAGGCTGCAGAAGGAAGGCCTGAGGTGGGAGGCAAGCAATGGAGCAGGGGAGGCAGCGGCCTGGCCCAATCTGACCCCAAGCCTGCCCACTCAGCACACAGTCTCACCCCCACTTGGTTGTTTGGGGTCCACAGGGGAGTGAGGAGCGTGGCTCTCAGGTGAGCACGCTTCCACAGCACATCGGAGGCGTGACCCAAGGGGACCTGCTGAAGACCAGGACTCACACGGCTGCAGTGAAGCCCCATGCGTGTCCCAAAGAAGGGGTGGGACCCAGGCCGAGGGCCACGGAGAGGATGGCGACAGCCCTGAATCCCGTCCCCGCTGGCCAGAAGGCAGAGTTAGAAGGCATAAGGGGAGGTGCTGGGTGCAAGCTGCAGGGCCACGAGGGAAGGCTCAGGCACGCCCACGTCAGCTCAAGAGGTGCTCTAGCACGCGCCTGGAGATCCTCTAGGCGCCATGTGTCAGGGGACCTGTCTGGGGTGCTGTTGGGAGGTGCCGTGGACCTTCGGAAGGCAGGGCCTGGTGACAGGTCCTTAGGTCACTTAGAAGCCTGCCTGGAAGTGGGCTGCGGGACACAGTGCCTCAGCCTTTCTATTTGCGTCCTGCCTTGTCATGCAGTGGTTTGCTCACATATGCTTGGAAACTGTCCTGCCCACAACAGAGGCGCAAAGCCTGAGGCTACGGGCCTTGCAATGGAACCTCCAGAACTGTGAGCCAAAACAAACCTTTTCTCCGCCTAAGTTATTGCCTTGGATGTTTCTTTAGAATAACACGAAGCTAATGTATCAGGTAGACAAAAAAGAGTCTTAAATTCAAGGCAATTGCTGGAGAATAAAAATAAGCATAGACCAGTAGAAGACAACTCAAATGTTTAGTGAGAAATATGGACAATATTAAGCAGAAGTTTTAAATAAGATGACAAAATAGGTGTCAATAATAAATAGGTGTCAATAATTGCTGTAATTAAAGTAATTCCTCTAAATGTAAGTGGATTAAGTTCCACTTATAGGTAGAAACTATAGACTTAAACATTCCAACAGTGAGTTACTTTAAAAGATACACTTTAAAAAAGATCTAAGAAATTTAATATGAAAAAGTTAGCCAAAGACTTACCAGGCAAATATGAACGACAGGAAACGAGGCCGACATCTTAATATACAACACTCAAATCTAAAGCAAAAAGAAATTGTTTCACATCCCAAAACAATAGACAAAGAAGGACACACATGCCTATTGATGAAAGGAGCCACAGAATGGCACTGTACATCCATCAAACCCACTTAAACGTCTAAGAGATTGGCCTCGATACATACCCAGCAACATCTGCAGGGCCGAGGGGAGAAGTACAATCCTCCAATTGTAACTGGAGATCGTGTGAGTGTGCGTGTGAGTGTGTGTGTGGTGCTGGGGATCACATCAGGGTTTGTGCATGCTAGAAAAGCTCTAAATCTGAGCTACATCTTTAGCTTATAATTCAGGGGTTTTTTTTTGGTATCGGGGATTGAACTTGGGACCTTGCGCTTTTGAGGCAGGCGCTGGAACCACTGAGCTAAATGCCCTGCCCCCAGGTTTTCATTAAAATAAAATTAACAGCTCAAGCTGACAAAACTTAGCAAAGATCCTCAACCCTTGATCAATATAATTAGTAATCTTGAACTAGTAAATATATACAAAACTGTCCTCACCACACAGCAAAGATACTGTTTGGTGCACAGATAGAGCATTCATAGAGATGAACCCCATATTAGGACCCAAGGAGGCCTTGGGTCCCAGAGCTGCAGCCCCACACAGACACGACTCCCGCTTGTTTGTGCATGTGGTTCCTTTGCCCGTTGTTTGGGAGAGCCCGAGTGCACTGTGCTGCAAGGGAGCTCCTGCTCCAGCTCCCCTTCACATTCAGCTCAGGGGAGGCAGTGGGGTGCTGTCCTCTCCCTTCAGGGCTGTACCTCCTCCCCTGTAGGCTGAAGGCTGCTGGAAGCCGCCAGGCCCTGGGACTCTGACCTCCTGCCCACACCTGTGTTAATGGTCTCTCTGTCAAACACTCAGATTACCCAGTTTGAGTGCCAACTGCCTCCTGCCAGCATCTTGACTGAGTACACTTTGTCTCTGAAAATAATGCCACTAAATTAGAAACCAAAGGTTACAATAAATACTACCGAGAAGTAAATGATGTTACTAAATAACCCATGGGTTTCCAGGGAGATCGTGCAGGACAGTAAGAGGTAGATCTGGGTGATAATGAAAACATTCTAGACAAATCTGTGAGGCCCATTGAAGGCGGTGCTATAGAAGGACTTTTGTAGCTTTAAGAGGTGCCTCCAAAAACTGAAAAATTTAAAGGGAGATAAGCACATAGCTGAAGGCAGAGCCAAAGATCAAATTCAAGGAAGCTAAAGGAAGGAAATAATAGATGAGGACAGAAATACATGAAATAAAAGGAAAGATGAGAAGATTAACAAAACTAAAAATTGGACCTCTGAAAATATTTAAAAGTATACTAAAAATGCAAATAAAATACAGAACAAAAGGAAGTAAGTGCAAAACAATAAACATAAGCATAGGCCAAGCATATCGGTGCACACCTGTAATCTCAGCACTCGGGAGGCTGAGGCAGGAGGATCGCAGTTTGAGGCCAGCCTGTGCTACATAATCAGACCTTGTTTTAAAAAAAGATATAAGCATAAATATGCTAGTAATCAAAAATTTAAATGGCATGGATTCATTCCTAGAAAGACATCAGATATCAGATTACTTACTAGAAAATATCAGTTGCCTTAAGGACTAGAGAACTTGACCAAATTAACAAGTACAAATACTGAGCTGATCGAGTCCCCTCCAGGGTCCCAGCAATTTTACTGGTTCTATGCTGAGAAAGACAGTTGCTTTCCTGTGCGTGCAGGCGGCTCTGGGAAACGGGACCACGTGACGCTGGTTTGGAGGGAGGGGCGGGTGGTCTCAGCCGCAGAGCGGAGGGGGCAGCGGGCTCCTGGGCAGGCGCGGCTCGCGTCCGGTAAGCCGTGCATGGGGTGCAGCCTGGGGCCACGCCGGCACCTGCAGGCGAGGGCGCCCAGGTGAGAGGGGCGGGGCTTCCCTCGGCCAGACGTCACGCGCCCACCGCCGCAGTGCGGGGAAAACCCCGTGGGAAAGGGTGGGGCGGCCAGCGTGGGCCCAGGGCGTGCGTGACTTGAGGGCCCCGGGAGGCTAGACGGGGGGGGGTGATCACCCCGAGAATGGGCCGCGGGTGAGGCAGGGTCGCGTCCTCCCGCCGGGAAGGGGTGCGCGGCGCCGAGACCGGCGGGACCTCAGGCCCAAGCCTTACACCCCGGGCCCCGCGCCGCCGCGCCCGCACGTCCCTTCCCGGGTCAGGACCCCCAGCCGGGTCGTCTGCCCACGAGGCTGTCGTGGTCCCCGGGCGGCAGGTGGCTGCTGTGAGGATGCGGGCCTGGCGGACGTGCGCACGGTCCGGGTGGCCGGGGTCCCCGTCGCCCCGCGCCGAAGCGCGAGCCAGGCTATGACGGCGGGGGGCGCATCCGAGCGGCTCCGGCCCCTCCCGGTGACGTCACGGCCCGCCCGGCCCCGCGGCGGCGCCTGTGCCTCCCCGCGCGACGAACCAGCTGGAGCCGGGGCTCGGGTGCCGCGCGCAGCCAACCAGCGTGCGGGGGGCAGGGGGCGCAGCCGAACCGGGCGGCGCTGTCAGAGCGCCCGCACTAGCGACGGAGCCGCTTGGCCGCGGAGCACGCGGGGCCGCCGAGGAGGTAGGGCCCGCGCCCGCACCGCCGGCCCGCGCGGGGGCGCCCAGGCGGGGGCTCCGCATCCAGCTCGGGCTCGGGTGGCTCCGACCCCGGAGCTCCCTGGAACAATGGGGCGGATTCAGGGCGTCCGCCACGGTGCGGCCCAGGAAAGGCCTCGGGCGCGGGGGTGCGGGGAGGGCGCGCGTCAGGGGTCTGCAGTCAAGATCGGGCGCAGGCAGGAGGGGTGGGGAGATGGGCTCCCGTCGCCTCCCCGAGCCGAGCCCCCGCCCGAGCCTCCCTTGCCTTCCGGAAAGACCGGCTGCGGGGAGTGGGGGGGGAGCGCCGGGGACGCGGCTGGAGTCTGCGCCTCGAGCCCAGGGTGACAGGTGTGGCTCGGCGGCGAGGGCCGGGGTTGCGCGGCCTCGCTGTCTCTGCTGGGACTGGCGGCGACCCGGGAGCCCAGGCTCGGTGACAGGAGGAACGCGGGTGGCCAGCACCCTCGCAGTCCCCCTTGAGGCCTCCTTCAGCCCAGTCACCCCCAAGAACCAGGGCGCCGCCCTCCTGCTCGCCAGGGGCCAGGGGCAGCATCCTCGTGGGGCGAGGGTCGGGCACTGCTGGGCGCCGGGTGGGGCTGGGGTCCGCCGGCCCCGGGGGCGGGAGGGGGAGGGGAAGAGGAGGGAGGCAGGGCCGGAGGGGGAGGAGGAGGGGGAGGGGATGCCAAGTCACGGGCCTGGCGGGCGCGCGCGGGCCTGGCGGGCGCGCGCGAGCCCGACGTCGCGGACCCGATGCGCGCCCCCGTCCCGGTCCCCGGGATCGGAGACTTTCTCCAGGGGCTGGGGACCCCTCCCCAGACTGCCATCCGCCCTGTGGGTGCCGCATTGCTGAGATTAACGGCCTGCAGGAGCATCGGACTGGGTCACAGGGCTGCGGAGGAGGTGCGTGCGCGCAGGGCCCTCGTGGCGTAGGGCTGGTCCCCGCCCAACCCCTGGGACCGCGCAGTCACGCGGAGGAGGGGTCCGCCCGGTGACATCCTGTGCCTAGGAGAGCCAGGGACGGGGCTGGGCTGCACCTGCAGCGGCCATCTTGCAGGTGTGGCTGGTGTGGGGTGGTGGTGGTCGGGTGCAGGCAGGTGTGGAGCGGGTCTCAGGTCGGCATTTGCTCTATGGTGACATTATCTTGGGGAGCCCTGCTTGTGGTGGCTGGGGTAGAGGTCCAGGGCTCCTTGGAGGTGGAGATGCTGAAGGTCAGCCTTCTTCCTCCCAGCTGCAGTGCATCCGAATGAAGGGCAGTCTGTCCTCTTCCTGGGGACCGCAGGGTAGAGGACCTGTGAGATGCCTGCTGTGAGTCCCCGTTCCCCTCGCGCACCTGCAGGACAGCCCCACAGACAGCCCCACTGGGGCCCCCGGGGTGTGTCTCCAGAGACCCTGAGCTGGGCCCTTTGGAGTCAGGCCAAGCCTGGCCACTGGGCAGAGGGGCCTCACAGCCCAGAAGTGCCCCTCCTGTCTCCCATGGTCCTTGATGCTGACCTACAACCACATCATCGTCACAGTCATCAGAAGTGGGGGAGGCGGGGCAGTCCTCCCAGGGGTGCTGGATGGAGGCAGGAGGGAGATGGGGCTGGGGCTGCAGGGCCCCAGGGGGAGGCCTTTGGTGGGGCGGGGATCTCCGCCATGCAGCCCCAGTGCAAGCCTGGTGAGCTAGGCCTGGCAGCAGAGTGGGGCAGGCTCGGTGGAGCTTGGCATCACAAGGCTGGGGTCTGCAGAGGGGATCCCAGCATCCAGAACCACACCCTGCCTTTAGGACTGAGGGGCCCAGATTGGCCAGGTGCATCCGCCTGAGAGCAGGGACAGGTTTGAGTGGCCATCTTGGCAGCATGTGGCTGGCCTGGGCCACTCAGCCGCCAGGGCAGGATGCACATGTGGCCGCTGTGTCCAGGTTCCGGAAGTGCTCCGGGCACTGCTGCATTGAGTGGTCCCAGGCCCAAGGATGAGGCTCACCACGCCATGCAGTGTGTCACCCCCACCCCTGCCCAGGAGCTTCTCTGAGTGCTGGATGAGAGTAGTCCATGCCTGCCCCAAGCTCCTCCACCGGTGGCCTGGGCCCCTGTTCCTGTTTGCCTATTGGCTCAGCCCGAGAGAGGAGGGCTGGGAATACCAGGGCCTTGCACCTGCAGCCTTCAGTGTCACTGCCTGGGGCAGAGGCAGGAAGGGGGTCTCCCCAGCCCCACCTGATGTAGCTGGCTTGGTGCTAATCCCCTGAGCCCACCAGAATCGTGGCCCAAGGCCGGACTGACCCCTCATCTCCCAGGGCCCTGGTCCCCCAGTGCTACGGTAACCAAAGGAAAAAAGCCTGCTGTGTTGCATACGGGCACTGCAGAGGTGGAGGGCACATTAGTGGCGGAGGCTGAACCTCCTGACCTCCCCCTAGGGTCCCCCTCAGCCTCCTCAGCCTGCTCTGCTCTTGTGGGCCCAGCTCTCTGCCTGGGTGGGGGAGAGTGACCCTGACGTAGGCAATGGGGTGGGGTATCCTCAGGAAACCTCCTGCTCCTGGATTCCTCCTGAGCTCAGACCCTATGGTCTGGGCAGAGGCCTCCTGGGTGCAACCCAGGCTCAGATTTCAGGGTCCTGCCCACCTGGGCTTCCCGCCCCACCCCTTCCCCTCTTTGCCCTGGGTGGGGGCTGAGCAGATCCCCCTACATACACACACATACTTGTGCAGACAGCTGCACACATGCACCTCATTTACACACACAACACACACACACACACACACGCACACACACACGTGAGGCTGCGTCCCTCCAGCTGGTCCTTGCCCTTCCTTGGGACACTACCCAGCTCCCACATCTGCTTGCTGACTCCTGACCCCTTCAACATTGCCTTTGGCAGGAAGCCTACTGGAAGCCGCCACTGCATGGGGGTCACCCATGCACATGTAGGCGTGGGTGGGGTGGGGTTGGAGGGAAACAGTGGACTGCATCGTGCCCTTGGTGTGCACCCTTCACTGATGCTCCCAGACCCCAGTGACAAAGCTGTGGTGTTGTCATTTTCAGGTAGACTGAGAAGCTGTGTGACTCCTAAAATTGGGTTCTCTCCCCACCACCTCCAACTCCAGATGGCTGCTCTTCTGTCCCCAGCTCATCTGGGACAGCGGTGCCTACATAGTAGGACTCTGTGAACAACTGTCTCAGGGCTGGGCTGGTTTGAATCGGGTGTAGCCGAGGGTGAGCAGCTGCCAGCTGGGGCAGCCTGTGGCCTGGGGGGTCCTGAGGCTGGCTGGGCAGGAGCCTGTCCCTCGGCCTCACATGGGTCCCCTCTGGGGCAGGTGGCCTGCACTCAGTGGGAGGCGGGTGTTGCCCAGGGCGGGGCTCAGGACGCTGCCTACCTGGGCCCTGCCAGGAACCCGCAGGGGCCCCAGCTGCCTCCCCCCCACCCCATTGCCAGCTCAAGCCAGGATGGCGAGGGAGGAGCTGCTCAGCTGCTGAGTGTCACCTGGTCTTCACTGGACACCAGCTTCTGAGGCCAGGGCCACCATGGCTGCTGGTCCAGGATAAGCAGCAGGCCAGGCCTGCCACAACAAGCCACGGCAGCACCCCATAGTCTGGGTCAGCTTTGTGCTCCAGCAGCACTTTCTCGGTGGTGCTTTCTTCTCCCCAGATCTTGGCTGTCCTTTTTAAATGGAATGGGTTTTTGTTTTCACTTTTCCCATATTTGCCCAGCCCTCCTTCCTGAGATCCCTTTCCCGGGAGCTGCCTTCCCCTCTTCCCTGGGTCAGTTGCTCAGTGACTTCTTGCCTTCCTCTCCTGGCAGCCGCTCATCACACCCCTGGACCCCATGGCTCCTTGTTTCTTGGTTTTCTGCCTTGTTTTGCTGGAGCACATCCTTGTGTGCCTTCTCGGAAAACGTTGAGTCCAGAGTGTGTGAGCACAGTGCTCTGCTCTTGCTGAGAAGGGTGTGTCCAGCAGCCCTCCTGTCAGAGGAACCATTTCTTCAGCACTTGAGAGGCCAGATCCTCATCACCTTCTGCACCAGCTGCTTACCTTTTTGGAACCTTCCCTTCTCCTGGGCTCTTCTCTCTGGCGTGGCTGTGCCTCAGTGTGGACCTTTGCTTTCCGTGGTGCTCAGTGGGCCTTCAATGAGAGACAGGTTCTCTGATCTGTTCATCATTCTCTCCCTTCTCATTTTTTCTGGTTTCTTCCTCGAATTCATGGGCTGGGTTTCTGTTGCTGCCTTTTGCATGGACATTCTGTTTTTTTGTCTGGGTTCTGTTCTCTGGACATGTTTGGGCTTCATTTTCTACCTCTGCTTGGAATTCTGGGTTTTGTTTGTTGTTTCTGTCTCTAGCCCTCCGCCGTCCTTGACTCTGACTGCTCCCATTTGAGAATGCAGTGTGGTCTGGAAGCGCTGGCAGTTGTTTTCTCCTTGTGCTGCTGTTGCGGGCCTTGCTTTCCTGTGTGGCCTCTTTTGAGCTGGTTTGTTCTGGCCTTCATTGGAAGCACCTGCTCTTCTCGGCTGTCTGGGGAGCTCAGCTGAAGGGGCGTTGGGCTGAGGCTGTTTTCCCGGAGGGCTTCTAAGGGGGTCAGAGTGTGGGACTAGCGACCCCTACCCCAAGGCTTTCTCTGTATCTGCGGAGAAAGACCCCCTGGCCGCCGGGGCTGCAGGCTGCCCTGCTCTCTGAGGGCGGATGGTGGGACGGGCGAGGGTTCCGTCAGCCCCAGCCCTTGGCCTGGCCGGTTCTGGATCCCTTGAGTGCCCAATCCTGGGACGCTGCCAGGCCGCTGCAGGATGAGGGCCCCTCTGTCTCAGCAGTGCTGCGGCAGCAGAGGTCCGGGGGCCCCTGCGCCCCGCCACGCCCTCCACAGCCGGGGTGAGTGCAGGTGCCTCCCCTTCATTTTGTGCGGTGCCTGGTGGTCATCTGCGGAGAGGACCCTTCTCTCTTGCTGGGGACCTAGAGTTTCGGCCTCCCCTGCACTCGACGTTCTGTGCAAGAAGAACCTGCCGTGGTTTCTGTTTCTGGTTTTTGTTTTGTTTGTTTTCCGTCAAACTGTTGACGAAGTGTCAGTCCACAGGATGCAGCACCTTCCCGTCCGTCTGGTGTGTGTGCAGCTTGGGCCATGATCTCACCTCGAGGCTGACGGCCTCAGGGTGAAGCCGATGGTTGGGAGGCCCTTCGTGGTTCCCCGCTGGGTGTCGCCTCTGCAGTGGGTGGGCATCTGCTGGTCCCCCGGCTGGGGCACGCACCCTGGAGCACCGGGTTCTTTCTCTGTGCTGTAGCACAGCACCTGAGGCTGGGTGCTGCACACGGGAGAGGCTTTGGCTCTCGGCCCGGACTCTGGGCCCCAGCCTGGCTCTGCCCGGGCCTCTTGGTCCCCGTCACGAAGTCAGGCTTCCCGTGGGACAGCGAGTGCCCAGAGGGCGTGCCTCTGTGACGAGGGCATGGCGTCGTGCCTCCTAATCCCCGGGTCCCCGCAGGGCTACCCGCTGTCTCACGGCCCGGGCCCCCCAGTTCCCGCCTTGCAGACACATCAGCACATACTCGGGTCCAGTCTCCAGCACCTGGCATTTGGGCGCCGTGTTTGGGCCTTGGCAGCCTCTGCTACCTTTGCTTTCGCAGTTGCTTGCTGCCCGCTTTCCCCAGAGGTGAGGCAGCCCGCGTCTGCCCTCTCGCATCTGCCCTCCCACCCTGGACACAGAAGCCTGCAGGCCGGATGGCTGAGGTGAAGTCTCTGAGGCCTTCCCGGGCCGAGTCCCTGGTGACCCACACGATATGGCCCACGGCTGTCCGTGTCCTCGCTATGTGAGCGCTCCCGCTCCTCCTCCGCCTCCTCCTCCGCCCAGGGGCCCGGCTCCATGTCCTCATGCTGCCAGCTCAGCCCCTGCTTCCCTTCTGTCCTCCCCAGTCCGGCTTCTCAGAGATGCATCCTAGGCCTCGCCACCCTCAGACATGGCCCCTCTGAGCCCCCAATGCACACTCCTCGGCGCTTGGGCCTGCAGCAGCACCATCGCCCCGGCCCGGTGGTCCTACTGGAGTGGTCCTCCTGCTCCTCCTCCTCCTCCTCCTCCTCCCCCTCCCCGCTCCTCTGCCTTCCGGGGTGCCCACCCCCTGGCTGGTGGTGTGGCTGACCTGACCTGGGGCCACCTTCTCGGGGCTCTGCTGTCCAGAGCCCAGGGCCCTCAAGTCGGTGGACTTCTCGCCCTCCATCACAGCAGGACTTCCTGAACGCAGTACACTTCTGAATGTGTCCCACGTGAGGACACACGAGCAGCCCTGCACTCGCTGTCAGCGTTAGAAGCCAAGCATTTCCAACCTGCTCCCTGCCAGGCACTCAGAGCGCTCCCTGTTCGTGCCCTCGGGAGGGGCAGCGCTGTGTCCCGTCCGTTAGACCCTGGCCTTCTGGTTGCTGAGGGGCTGCGCTGGTTGCGCTGGGCTCTGGTCCCATTTGCTCCTCATGTGTCAGATGCTGTCCGCCTGGGGTTGTGTCCACTGGGTGCCTTTGTGCTGTCTCTGGGGGTTCGTGAGGTCCCCACCAGGAAGCGTGCAGCTCTGCTTCTTCCTTGGACAATGCATGGGCTGGGAGAAGAGGGCAGGCAGGTTGCCGCCCCGCCACCCCTGCGGGTTAAACGCCGCTGCCCTTTGGGCTGTGCCTTTGCGGTCCCGGCTCTACCACATTTTCAGAGTGGCCTCGCCTTCCACTGCCAGAGGTGAGCTGGAAAAGTTCCTGAGGTGCAGGGGCAGCCGCATGGAGGCTGAGGGGGAGGTCTGCTGCGCCCATGAGCTTGAGATCAGCCCGTCGGACTTCAGTTGTGATCCAAGTCTGGTTTTAAAACATGTTTTCCCGTGTCTGTTATGGCTGAGTTGTTCTTTCATGTAAGTCGCCTGTTCGCTGCCCGTGTGCTTTGGTGTTTCCAGGCATTTTTATTTCTATCTCTTGCTATTACCTGTGTCTCGGAGCCGTCTTCAGGGGCAGTGAGCCGGGACCCCAGGTGCCTCAGTGCCTGCGCTGTCTCTCCGGCACCCCTGTGGGCTGGGAAGTCCTTCCTCAGCAGCGGCAGGACGGGTCACACTTCTTTACTTCCTCACACGTGTCCCTAGTCCCAGGCGGCTTTGCTAGAGGAAGGGGTCTAGCTCTGCCTTTCCCCCTGTGGCTGGCCCGCTGTCCGGTCACCACCGCTCTGCGGCTCTCCGGGCCCTGCGGATGTGCATGGCCACTTTGACCAGAGGTCACAGGGCCGCGCTTGTAGGGCTGCTTCTGGGGTCCCCTCTGTTGCATGGGCAGCTTGCTATTGCCACTGCAGCCCCCAGCAGGCTTATCCCTCTCATCTGCACGGATATGTTCAAGGCCCAGTGGTCCCCGAAACCACAGATAGTGCCCAACCCGATCAACACTGTTCTTCCCTAAACATAGCTATGATGAAGCTTAAGTTATAAATTAAGTGCAATACTACTAATGAAACAATACTAATAAACCAGAGCTGTTGTAACAATATACTGCCATGAAACTTACCAAAACTTAGAATTTTCACTTATTATTGCTGGAGCTCGATGGACCCCAGGAAGCCAAATCCACACGTGTTACTGTTCCACATCTTGGTTACTGCTGTGCCTCCTGTTGCTGCAACACACCCTGATCTGTTGAGGTTTGAGGGGGGAAGGCTGAAAGGTGCCTGCCCTCCCCCTGTCGTGCCGCAGTGAGGAGACCTGCCTCTGGGGGCCACGCCGCGTTCCGACCTAGCACCATGGAGAGCGCAACTGCGCTGGGCTCCAAGGATCAGCTGGTGCCTGGCGGCTGCACTTGTTTCTTCAGCCGTGACCGTGACCGGGCTCCTTAGCTCCTCAACCTTCTGCATACATTTTCAGGAGTAACTTGTCAAATTCCACAAAAGGACTCGAGATGCCATTTGAAATTGCATGGAGGTTTTGGTTAATTTGGGAGGAAAAGCACTTTTTGTTTGTTTGTTTTGTACTGGGGATCAAACTTGGGTCCTTGCGCTTGCAGGGCAGGTGGTGGAAACACTGAGCTAAATCCCTGGCCCCAAAAAAGCATTTTTAAGGTAATTGAGATTTCTTTTTCTGTGAACCAGTCGTAATTCTTCATTTAGCTAGATTTCTTATAATGTTTTTGGTAAAATTTTAATATTGTCTTCAAAAAGTTATATGTGTCTTGGGCTGGGAATTTAGCTCAGTGGCACCGCTCCTGCCTCGCAAATGCAAGGTCCTGAGTTTCGTCCCTGGTACCAAAAAGTAAGTTAAATGTATCTTTCTTGACACTTGTGGATGTGTGCTTTATAGTTGGGGCTATTATTTTAAATGGTATCTTCAGATATCTTTCCGTTCTCTACCCCTGATGTCAGGTGATGTAGTTGATTTTCACAACCTCACTGATCCTTCCTGCTGACTCCAATAATGTGTGGAGGGATCGTGATTTCTATCCAATGAGCAGAGAGCCTGCGGATGAAGACAGTTTGGTGTCTCCTTCACACCACACTATGCCGTTTGTTATTTTTCCCATCTGACCGGTCTGGCTGTGATAAGCAGGAAGCCTGGCTTATTCCCCAGCTTAAAGGAAGGGTTCCTTCTACAGTACCACTGAGTGTAGTGTCTGGTAGGGTTGTAGTATGCAGCTACAGTGAGGTTAAAATTAGTTTTCTTTTATTGTAGGTTTTTTTTTTTTTGCTTGCTCAGAGTCTTTTCATAAGTGGGTCTTGAAAATTATTGAACCCTTTCTATGTATCTACTGAGGACCCCATGTTTTCCTCCTTTACCCCAGTTCATGGAGGGAGCCTCACGTAATGGATGCCCTGACGTTAAGCCACACTGCGGCCCTGCTCTGGATCTCTGTATTGTCCTTTTTATTCATTGCTGGCTTTTCTTGCTAATCCTTTCAGGTCTGTGCTCATCAGTGAAACTGATCTGTAATCTTCATTTCTTGGACTTTCCTTGTTTAATTTGTAGCCAGTTATATTGGCTCGGTACATGAGTCAGGAGTGCAACCTTTCTGTTTCACTATCTTCCCCACTCTCTTAAGGAATTGGTGTGGGCTGGACTTAACTCTTCTAAAATGCATGGCAGAACTCACCTACAAGGAGTGTTGGAGTCTGCTGCCTATTTTGTGGGCAGATTTTTAACTTAATTTTTATTTTTTCTCTAATGCTATAGAACGTTTCATATTTCTGCCAATTGATTTTCCCCCGGTTATGGGTCACATTTTCTTGGTTCTTGGTGAGTCTAGTTATTTTTATTTATTTATTTTTTGGCACCTGGGATCAAACTCGGGACCTTGTGCTTGTGAGGCAGGCGGCGGCACCACTGAGCTAAATCCCTGGCCCAAGTCTTGTGATTTTGATTAGATACGGGCATGGCTTTTTCCTGCCGAGTGTCTGAATCGTATATGCCTCTGTTAGAGCGTGTTGGCTTCTTCTGCCGTCAGTTGGCTTCCTTAAGGTCGGTTTGGGCGGGCAAAGCCTGCTTGTAGCTTTTCTAGCGCAGGCGTTCGGTAGACTTCCTCCAGGGAGGGTGAAGTCACTCGGTTGAGACGGCCGCTCTGGGCCTCGCTGACTCCCAGGTGGAGGTGTCAAGGGGACTCTTCTTCCTGGCTGGTTGCATCCCAGGTGCCTTCTTGCTGTGTCTGAGTGTGGGGAGTTGTTCGGCTTCCAACAGCGCCATCTTTGTTTGTCTGGGCCACACGGGCATGGACAGGTACCAGCAAGGCTCAGGGCAGTGCGTGCAGATTCTGGAGTTCCACTTCCTTTCCAGACCTCTGAGTCAATGTTCACCCGCCTCAGCCTACCCGGACTGCGACTCCCCTCTCCTCACTTGTCCTGCCTCCCTGTGGCGCAGGACAGTAGCCGCCTGCAGGTGATGTGTCTCTGGGGTCTCAGTCCAGCACGGCCAGCGGCAGCGTCTGCAGCCGTTCCGCACGTGCTGTCTGGCTTGCGGTTTGCTCCTTGTGGTGGGGAATTGAGTCTGGTGCCTCTAATGCCATCGCGGCTGTAAGGGAATCCTCTTGTTTTGCTAGTCGTATTTCATTGCTGTTCAGTAAGCATTTTTATATTAACATCGGGGTTTCTTCTTTGGTATATTAGTCACCTGGAAGTTTAATTTTTAAATTTCCTAATATATGGGTTAGTTATCTTTTTTGTTTGTTTGTTTGTTTGGGTTTTTTTGTGGTACCAGGGATCAAACTTGGGTCCTTGCGCTTGCGCAGCAGGGGGCGAAACCACTGAGCTAAATCCCCAGCCCGGGTTAGTTATCTTTTATTAAGCTTTACTTGTTTTCAAATTACGTGACCTACTTGATACAGAGTCTGAAAATTATTGGTATTTGCTTTATGGCCCAGTAAATGGTCAGATATCCTAAATTCTCCAATGGTGTTGGAAAGAATGTTTCTCTAATTTTCCTGAACAAGAATCCATGTATGTCTGTTAGTTCACGATTGGGATGCTGGTCACACTTTTATATTCTCCTTAATTATATGTCTGCTGGATCTGTCCATTAGGGAGCTGTGTATTTAAATCCTTGCCATGATAAATTAATGAATTCCTCCTTACATGGTTCTGAACCTTGGTTTTATATTTTCATCCTTTTGCTTGGCTAGGTCATTTTGCCTTTTTCTGACATATTTCCCAGTTCATTAATTCTGTATTTTAAATAATTACATTTTAATTTCTAAAAGTTCTGCCTGATTTTTTTTTTATGTTTTGCCCCATTATTTTCCATTTTTGCTTGTGCCTGGAAACATTTAAGCTTACTTATTTTATGTTATTTATTTTTTGTGGTTCTTGGGATTGAACCCACGGCCTCTTGCATGCTAGGGAAGTGTCCCTAGCCCAGCACACAGATTTATAATCTGTACCCGATAATTTCAGCCCTGGAAGTCCTGGAGGGTGCAATCCTGCTGTTTTCTCCTCCCCCCTCCTCTCCATCCCCTCCCCTCCATCCCCTCCTATCTTCGTGACACTGGCTTAGGGTGAGTCGCTTCTCCATTGCTTGGTAATATTTGGCTGTGGGCTCACATTTGATGGATCTTCTGTGGGACACCTGGGACCCAGGGAGATGAACTCCTTCCTTGCAAGGAGGACTTTGTTTGCTCTTGCCGGGTGCTTCTGGTTCTGGCAACTGAGAACTCCTGAGCTGATTCCTCAAGCTTGGATTGTGTGGATCATGCAGTATTCTCAATTTGAACCTGAAATGCATGAGGACCAGGCTGTGGCCACAAACTCTCAGCAACACTTGCTGTTCTGCCACACAGGTGACACCCAGCACACGCTGGTAGCCCTCTCGCGTTCTGCCACATTAGTTCCAGCTCTTCCACCCTCCTCCGTTTCTTCCTTCTGAGGTTTCAGTGCCATGAGTGGAGTCTCCCACTCATTCTTTTTCTTCTCTCTGTTGGGAAATACTAATTTTGGTAAGAAAACTTATTTTTGCCTTCACATACCCTGGTGTTTGGGACCCAAAGTGAGTTAGTTCATCTTACTTATTTATCTGAACCATTTAGTAATAGCATTAAAATAGTTCTTTTAAGGTTACTATTAATACAGTACAGAAGAATCAAACAATTTACAAATTTTATTTAGGAAATCAGTTTTTGCTCCCTAACCTCAATTTATTTCAACCCTTCTAGCTGTTTTTTAAAATGTGGCTCTCATTACTAAGCCATGTGCCTAATCTCAAATTCTTGTCTCAGACATCACATAAATAAAAATGTTTATTTTTTGAGTGTCGTGTTTGTGAGATCCAGCCATTTACCCCTCTCCCTCTGAAATGAAAGTGAAGGTTAGCTCAGGAGCTCACCCTCCCGAGGGCAGGAGAACAGGGGAGGATGTGCAGCTGTATTTGGAAATGGAAAAGTGGGGCTGGTGTGGTGACGAGCAGATTTGCGGAGCTGAACTCTGGGTCCTTCTGAAGGTCACCTTCAGGACCTCTGACCACAGCCTCTTGGGGATGCTGGGGTCTGACTCACCTGAAAGTGTGAAGCCCCCTCCATGTCCAGTTGAAGTGTTTTGTAGGCAGTTTTTTAAAAAATTGAAACTGTATTGAGTATCTTTTCCAATCACAGTGCAGCAAAACTAAGAATCTGTGATAAGAAATATTTTGGAAATTTTTACAAATACATGGAAATTAAACAACATACTTGTAAACAACCAATGGATAAAGAAGTTGGACATTTTAAAATTTCTTCAAAAAAATAAAAATGGAGATGCAACATACCCAAACTTAAGGGAAAGAGCAAAAACAAGAGCAAGGTTGATAGCAGTCAACACCTATGTCAGAAACACGGAAAGATCTCAAATAGATAACCTACTGCTGCATTTCAAGGAATTAGAAAAACAAGAGAAAACCAAACCCAAAATTAGAAGGAAAGAAATAAGACTCAAGCAAATAAAGCAGAGATAGAAAGGGAGACGTCACAGCTGACACTACAGAAATACAAAGAATCACTAGAGATCATTATGATCAGTTATATGCCAAGGCATATAACCTAGGGAATTTGATAACCTAGGGAATTCCTGGACAAATACACCTCACAGATTGAATCATGAAGAAATAGCAAACTTTGACAAGACTAATAACAAATACTGAGATTGAATCAGTAATAAAAAGTCTCCTGTCAAAGAAAAGCCCAAGAGCAGATGGCTTTGCTGCTGAGTTCTCCCAAATATTTAAAGAAGTAAAGCCAAGTCTCTTTAAGTTATTCCAAAAAAAAGAAGAGGAAGAAATTTTTCCAAACATGTTCTTTGAGGCCAGCATTACCCTTATTAAAACACATACACACAACCCTGAAATCAAGAAAGCAATCCCAATTATAGCTACCAACCTCCCTCCAAAACAAAAAAACTATGAATAAATTTCACCGAAGAAGTGAAAGAGCTTCAGAATGAAAATTATAAAACATTGATGAAAGAGTTTAAAGGACATCTGTACTCATTGGTGGGAAGAGTTAACATTGTTAAAATGTCTGGGTACCCAGTGATCTACAGCTCAATGAAATCTCTATCCAAATACCAATGACCGTCTTCACAGAACTAGAAAACAATATTACAATTAAAATGAAGCCATAAAAAAAACCTCTGGAAAGCCAAAGCTGTCTTGAGCAAAAAGAACAGCAGAAGGCTTTGCACTACCTGGCTGCAGTTTGTCTAACAAAGCTGTTGCAGGCAAACACAAATGCACCAGCATAAATACAGACACATAGACTGGCAGAACAGAATACACAGCCCAGAAGTAAACCCATGCAGTCTGCAGCCAGCTGATGTTTGCTGAAGATGCTGGAGACAGACACTAGAGAAAGGACAGTCTTTTTCAGTAAATATTGCTGGGAAAGTTGGTTGGCTACCTTGAGAAGAACAAAACAAGACTCTTCTCTCTCATTCTGTGCAAAAACCAACACAAAGTGGATTGGCAGAGTGAACAGACAACCTACAGAATGAGAGAAAATATCTGCAAGCTCTACATCTGACAGAGGGTTGATGTGGAGAATATATAAGGAACTCCAAGAACTTAGTAGCAAAACACCAGCAGCCCAATTAAAAAATGGGCAATGGACATTTCTCAAAAAGAGGACGTGTGCGTGGTCAACAGGTGTGCAAAAAACCAACAGAAACAAAGACACCACAAATGCTCAGCATCCCTGATCATCAGGGAGATGCTAATCAAACCAGTGAAGCATCTGCTTATCCCACTAAGACTGGTATCAAAAAGACAAAAGATACAAGTGCTGGCGAGAACATGAGGAAAGGAGAACCACTGTACACTGTTGGTGGGAATGTAAGCTACCACAGCTGTTACAGAAAACAGTATTGAAAAGATGGTGAACCTTTTAGAGCTCCCAATGACAAACTGTGTGCTGTGGCACATATGCTGTAGGTTTGCCATCACCAGTATAGAGGCTCCTCAAAAATTAAAAAAAGAACCACCATGTAATTCCACTACTGAACTGGGTCTGTATCCAAGGAAATGAAATTCATATGTTGAAGAGACATCTGCATTGCCATGTTCACTGCAGCACTATTCACAATGGCCAAGAAATGTGTCCAGCAGCTGATGAATGGATAAGGAAGATGTGGCACATATACACAGTGGAATACTGATCAGCCATAAGAAGACTGAAACCTTGTCCTAACGAGTCAGGTATAGAGTGACACTGTATGGTCTCTCTCATTTGTGGAACCTAGACTTGATCTCATAGAAGTTGAGAGTAGAATTGAGGGTTACCAAGGCTGGGGTGAAGGCTGGGGAAATGGATGAATGGGTACTGAATCACAGTCAGAAGCAAGAAGTTGTGTTGTGCCACTGTATAGTAGGGTGAGTGTAGCTAATAATACTGTACATTTCAAATAGCTAGAAGAAAGGATTTTGAAAGTTTTTACCATAAATGATAAATGTTAGAGAAGGTACAAGAGATAATTGAAAAACCCAGTGAACTTTTAGGTTAAAAAATTGAAAATGTGCATCACCATTAACTTCCCCACAGTCTTTCTCCCTTTGAACACACTCATCCCCTGATTCTTGCGCTCTCTGAAACAGTTCTGGAAGTTCTTTTGTGAGTGTCTTCAGGAGGTGTGGTCAAGGTACAGTGACTGCTGTCGCCGAGCGCCAACCTACGGAAAGGCATGCTTGTAAAAACATGACGCTGCTTCCTCATCCACCTTACTCACTGGACCTGGCACTGTGCAGTTTTTGGCTCCTCCCCATTGTCAAAATGACCATGGCAGGGAACTAGTGAATGTATTCAGGATGTTGAGGCAGCCATGACGGTGCAGTTAAAGAAAGAGCTTGCAGAGCTGCTTCAGAAAGTGGCAAGAACAATGGGGTAAATGAGTTCCAAGTTAGGGGAAGGATTTTGAGGGGGATTAATGGAAATATGTCTTTTACTATAATAAATTTTAAAATTTAAACACACTATAATTTTGATAACACCTCATAAGTTGAACTTCATTTAAACATTGCATAATGTATTAAACTATCACATTACCTGTTGATATGTACACCATTTATGTTTTATGTGTCAATTAAAATTAATTCAATAAATAATAAACTTGAAACAATCTAGTCTGACAATTGTAATATTTTCCTTGGAGGATGTAGGCATATTGAGTTGGACTTTTATGTACGATCTTTACTTTCCACTCAACTTTTCGTATTCTGCTTTTTCTCCTTTGTTGCCACCTGTTGGATTAATAAGGGATACTTTACAGTTTCTTGTGCTTTTCCTTCTGTTAGCTTGCTAGTTGTTCATTACTGTTCTCCCCTTTGAGTGGTTGCCATAGCAGTTACCACTGCACCCCTGACTGGCCCAGGTAGACCGGTGCTCTCCCTCCGGTCCGTTGTCTGTCTTGCTCTGCTCCCTATAGCGTGTGTTTATTTCCGTTGTTTCTCACATCTGGGGTTTAAGCAGCCTAAATGTGATGAACCCCTCGGTGTGGGTTTATGTTTAACTTGAGTGGTGTTTTCAGGGCTTCTTGGATCTGGTGCTTGGATACAGTTCAGCAGCTTGAAACAGTTCGTGCCATTCTCTTAAAATACTGCCCCTGTGCTGTCTTGGTCTGTTCAGGGTGCTTTAAAAAATGCCACAGGCTGGGAGTCTTTTGAAGAACAGACTCATTTCTCACAGATCTGGAGGCTGGAGGTCAAGGCCCAGGCAGGCTCAGTGCCTGGACCACAGTGGGACTTTGCTGTTGGGTCCTCTTGTGGTGGAAGGACACTTGTCCTGGTCATGAGGGCCCCACCCTCCTGACCTGCTCACCCCCAGGGTCCTGTCTCCCAGTACCATGGCTTTGGGTGAGGATTTGGGAAGGACACAGGCATTCACATCAGCAGATCCCACCTGTTTCTTTCCATTTTGGGTCTCACATATGTGCACGTTAGACCATTTCACTGTGTCCCTTTTTCCTCTGACTCTGATTTCTCTATTTTCCATTATTTTTTTCTCAGCTTATCTTTTGTTTTTGCAGCACTGGGGTTTGAACCCAGGCCTTATGCATGCTAAGCTACATGCCAGGCCTCTCTCCACTTTTTTTTTTTTGGTGCCAGGGATCGAACTCCGGACCTTGCACTTGTGAGGCAGGTGGCGGCACCACTGAGCTAAATCCCCGGCCCTCTCCATTTAAGTTTTCCATTGCTTGTCCTCTTGTTCCTTCACTCTGCCTTCAACTCTATCTCATGTCCTCATTTCTCAGTTTCAGTTGTCATGTGTTTTTCATTTCTGGAAGTTCCACTTGATTCTTTCATAGCTACTAATTCCTCTGGCAAAATTCTCCATTTTCCCATTTATTTTCTCAATCATTTTTTCTCGTAGTTTGAACCTAGTAGCCATGAGTATTTTAAAGTGCAAATACGGTCACTCAAAGGTCTTGCGGGTCGTGGTCTGTGTGTATGGGGTTTTCCTGCAGGGCCCTGAACCCCTGTCTGGGTTCTGTAGCAGCTGACACTGTGAGACCCCATGGGCTTTCGGAGGCTTCTGCTTGGCTTCTAGAATTCTGCCCCTAATGCCTTATACCCTTGCTCAGGATCTGGCAAATGTCTTAAGGAACGAGCTGGCCATTTCTTCATTTATCGCCCGCCTCTCACACTTGATTCTCCCCAGCACTGCTCTGCAGACCCCTCAGCAATGCTTGTGCCTGGGAAGACTGCAGATCCCAGCCATGTGCCCGGAATGCAGATGCGGGGAGGGGTGCTGAGGGACGCTGTTCCCAGCGCACCACTCTGCAACCCCGCTCGGGCTCTGGGCCGGCTCTGGCAGCTCTGCCTCCTGCAGGCTGCTTTACCATTTAGCCAGCTTCCTTGGCCTCAGTCTGCTGCCACCAACTGCCCACCCCAGGGCCAAAGGCCCTTTCTCTGACAGCTTCCTGTTAGCGGTCTTCTCTGTCCCAGAGCTGTGAACAGAGCCCCCAGTGTGTTCCTGCAGCGCTTTTAAGGAGAGATCTCTTGTTTTTTCTGCAGTGTGGAATAGCCAGTTGTCCCACACAAGGCCAATCCAGTCCCGCGGCACCCTTCACAGTGTGTGTGTGCACGCTCATGCATGTGTATCTGGCCCGTGGATGTGCCCCAGCTCTGGGGAGTGAGTGTCAGTTCTGGGTGTTGGTGAAGCTTCCTGACTGGGAGGCCTGCCACTCTGGAAGGGCTGTGAGCGGAGGAAAGTTCTGTCCCGGGTCCAGCTGCTCCGTGGACTCATGGGGAGCCGGGTGCTGGCCCTCAGAGGCTGGAGTTGAGGCCCTGAGTCTGCGTTGGTCCAGGCTGGGCCGGTGCTGTGCTCCCCATGCCCTGATCCTAGCTCACCCTGTCCTGTTATCACAGGTGGGGCGGGGACACTGGGAAGGGGCCTTTCAGTCGGAGTCTCCAAGTATGGCAGCAGCGGGTGGGGAGGACGGGGCGGAAGATTGCTTCCTCAGAAGCCGGGCTTTATGGACTCTCAGTGTACGAGGGCTTCAGAGAGCCCACCCTTTGCCTTTGCACTGCTTCATGCCTCTGGCGATAGGGAGCTCAGCCGGTAACAGACACTGGGTCAGTTTTAGATAGCAGTGGCCGGAAGCCCCGAGAATCCCGCTGTGCATTGGGCAAAATGAGCACTGTGTGCTGGCGGCCTCGCCCTGCTGTGCCTGACGGCCTCTGCCTGGAGTCTTCTCCTTCAGACTGCGGGGCCCTTGGGTGGGACAGCTCCAGTGCCCACCCAGCAGGCGGCCCAAGCGACCTCAAGGGGCTGCTGCTTCGCAGTTTTGGGATGAGTTTTTAGCAGCCACCCTGAGTCCTGGGACCCAGGAGGCAGAATCACGTTGGGGTGGTTGCTCTCGACTGCTATTTCACGTTCTGTACACTGAGGCAGGTGGAGCCACACAGCTGGATCACAGGTCCCTTACCCGGCTCCCCCGAGTGCCCTGGTGCATAGTTTTGGAGGCCAGAGTGTTCCAGCCACCAGTGGCCACGCCGGAGCTGTGTCACAGAGGAAGCCCATCTGGAGGGTCTGCTCAGGGCGAGGGTCGCCTTGGCAAGGTCACCGTGACTCCAATTGTCAGCTCCTTCTTGTGCCCAGCTCACTGCACTTCTACTCCTCCCATCAGCTCTGTGCTGTTGGAAGTCTCCGTTCCTCACTGGTGGGTCCCAGTCCCACTGGGCTGGTCACCTGCACATACTGCTGGGTGGGTTTAAAGGAACAGAGAAGGCTCGTGTGTGGTTCTGCCAGCAGCCAGGCTCCCACTCAGCCCCTCTGGATGTTGCTTCTGATTCCTGTTTCCCTTTTTCCAAAGGTCTCTTCCACACTCGTGGGGGCTCCAGCCACCGACCAGGGCCGCAGAGATGGCCGGGGCCTCGGTGAAGGTGGCGGTGCGTGTCCGCCCCTTCAACTCCCGGGAGATGAGCCGTGACTCCAAGTGCATCATCCAGATGTCGGGAAGCACCACCAGTGAGTACTGGGGGCATAGGGTCAGCTGCCCCTGGCCCTGTGCCCTTGGCCAGACACTCAACGTGGCCCGGGCCTGCTGCGTTCTGGGGCTGTCCTAACAGATTGCTTCAGACAAGAAGCTCTCAGTGTGCCAGGCCCAGAAGGCAGACGTCAGGCGTGTGTAGGGCCACCCCTGCCGAGGGCCTGAGGAGACCTTCCCTGCCTCGGCTGACTTTTGGTGGTCGCCAGCCAGCCAGGCTGTGGCCACTCTGCCCCTCTCTGCCTCCTCTGCTATCTGTGTCTGCATTTCTATGTGGCCTCCTGGAAGGGACCTGGATTCCACCTGAGGCCAGTATGGCCTCATGTTAACAGATGACCACATCTGGGTTTTTTTGTGGTACTAGAGATCAAACCCAGGGCCTTTGCACTGAGCTACATCTTCAGCCTTCTTTTTATTCTTTATTTTGAGACGGGTTTGCTAAGTTGCTAAGCTGCCGTCAGGCTTGGACATGTGATCCCCCTCCTCAGCCTCTGAGTGCTGGGATTATAGGCACGTGCCACCCTGCGTGCTTTGACTACATCTTTAAATACCTGTTTCCAGATAAAGCCACACTCTGAGATTCCTGGGAGTGCACGGTTGTGAGGACACACTGTTTAACTTAGCACACACAGTTCCTGCCCTAGCTTTTCCCATTGTGCTTCTCCTTGTGAGCCACCCAGACCTCCAACCTCAGGAGGCCTGGCCCAAACGTGAGGAACGGGACCAGGAAGTGAAGATGGCAATGTCTAGTGGCCCAGAAGATGGGCCTGCCCTACAGGGTCTCCTGAGCAGCAGGACTTGCCTGCCACAGCGGGGAGAAAGGGGACAGGCTTCTGAGCCTCCTCCTGGCTCTGTGCTCCAGTAGAAACGGCGGTTATTAACTGGTAGCAGACACGTACCCCAGAGGTCGGCTCACAAGGTAGGCACGGCAGGGGCCCAGCACCAGGGCAGGGAGCAGTCATGGTGGGGACCCAGTGGCCCCTGTGCCCAACTCCTCGGCCTCGTACCATGGGGAGCCACTGGCCTGGCTCAAGCTTGCTTTGAGGTCCTCTGCAATCCCTGCCTATATCTGGGCTGTCTGTCCAGGCAGATGTCCACCCGAAGCTCGAAGCCTTAGGGTGAGAACCAGCTGCTGCCCCGGTGTGGGGCTGGCTGGGCTCTGCGTGCGCCTGGGTCCTGTGCTGTGTCACAAGCAGTCAGCACCAGTCGTCTCCTGGTCCTGGGTACAGGAAGACAGCAGTGCCTTGCCCACCCGTGGATGCTGGCCCTGCGAAGCCCCTGGCCTGGGGCCCTGGACCGCAGAGGCTGCCTGGGGCAGGGGCCTCTGATCAGCAGGCAGGGTGTCCCCAGGCCTACTAAGGGTTGGGTGTGCTAGGGGCGCCCTGTGGCACCTCGAGGGCCGTGGTCCTGTAACCTTTGCTCTCGGTGGGAAGCCCCGTGCCCGGCAGTCCCACGCCGGCCGGGTTGCCATGGTGCTCTTGCCATGGACCCGGTGCTGTTCCGGACATCAGCAGTGGCCGCGCCGGCCCCTCTCTGCAGCCCCGCCCTTGCTCACAGAAGGCAGACTCTTGTACTCCTAGAAGCCCATCCCTGCAGGTCTGGGTGCTGGCTGGTGGTGGGGCCGCTCTGCTCTCAGTTCTCTTGTTGGGGCCCTTGGCTGGTGGCCTTGGTGTCCCCGTCTGTGCTGCAGGATTCTCCCCTGATTCTGGTCACTTCTGAGCCCTTAGCTGCACAGGTAAACCCCAGGGACAAGGGTGCCCGGTCCCTGCCTCCGCTTTGCAGACAGGGACCTGGAGCCTGGGTGCTGTCGAGTGCCGTCACCGCCAAGACTGGACCCACTCGTGCTGTGCAGGAGCCAGGCCAGCATGGCAGGGAGATGGCGCTGTAATAAGTGACACACTGAGTGGCCGGCGATGACAGAGCGTGTGCCCCACAGCCTGGAGGCCAGGGGTGGAGACCAGGTGTCTGGGCTGCAGCGCAGTGTCCCTCAGGCTGCCTTCTAGCGCAGACAGGTGTCTCTCCTGGTCTGGTGGCTAAAGCCTGAGGCCCAGGGACCACAGGCACCAGTGCTAATGGGGCCCGGTCCCAGCCTGCACATGGCCGTGTCTCACCGTGTCCTTGAATGGGGTGCTCTGGTCTCGTCTTCTTCCTGTTAACCCACAATTCCCTGTGAGGGCCGCACCCTTGTGGCTTCTTCCAGCCCTGTCACCTGCCGAGGTCTCACCTCCAGACGCCACCTTCATGGGGATTCCGGGGACATGGCCGTATCCTCGCAGGCTCTGTTGCTGGGCAGCAGCTTCACACTTCCCTGCTGTGCGTGCCCCTGGCTGCAGGGGACATTGGGATTCCAGGAAAGTTGCTCAGTCAAGTTCATTTCCCACCGGTGAACAATGCCTGGCCTGTCTCCGCCGTCCTTCCCTCTGGTGGCCATCCTGCGAAGGCCTCCTTTGTGTGTCTTTCCCTGGCAGGCCCCCAGCTCTGGGCATGGCTGCAGCAGGGTGGGAAGGGGTGGGGGCCTTGGGGTGTGGCCTGTCGAGAGGCCTGATTTCTCCTGCCGCACTGCTGGAACTTTTGCCGGGGCAGCCAGGGGCTCAGTGAGGGAAGCACTCCCCTCAGGACCCCACCACAGCAGAGCCACTGTCTCAGTGGGAAGTGGCCCCGCCCACCCCAGGCCTTCACAGGCCCCCTGAGGGTGGGAGGTGCAGGTAGAAAGCCAGACCCGGGGACACTGGGTTCCAGTGTGACCTGGAGGGGGCTGTTTCCTCTGTGGAGCTTGGGACCCTGTCTGTAATGATTGAGGGTATTTCCAGCCACCCACAGAACCCCTGATCTGGGGTTGGGAAGGGGACAGGAAGGCACCAGGCCTGAGGGACTCCCCACGGGCCACTTGCAGCTTGAGCCTGCAACCCCTCCCCACCCAGCAGGGGGACCACCTGCGGGAGGCCCTGCCTCTGGGAGTACGATGACAGCCAGTCCACCCAATGGGCAGGTGCCAGACAAGGGGCCAGAGCCTGGCTGTGGGCGCAGGCCTGTCGAGCTGGGTGGGCCGGGCAGGGCTGGGACCCTGGCTTGCAGTGCAGGGGTGAGGAGGCAAATGGACAAAGGCAGGTGCTGTGACCTGAGCTCCACCACCCTGTGGAGACCCTGTGTGGCTGCACTTGGGTAGGGGTTGTCTTTCCTGCCGTGTGTCCTCATCTGCTCTCAAGTTCTGGCCTCATGGATGACACTGTCCCCAGGTCCCAGCCAGGGCCGGGGCACTCTGCTGCTCTCCTGCCCGCCCACTCCTGGGGGCAGCATGGACGGGAGCCCCCCTGCCCTGAGGACAGGCCTGTTACCTGTGCCCTCCCACTGGCTCCCAGGGGCACTGGGCTTTCCAGAGAGGGGTGGCTGTGGACCCCAGAGATGGGGCAGGGTGTGGCTTGTGGTTTGACTCCGTGCTTTCAGGAAGGAGTGACCTGGTCAGACTCAGCTCAGCTGGAGAGCAAGGCTCTGCTGGCCCAGCCTGGCAATGGCATTGGGCATCTGTGGGCAGCAGGGTCCACCACAAAGAGAGGGGCAGAAACAACCCACCCGCCTGGAAGTGTAGCTCAGGTCCCCTCCAGCTGGTTGGTTGGGCTTGCCTGGAGGCAGAGACCTCTGAGGACCCGACTTCCTGCCTCAGAGTGCAGACTCTGGCTGGCCCCCAGCATAGCACTAACTGCCTCACCTTGTCCCCTACCTGCAGCCATCATCAACCCTAAGCAGCCCAAGGAGACGCCCAAGAGCTTCAGCTTCGACTACTCCTACTGGTCGCACACCTCGGTGAGCCAGGGCTTGGGCAGGCAGGCTGGCATTGCGGTGCCAGCTCAGCCCCGCCCACTGCATGTCCCTCCCGAGGCCTTGGGCTCCCTGAGCCACATGCTGCCCTCCGAGTGGGGTCGGGCCACCCTGTTTCCTGGAGGGTCACCTGGAGCTGGCACGCTTGCTGCCAGGCTTGGGGTGTGTGTGTCCACTTGCCAGCTGGGATCCCCACTTACCCGACACCCTGAACTCAGAGAAGCCCACAGCTGAGCCCAGGGGTGCCCTCCCACCCCACATCCAGTGCCCCCCGACCCCTGCCCTGCCCACCTCTCCGTGGGTCCTTCTGGAAGCACCCAGCGCTGCCCATCAAACTCCTGCGACACCCGCACATCTCTGTGCACCTGGCCCCCCACTTCTGCCTTCTGTCTAGTCTGACCTCCTTCCAGGGCGACCCTGCCTGGGGCCAGGCTGAGCCTCTGCCTACAGGGCCCCAGCCCTCAGGATAGCGTCCCGACACCAGCGCCCGGCTTGTGGGTCCCTGGCCGCTGGCCCGCCTCCTCTGCAGCCCTGGCGGTCGCCATCCCTGCCACTGCTGCCCTGGCCGGTGCCATGCTGCCCCTCTCCTGGCAGCCCCTGCCCTCTCCAGTTGCTCCTCATCCTGCGCTGGTGACCCACCTCCTTGGGCAGCACTGTGCTGTGCGGCCAGCTGGGCCCGGAGCCCCCAGCCCAGGCTGCACAGACCTGGGGGCTGGGGCCCAGCTGGGGTGCACACAGCCTCCTGCAGCCATACCTCTCCTGCCTCCAGCCCGAGGACATCAACTACGCCTCGCAGAAGCAGGTGTACTGTGACATCGGGGAGGAGATGCTGCAGCACGCCTTCGAGGGCTACAATGTGTGCATCTTTGCCTACGGGCAGACGGGTGCCGGCAAGTCCTACACCATGATGGGCAAGCAGGAGAAGGACCAGCAGGGCATCATCCCCCAGGCATGTGGCAGGGCGAGGCAGAGCCACTGGGGTGGCTGCAGGGGCTGGGCCTGCACAGGCTGGCTCAGTTCTTTGGGGGCTGTGAGGGCTGGGATGGGAAGTCGAGTCAGGAGCCTGGGATGACCCAGCACTGAGTCACAGGCAGCTTCTTGGACGCTGCTGGGGCCCTGCCCTCCCCACCCCTGAGCTTTTCTGCACTCAGCCCTCTGCCTGCCCAAAGAAGGACGGACGTGGGGTCCTCACGGGACCTGGCCTCAGCCCCGTGCCGATAAGGACAGGGCAACAGCAGACGCTCCTCAGGGTTCAGGACCTGGTCCCTGGCTGCAGCCTTTCCTAGCACCTCTGTGTAGCACCTGCGCCGAGAGGGTGTGCTGGGGCCTGGGTGCCCACAGCGCTGCAGGGCGAGGCTCCAGGAGGCCCAGCCCTCACTCACCCACCCACCGTGCGCCCTGTCCCCGCAGCTCTGTGAAGACCTCTTCTCTCGGATCAATGACACGACCAACAACAACATGTCCTACTCTGTGGAGGTTGGTACCCCTGCCTGTCCTCACACGGCCCCACGAGGGCCGGCCGGCCCACTGTGTGGGACTCAGGGGCACAGGGCCACAGGGCTGGCCTGGGCTGAGTGCCTGCCCTGCACCAGCGTGCCTCTGAGCCGTGTGGCCTGGTGTGACCACAGGGGCAGAGGCTGCCGGGCGAGTCCCAGGGGAGGGCCAGGCGGGCAGCCATATGCTGACACCCACGCTCATGGGGAGCCCACCAGCGGCAGCTGTGGGCCTCCCAGCCAGCCCTGATGGCCCCTTCCCTGCAGGTCAGCTACATGGAGATCTACTGTGAGCGTGTCCGCGACCTTCTGAACCCCAAAAACAAGGGCAACCTGCGCGTGAGGGAGCACCCCTTGCTGGGGCCCTACGTGGAGGACCTCTCCAAGCTGGCTGTCACCTCCTACAATGACATCCAGGACCTCATGGACTCAGGGAACAAGGCCAGGTGAGTGGGGCCAACCTCCCAACTCTCTGCTCTCCACTGGCATGGTTCTTGGAGGGTCTGCGGGTCTCCCGATAGGTCTGGCTGCCCCCAAGAAGGTGTGGGCCTGAGGCGTGAAGCCAGTGAGGCATGTGCCAGCCTGAGAGGCCCTGGGCTCCCCCTGTGTAGGGGTCACTGTCACCACATCCAAGCTGCTCCTCCAAGGGGCGTGCCCTCTGCTGTGGGGGGGAAGCAGGGTCAGCAGCAGCTGCCTCCTGTGGGGCCCCTCTTGATCCCCAAGGGCAGCGGATCTTCCAGGCCCAGGGGCCAGTGACGTGAGGGCCAGTTGGCGGGGAGGCGGCCACTGCTGCCTTGGACCTCCTTCCTGGGGTGCTGTAGTTGTCACAGTAACAGTTGTCCCACTCTCTGCTACCCAGGGACTCCAGGGAGGGCAAGGTGATTGTCCATGCCAGCCCAAGCTCCTGAGTCGTAGGGGGTTCTAAACCACTCTGGCAGCGGAGGGACATTCTTCCTGGTGGGGTCTCTCTGACCCTCGGTACCCCGGGCAGGCCCTGGGCCACACACAGTGGACTGAGTCTTGGGCAGATTCCTCTGAGGACCCTGGCAGGCTGGGCAGCATCATGACCGACCCAGGCTCCTCAGGGCTTGTCCTCTAGGTCACCGTGCTCCTGACTAAGTCACCTGCAGCGGGAGGGCCTCATTGGTGGGCTGGCGGGGCCGGGGCTGGAGCCCGGTAGGAGGAGGCACAGACATCCCCAGGCCGGGCAGAGCAGCCCCGAGGCCAGGGCTGTGAGGCCCACTGACCTGGTTCATGAGTTGGCACCACCAGCAACGCTGGCGCTGACTGTGGGACAAGCAGTGACCCGGGTGGCTTCCTGTTCTCAGGACTGTGGCAGCCACAAACATGAATGAGACCAGCAGCCGCTCCCATGCTGTCTTCAACATCATCTTCACCCAGAAGCGTCATGATGCAGAGACCAACATCACCACAGAGAAGGTGAGCGTGGGGAGCCACGGGGCACGGCTACCGAGGGAGAGCCACGGTCGGGGTGGGGGTGGGTTAGCTGGTCGAGGGTAGCAAACCAAACACCAGCTCATGGGGTATGGGCAGCATCCTCAGGCCAGGCCGGTGCTGCCATCTCTGGCCCTGACTGGCCGTGTGGGGTGGCCAGACCTGTAGGGACACCTCATCTCCATGTGTGGGGCCGCCCAGGAATGGAAGGCCTTGGGACCCAGGGTCCAGCCCCTCTGTCCCGCCGTGGGCTGCCCCCTGAGCGCCCCGAGTCTACAGGACTGGGCTGAGGCGGCATCCCTGGTGGTGCAGCACAGCCGAGTGGCAGGTTATGTGAGTGTCCGTCAGCGTCCGTGGCCCTGGTGCAGGCTGGTAGGGCGGTGGTCCCCGCCCTCTGGGGCCCTGCACTAGGAGCAGGGCCTCCGGTGGGCGCTGGCATCTCCAGGCACAAGGGCTCCCTGTGCTAGAGGGCACAGCCCTGCCACATCTGCCCAGCGCCCTGGCGTGCTGGTGGATGGGGCAGGGCTTTCCTCCCACACAGCAGCCTGTGGGCTCTCAAAGGGTCAGCACAGGGGCACTGAGCCTCTTGTCTGTGGCCATGCCTCTCTGTCGCTCTCTTCTCCCACCCCCACAAGCCAGGGGTGATGGGGTTCACGCTGTCCTCTCGTCCACCTTCCAGGGTGGAAGCTCCCTGGGCTGCACCTGGGATCTGCACTGTGGGCGGGTGCGGTCCCAGCCACCTCAGCCTGGTGCCATCGTCCTGACTGTGTCCCCGTGAGCAAGGAGGGGAGGTTCAGGAAGACTGGGGAGGGCCTGGGGGCCACTGGGGAGTGGCCAGCTGGAGCCAGGTCAGCTGGGACCCCTGGGGTCCCACTATGTCCATGGCCTGTTCAATGTCCCTTGGCTTGGAGGGGCTGAGCCTCCCAGGGTGCACATGGCCACCTCTGCGGGTCCTTGGGGCAGCCGGGCAGTAGCCAGGCCCTCTGGAGAGCCGTCTGTGGAAGGGGCGGTAGTAACAGGTCACACAGCACGGGCGCATGCAGAGTCCTGTCCTGTTACATGAGCAGCGGCCAGGTGTGAAAGTGCATGGCATTTGGCACAGAAAGAATGGTAAGAGATAGACTCTAGAGGAGGGGCCTGGCTGTGGCTGCACAGTGGCCTCTGCGGCTGTCCCTGAGGGACCAGGACACCCTGCAGCAGCCTCGTGCATCTGCCTTTCCAGGTGAGCAAGATCAGCCTGGTGGACCTGGCTGGCAGCGAGCGGGCTGACTCCACCGGGGCCAAGGGCACACGCCTCAAGGTAGGGTTGGGCACCAGGCCCCTCCTGAACGTGGGCTGCTGGTGAGGCCAGGGTGGGCTGAGCAGGGGGCAGTGCTCGGGCTGGAGTGGCCAGGCCATGTGTGAGAGCAAGCCCGAGCAGGGAGGGCAGGGGCACTGGCTAAGGTGAATAAGGACCAAGGCCTGGCCGGACACTCCCCCTGCAGGGCCCTCCCCGGCCTCACACGGCCCAGAAGGAATGCAGGCCTCCAGCTGGCCAGTGTCCCCCCTGGGAACAGGAAGGGGCAGTTTCAGTTTCCTGTACCTGTCTTTGGTCCCTGCTGTGCCCTGTGGCTGGGAAGGAGCACTGGAAGTTGCACTAGATGGGGACTGGCAGCGTGTTGCTAGGATGCCCACGGAGCCGAAGAGACGTGCTGGGTGGGCCCAGGAGACCACACTGAGCCAGAGGGCCCTGATGCCTCCTGATGCCTCCTGACCTTGACCACCCTTTCCACATACAGGAGGGCGCCAACATCAACAAGTCCTTGACCACACTGGGGAAAGTCATCTCCGCCCTGGCAGAAATGGTGCGTAGGCTCAGGCCTCTAGAGCAGGGTTGGTGGGCTGGACTGGGGAGGAGGCCTTTCCTCTCCGAGGAAGATGCCAGGGCCTGTCATCCCTGGTCCCAGGCACCATCTCTGGTGAGGGGGCTGGGTGCACAGGAAAGCCTGCCGAAGGGAGCATCGTGAGGCTCAAGGTGGAGTAGTGGTCTGTACTCCCTGAAACCTCAGTTTCCCCACCTGTAAAATGAAGATGCGCGCCTTCCTCATGAGGCTCTTTTGAAGGTCGCCATGGGCCATGGTGAGCAGTGTGTGGTCGGCTCTGACTTTCACTGGCCCAGTCCAGGCCCCCTTGCAGGGGCGCAGTCCTCAGAGGGAGGGTTGGGCAAGATGGGCCTGGAGGACAGGCGGCATTGCCATGGAACACGACGCCAGGCTGCAGGCCAGGAAGGGATGACGCTCTGCAGCCCCCCTGCTCTGAAACTCTGGGGTTTGGGGGTGCCGGATGACAGCAGCCTGAGAGGTTACACTGTCATTTGACCCGCCTCAAGGACGGGCTGAGGGTGGCCAGCACGGCTGGGCGGTGAGTGGTGGACACCTGGCACATGCCCAGGCCTCTGCACTCTCCTGTCTTTTTGAGCCAGCTTGTTATCCCCCACCCCATACCCTGGGCCCGACTCACTGCAAGGCCTCAGACTCTCTCTGTCCTTTTGTTTTCAGGACTCTGGACCCAATAAGGTGAGCTGCTTCGTTTAATCCTGAGGGAGAGGGCAGGGAGAGGGTCCCCTCGGCCCAGTCCCCCAGTGCTGAGCTTGCTCTGGGGACGGTGCAGTCTTCTGTTTCCTCAGTGCAGGTGTGGGGATAGCGTAGACAGCAGACATGGAACGGAGAAGGGAAACACACAGCTACAAATCGGAATGGATTCTGTGAGGAAAAAACGGTTACCAACGTGACCATAAGTGAGACAGTCTGAGTAGATGGGAAGGCTTTGTAGAGGAGGTGGCCTCCAGCGAAGACCTGAGAGTGGACGGGAGCCGGCCAGGCAGGGGCAGCGGCTGGGCAGCTCTTCCGTGTGCTGGAAGAGCTGATGTGCTGTGTGGTGGTGGGAGAGCTGGTACATGTGGGGAGCTGCAGAAGAAACAAGAAGTGTGCATGGAGGTGCGTGGAGGTGTGTAGGGCTGTGTGAGGAGCATTCTGGGTGGTGTGTGAAGAGCCCTGGGAAGTGGGAGTTGCACGAGAGGGATTCGGGGCCTGTGGACGGCTGTGCAGCACTGTGGTAGACCGGGACGTGTGTGAGGAGCAGGGGGAAGCGGGACGTGAGAGGGAAGTGGGAAGCTGGGCAGCTGCAGCACTGGTAGACTGGGGAGTGTGAGGAAGCACGAGGGGAACTGCGCGAGAGATGCGTGGAGAGGCCTGGGGGAGGAGGAGCTGCGTGGCGGGAATGTGGGGAGCCCGCGCCAGCCAGCTGATGCGGCCCCGGCCTGGGAGGACGGTGCGAGGGAGTCAGGGCCGAGTGAGCGTGGGCTGGTGAGCCGTGGGGGGGCGGTGAGGAAAGCCCGTGGAGGGTTCGTGTCTGCGGACCTGTGAGCGGCCCGGGGCAGTGCTGAAGAGCCGTGGTGGGCTGTTGGAGCCGGGAGGAGCACGGCCCGTGAGGACCTGTGGGCGTGGGGACGAAGGCTGAGAACCGTGCACGGAGCTGTGTGGGACGTCGGGTGCTGTCAGGAGCTGAGTGGGCTTGGAGCCGTGAGAGGTGTGCAGTGCTGCGGCGGTGCAGGAACTGGGAGCGACTGTGAGGAGCCAGGTGCGCAGCTGTGGGAGCCTGAGCTGCCACACGGGGCCGTGTGTGGGCTGCGGCGTGCGCAGCACGGTGAAGACGGGTGAGCACCGGGGAGCGGAGAGAGCCGAGTGAGGGACTGTGTGCAGGACATGGGAATGCAGGACACGCTCCGGGAGGGTGCGGGCGCAGCCACGGGAAAGACGGGCCGTGTCACTCCGCAGAGAACTGCGTCGGAGTGGAAGGGAGCGAAGGTCACGGGGAGGACGGTGCAGGGAACTGCGTGCGGTCTGTGGCGGAGGTGTGGTGACGAACGGTGACAAAGTTTAGGGAGCTGTAGGAGGCACTTGGGGCGCTGTGAGGAGGGGGAAGGGAACGAGGTGAGGACATCTGGGGAAACTCGAGAGGTGGTGTGGGAAGATGGAGAAGCGCAGCCACATGATGGCCAGGGGCACCTGTGAGGGGCTGAGAGGCCAGTGTGGAGTTGGGGAGCCGTGTGGGGAACTCCGGGAGCACTGCGGGACAGTGAGGGCTGCTTAGGGCTGGGGGCGACATGGGAGACGTGGGTGCCCTGTGAGGGGCTGCGGCAGCAGCTGCCTTTGGGCTTTGAAAGCTGTGTGAGCTGTTGGAGGAAGGGCACAGGAGGCCTGGGGCACGTAGGCGATGGGACAGGGCCAGAAGGTGATCCGGGGTGCATGGCCTAGGGCCGCTGCTGAGGGCGGTTTAACAAGAAGCAGAGGATGGGGCTGAGCAGTGCTCCGAGAGGCCAATCTGAGCTTAAAGGTGCTTGGGTGCCGCATGAGGAGGAGACGGGGACTGAGGTGGCCAGGAGGCAGTCGGAACGGAGAGCCAGGGCGGCAGTGGAGGCTGGGAGGGTAGGGAAGGGGGCACTGGGTGGTTCTGGGGGTTGCAGGCAGAATGAGAGGCACTAGGGCAGACACTGAACCCTTACCGACGGGGCTGAGTGTGCAGGGCATTCGCTGTGGAAACAAGAACACGACACAGGCAGAGTCACCCTCAGAAACTAAATAGTCAAAGTGCAAAGTAGAAGCAGTTTTTCCCCTACCAACTTCCAAGAGAAAAACAGAAAGCACTGAACATGCAGGAGCCGGGCCCCCAGAGCCCTGCTCACAGAGAAGCCAGTGCGGCACTGGCGACAGCCCTTTGACAGTGTCACGAGCTTGTGGGACTTGATGCCCCCTGTGAACAGGAGGGGCTCCTGGGATCACCCCAGAGAACAAGGACGCATCTGTTCGTGCTCAGAGCCACCTGGATGTGGTGCTGTGTGGCCTCCCCACTGTGGGCTCCTGCAGGGGCCACGTCTGCTGGCCGTAGGTGTGCACACATCAAAGTGACCGACGTCCACGGTGAGTGGAGTCGGGCTCGTCCTGAGTGTGCGGAGGAAGCATCCTGGCAGCCGTTACCTGGCATGGCATCCCTATTTGCAGTTAGAAGGAATACAGGGCCACGGAGGGGACAGGCGGAAGGGGTGCTCGTGCCAAGGGCAGCGGTGGGGACAGACTGCTAGGGAGGCATTGAGGCCAGAGGGCGGACAGACTCGGTGTGGAAGGGGAGAGGGCTGGAGGCGCTGGCAGAGCCAAGGGCCTGGGCGCCGCACTCCTGCTGGGCCTTTTCCCTTTGGTCAAGAGAAGCAGCTGATGGGCTCAAGGTGGGGGTGATGGGCTCCGCTCGGTCCCCCCACAGCAGAGGGGCTGTGCTGGCTGTGACACCAGCACTGCTGAGCGTGGCGCAGCTCGCAGGTGAGGGAGGAAACAGGTGGCCAGCGCGTCCCTGACTCCAGCCCAGAGTGGAGGCCCAGCAGTGGGTGGCGCCCTGGGGTCCAGGGTGAGGAAAGGCAGGCTAGCTGGCCCCTCCCGGCCCCGCCCAGCCCTCCGGCAGGACAGGCTGACCTTCCTTGGCTGTCCCCACAGAACAAGAAGAAGAAGAAGACGGATTTCATCCCCTACCGAGACTCTGTGCTGACCTGGCTGCTCCGGGAAAACCTGGGTGAGACTAGAGGCCCACCTGTCTCAGGGTCCATCTTCCTGCCTGGGGGTGCCCAGTGCAGGGAACCCCACACTTTCTGGCCAGCACTGTCTGCACACACCTGGGCCCAGCTCTTCTTTGTGAGGGCGGCGTGACATGCAGAGTACATGCCCAACCTTCTCTGGCTCTCGTGTCCCCACCAGCAGCAGGGGACCTGGGGCTCCATGGCTCCGGAGAGCCCCACTTGCCCACTGGGTTTCGAGGGGCTGCTGTAGTCCCCTCCTCGCCTGGTTCTGGACACTGCGATAGACAGGGAGCTGAGGACTAAACTGGGCCCAGTGCCTTCCTTGGACCCCGCCCCTCCCCAGGGTCCTCAGGGTGCTCCCTTTCCGGTTAGAGCTGCAGAGGCCGATGCACAGCTGAGGCCCAGGCTGAACGCCTGGGGGTCCCCGACCTCTTGGCCGAATGACTGCACCCCGCACCCAGCCAGGCCAGTCCCCACGTGGGCCTCACAAGAGGAGGCTCCCAGGCCACGTGCCCACCGAGAAGGGACAGTGGAGTCACAGGAACGTGTGCCCCTTTCTTTCCCTGAGAAGCGGCCTGGGGAGAGGCTTCCCCCCAGGGTGGGGACAGGGAGAGACCCCCATAGAACCCACCTTGGCACCTGTATGGTCCTGCCCAGGCCCTTCACACTGTCAGCTCACAGTCCCTGCAGGGACTCACAGGGAGCCACGCCCCAGGGGCCAGGGCCCGAGGACACAGGGCCTGGAGATGGAGCAGGCAAACCAGCTGTCCCAACTTGGGGCTCTCAGGTGGCTCCTGAGGGCCAGGGTGGGCTCAGCGGGGACCCTATGGGGACTGCCACTGCTCCAGAGAGAAGTGAAGACATCGGTGTCCCCACAGCGCAGCTCCTGGGCCAGGAAGCTGGCGTTAAGTGCTGAGAAAGACGTTCCGATGAGGGACGGAGGCGCGTGGACCCGTATGAAGCAGAGTGGCCTTTGTCCTGGGGGAAATTCCATGAAACCCTCCAGGGTTTGCTGCTTTGCTGCAGGGAAGGGGTGGTCTCAGATGTGAGGGGAACAAACGCAGAGGGGAAATGACGGAGGCGCCCTGAGGGGCGGCCAGGGAAGGCAGCCCCGCTGCTGTCTGTCCCCTGGGTGGCCTGTGACTCAGTTTCCTCTCTGGGCTCAGAGTCCCGACTCTGAGTGCAGGTAGGATGGAGGTGAGGAGACCCAGAGCCGAGGCTGGGTGCTCCCCCGGCACAGGCTGGTGGTCTTCCCACAGGTGGCAACTCGAGGACGGCTATGGTGGCAGCCCTGAGTCCTGCAGATATCAACTACGATGAGACCCTCAGCACGCTGAGGTGTGTTCTGCGGGGACCCTGTACACCCCGAGGAAGGGAGTGGGCAGGCTGGGGGGGCTGCCTCTGGGGGTTCACCAGTACCCTGAGGCTGGAGGTGACGTTGTGGGGCTCCCAAGCTTCATGGGCCATTCTGTCCCCACCACCCTTTGGGTGCCCTCTGGGACTGAGGTGGCCCAGCGCCCTGTGGGACCGGGGTGGAGAGCTGTGCTGCTGGCCATGGGAGCAGGGACTTTTGGGGGGGCTGAGGAGGAATGGGTGGGGCTTGGGGACCCTGGGTGGGGACAGGCAGATGCGTAGCTGTTGGGCTCAGTGGCCTCTCTGGGTGCATGTCTCATGTCTGCACATACCTGGGCCTCAGTCTCCTGGAGTGTACCAGTGAGGCGGGTTGGGTGGCCCCTCCGGAAGTCCTCCCTGGTCAGTGGTCTCAGCGGCCATCCACAGTGGCTGTGTCGGGGTGATTTCTCACAGTGCCAGGCTGGGCTCTGGGCATGCTGGGGCCCGGGCACAGACCTGCCCTCAGCCCACACCTCCCGTGGCTGCCCAGGTACGCTGACCGCGCCAAGCAGATCCGCTGTAATGCCGTCATCAACGAGGACCCCAACAACAAGCTGATCCGAGAGCTGAAGGATGAGGTGACCCGGCTTCGGGACCTGCTCTACGCCCAGGGTCTCGGTGACATCACGGAGAGTGAGTGTCTTCGCTGGTCGCGTCCTCGGCGTGGCCGTGGGTGTCACACCCTCTCCAGGCCCTGGCCTGCCAACTGTGACCAGGGCTGCGGGAGGCAGAGTGGGAGTTCCAGGTCTCTGCCCTGGTTCCTGGGCGGAGCCTCCTATGGGTGGGAGGGTGAGTGTTCTGGCCTTGGCCTGGATGGAACTGCATGGCCCGGGTTTGGAGCTGGCCCCAAGGCAGGCATGGGTGCTGGGGGTTGGGGGCCCTGTCCCCACGCTGAAGACCCCTGCCACCTATCTGTTGCCACCCGCCCGAGAGCCGGGTGCGAGGACCCTCTGGACCCAAGCCTGCTCTTCTGTTTCTGTCTCTCTCCCCACGCCTGCCCTCCCTGTAGCCAACACTGTGCCCGGAGGACCCAAATGTGTGTATTCCCCACTGCTGCTCCGCACGGCTTTTGCCTGGCTGCAGGGGCACAGGGCAGCGCGGGCTGGGTGGGGTCCTGGGCTCCCTCCTTGGAGCTGTGGCATGGGTGACCCCACTCTGGGTTCATCCCATCCGTGGGGGAAACTGAGGCACAGGACGATGGGGTCCGCTTTGGCCCTTCCCAGCCCACAGTGGCTGAGTCAGACCTGTAACCTGGGAAGGTCAGGGTGCCGGTGTCTGAGGGCCCGCGCACTGGGCTGCTACCTCAGGCCTCTTCTGCTGGCCACCTCTCCAGCGGCCCCACGCCCAGGCCTGGTCTGCACACACCAGGGTCTGGGTGCCCCCAGTGGTGCTGCCAAGTCCTGCCTAGCTCCCTGGCTCCCGAGGCCCGGCGCTGCCCTGTGCTGGCTGCTGCTCTGTGTCTGCTTCTGCGGGGGAGGGGCTGGGCGCCCTCGCGGTGCACGGCCGGGGTGGTGAGGACAGGGTGCGCCCTCGCCTTCAGAGGTCTTCCGCTCCCCTCCTCCTCCACGTGGTCTCTGGGCCAGTCTGCTCATGTGGCCGGATAGTTAGTGCAGCCCCACCCTGAACCTCAGAGGGTGTAGGGGGACAGCGGGGTCTGGGATGCAGAAAGAACAAAGGCCTGGGAGATGCTGTGAGCTCCAGGCCCTTGGGTGCCCAGCTGCGAGCGGCCGGCACACTGCAGATGGAGGTCCCAGGACAGGGGAGGGCAGAGTGGAGCCCACAGGGTGCAGAGAGTCCATGGGTGCTGCTGCAGGGATTGAGTGTGGTCGAGGGCCTGATTCCCGAGGGTGAGGGACAGCAAGGCCCTGCATGCGCTTGTCCTGGCCCTGGCCAGGCTGCTGCCGGTTTGCGTTTCTGGCCTTCTCTTGGTCCACACCTGTCCTTTGCCCAACTGTGTCTCTCTTCTCTCTCTCTCCCGCCTGTCTGTCCACCTCACCTGCCTTAGACCTGTCCGACCTTGAGAACAATAACCTTAACCTCGGTGAGGCCGCCCTGAGTCCAGCCCCTGACCCTCTCTCCACAGTGACCAATGCCCTGGTGGGCATGAGCCCCTCGTCCTCGCTCTCAGCCCTGTCTAGCCGTGCGGCCTCCGTGTCCAGCCTTCACGAGCGCATCCTGTTTGCCCCAGGCAGTGAGGAGGCCATTGAAAGGCTGAAGGTGAGGGCCAGGTGGACAGGGTGCTGTGGTGTGTGGGGTGCCGGGCGCTGAGGGGGGTGAGCTTAGAGGAGAGAGGCCTCCACCCCGGAAGTCAGGCCAGACCTCGCCCCCCCGGACGCAGTCAGTCTGCACAGGGCCAGGGGATGCAGCTGGAGGAGTGTCTGGCATGTGGCCCGTCCTCAGCCCATCGTTTGCCTGTCCACATGTCGGGCTGCAGGACATCTGTCCCATGGGCAGATGAACTGCTGGGCAGATAGTGCCCGGGAGGGCCCCGGGCCTGGGAGCCTGGACGTGCGGCCCCGGGGCAGGATGTCCAGGCTGAGACAGTTGGTTCATTGCACCAGCTGGTGCTTATTCACGGAAGTGGGCCACACGGTGTCCCGGGTGCAGAGTGGGTTCCCCTGCAGCCCCAGCAGCCCGTCCACAGCACTCTTGTGTGCTCCCACATGGCTGCACTCGCTGAGAAGGGGGTGCCCTGGTCCCCAGCACCAGGTGTGGCAGGCTGTCATCGAGTGGCTACGCAGTGAGGACTGAGCAGGAGGGGGCGAGACCCAGGGGAGGGCCCAGAGCCCCAGCCCAAGGCTGGCGGGAGAGGTGGCCCGAGTGACGAGGGATCGGGGAACACTGCGGTGTGGGTGGGCCACGTAGGGTGCGTGGGGGGCCCTGGATGTGAATGGGAAGGACACAGATGGTCCCTATGCTGAGACGTGGGCCGGGGCCTGAAAGGGGACAGCAGTGCTCAGAGAAGCCCCCACCACCAGCGTCTTCCGGGGTGCGGGTCTCTCCTCCCCTCCTGACTTGTTTTGCCTTCCCCGTCCTCAGGTGTCTGCAGGTGAGATCCACGTCCTTGGACATCACCTTGATCTCTCAGTCTCAGCTCCCAGATGGGCCCAGCTGTCTGCAGCCCCTTTCCTGGCACTCACACCTCTGTCCCCACTTCACCCCCCACCCGGGACCTCACTGTACTCCATTTTGCTCCCCAGGAGACCGAGAAGATCATTGCCGAGCTCAATGAGACCTGGGAAGAGAAGCTTCGTCGGACAGAAGCCATCCGGATGGAGAGGTGAGTGTTGGTAGGGAAACAGGCCTGGAATAGCCCAGGAGTTTGAAGCCCAGGCAGGATGCCTCCTGGATTGGCTGCGTCCATGCCTCAGGTCCCACTGCCTTCTCTGGCCCCATGTGGCGCTGCCCTAGAGGCCTGGCAGGACTGCCCCTGGTCGGCGGAGTGTGGGGGTATGACCCCCTGGGGCTGCCACAGCTGGCCGACCAGGCAAGAGGCTGAGAGTCACCACCCCCTGGTGCCCAGGCAGTCGGTCAGGCAGGGCTGAGGCCAGTGCCGGAGCCCTGCCGACCCCTACTGTCCCCAGGGAAGCGCTGCTGGCTGAGATGGGCGTGGCCATGCGGGAGGACGGAGGCACCCTGGGCGTGTTCTCTCCCAAAAAGGTAGGAGCTGGGCCTGGGCCGTGGTGCTGCCCTGACAGGAACAGGACACTGCCTCTGGGCACACTGCCCCTGGTGGCTGTCAGGGGCCGGGAGGAAGGGAATGGGGCAGGGCTCTGGCCAGGCATCGGGTGGGCTCCTTCCCTTGCAACCAGACTTCCTGTGCAAGGGAGACTCCGCCCCTGGTCCTCACAGTAGGAGGTCTGGCTGGCTTTGGGACATCAGATGGGGTGAGGTGTGACGTGTGGACAGGGTCCCCCAAGGCTGGGATGAGACTGGCCAGCAGGCCCGGGCTGCAGACCCAAGCTGTGCGGGCCTGTGCCCCAGGGCTGTGGCAGCCCTGCCTGGTGTGCGCAGGAGCCCTGCCAGCAGGGTGGCTGGGCCTGGGTGCAGGCTGCTTGGAGCCAGCGCCTGGTGAGCCTGCTCCTTGGGCGGGCACGTGCAGAGCCCTGGGTCCAAAGGCTCTTCCTGGCAGGGCTGTTCCTTTCCTGTCTCCCGTCGACTTGGCCAGGCAGGGAGGACGCTGTTGTGAGAAGCCAGGCCTGGGACTGGACTGGTGGTGGCCCGGGACTGGGACGAGGTCAGGCGGGTGGGCAGAGCTGACCCCCTGTCCCCCCAGACGCCGCATCTGGTCAACCTGAACGAGGACCCGCTGATGTCCGAGTGCCTCCTCTACTACATCAAGGACGGGATCACCAGGTGGGACAAAGCCGCTCCTCCAGGCCAGCAGGCGAGGGGCGGGGGTGGCGGAGATGCCCTCGCTGCCCACCAAGAGCTACTGCCTGCCGTGTGCCCTTCCAGAGCAAGGCCGTGGCCTCTGGGTCCCCTGGGTCCCCTGGGTCTGGGCTCCCTCACATCTCCACACACCCTGGGTGTTTCTCAAGAGGTCCCACCGGGCCCCCGGGGCAGCGCTGCTGACACCTTCCTCCCCTCAGAGTGGGCAGGGAGGACGCAGAGAGGCGGCAGGACATCGTCCTGAGCGGGCACTTCATCAAGGAGGAGCACTGTGTCTTCCGGAGCGACACGCGGGCAGGCAGCGAAGGTAGCTCAGCCGCAGCCCCACCCCATCTACTAGTCCCAGCTCTGCGTGGGTCTCAGGGTGTGCTCGGGCCAGGGTGCCGGGCGTGCATGGCGTGTGTGTGTGACACTGGGGTTGGAAGTGCCCGGGGAAGGGCCCGGAGTCTCTACAGCCTCTGTGAAAGCTGAGGGCCAGGGCACAGGAAGCGTGTGTCCGGAAGTGCGTGTGGCGCCCCTGGGCAGGGAGGGAGCGGGGCTCTGGGGTAGGAAGCTGTTCTGGGATGGCACTTTCCTGTTGGCTGTGGAGCAGCCATCGGTCCATCTTCCTGCCTGCCCCGCCTCCCTCCAGAGGGTGACACTGCCTTGCTTGGTGTGGGCCCTGGCACTGCTGAGCGGTCACCATCCCAGGGCCCTGAGCTCAGGCATCTCCAGGCACATGCCCAGCCAGCCTCTGGCCTGCAGATCTGACCCCAGCCCACTGTCCACCTTGGCCACCTGAGGATAGTGGCCCTCAGGAGCGTGGGGACAGCTGTCTCCTCCAGAGTGCTCCTGTCTGCAGCCCGGTTCCCTCCAAGACACCCTCACCAGTGTTTCTTACCTCGTCCACCTGGAGTTCTGGATGGGGCCCGGGGCACCAGCCCAGCCCAGCCCAGCCTCCCTGCCCGAGACCTGCCAGGGTCACTTTCCCCCCCGGTGTTATTGGGCGAGACCCCCACCCTGGCTCCTCCAGGGCCCAGATGGGCTCCTGCTGGTGGCCAGGCTGTGCATCCAGCAGGAGTGGGGGAACCTTGGAGGCACCCTGGGTCCAGGCAAGCTGAGCTCTGCAGGGACAACCCCTCACCGTCCCCTGCTTCTCTTCCGATAGCTGTGGTGACCCTGGAGCCCTGTGAGGGTGCAGATACGTACGTCAACGGCAAAAAAGTGATGGAGCCCAGCATCCTGCGGTCAGGTACACAGGCGTGTGGAGACTTTGAGGCAGACGGGCATCTGGCGAAGCCGCTGTCCCTAGGCCTGAGTCACCCTGTTGCCTGTGAAGCCCCTAGGGCCATGGCCTGCTCCAGTGGCTCAGAGTGGCTGCTGCACAGGGCTGGGCTCTGGGGAGGGGCAGGGCACAGATGCTGGGCCAAGAGGTGTAGCAGAACAGAGTGTGGCTTCCCCCGGCACCAAGGGCTGCGATGTACGCCCCAGGCACCCGGTGCGAGATCTCTGCTTAGGAAAGCCACAGAGACGCATACGAGGCTGTGCTGCGTGGCCGAGGCTTCCTAGTGCTGGCTCTACAGAGACCAGGAGCAGCGGGGCACAGCTGCAGGCTGGTGAATCCTGGTCCCTGGGCCCAGAGGCGTAGAGCTGTGGGCTGGGGAGCACTGACGCAGACGCATAGGTCCAGAGGTGCAGGCTGATGAGTGTCGTTACACACACAGATAAGATCTGTGTCAAAGAACTGGTTTACTTGAGGGTGGGGATTGCCGGCAGGACGGAGTCTGTGGGCTGGGGAGGACTCAGTTTGCGGGTCGAACACTGTGCCCACCATTGTCAGCTGCTGCAGGTGTTGATCACCTGGACAGCGGCCACAGCAGAGCTAGACCAGGTGGCACCAGAGGTGGTGCAGCCTGGCCAAGCTGGCAGGTGGAGTTCCCGCAGCATCACCTGTGGCCAGGCACGAGTTCTTGGCTGGGAACTGGCAGGACCCTTCTAGCTGCTGTGGTGGTGAGGAGGCAGGGAGGCAACATCACTGCCCGATTTCCAGCCTGTGGCCCCGGAAGGCCCTTTGGCTTTAGCAGGGGCTCTCAGGACTGTCCTGCCTTTGCATTCTAGGGCCATTTTGGAGGAAGGACCCAGGGAACACCTGAATCTGAGGGTCACCTTGCCAGCCGTGGGGATGCCAAGGCTCGGGGGTGGCCTCGGCTTGGATTTTCCTCTGAGTGCTTGAGCCCAAGGACCAGCCGTGTGCTGACCCCAGGCTGGGGTGGGAGTGGGGAATAAAGCCAGCCAGAGAGCCAGGCAGGACTGGGCAAAGAGCAGGCACCACCCTGCGGGTCAGTCTGTCCCCTGGGTCCTGCAGACAGGTGGGCCCGAGGGGAGGGCTGGACTCGGGAGAGAGACTGGCACTGTGCAGTGTCCCCACCGAGTCTGGAGGGGCACAGCCGGCCAGGGCAAGCTCTGGCCAAGCAGCCCCCTCAGGTCATCTGCGGAGGGTGTGGAGGAAGCCCCTGCACCCCTCTCCCCTTCTCCTAACCCCCTGGAGCCCTTCTGGGACTCTCAGGACCCCAAGGCAGGCTTTGCCTCCCTCCCCAGGGAACCGTATCATCATGGGTAAGAGCCACGTGTTCCGGTTCAACCACCCCGAGCAGGCCCGGCAGGAGCGCGAGCGCACACCCTGTGCGGAGACGCCCGCTGAGCCTGTGGACTGGGCCTTTGCGCAGCGTGAGCTGCTGGAGAAGCAGGGCATTGACATGAAGCAGGAGATGGAGCAGAGGTGAGCCCTGGGCCACCCGCTTGCCCACACACCCCTCAACCCACCCACCCTGGCTCACCCACTGTGGCCCACAGGCTCCAGGAGCTGGAGGACCAGTACCGCCGGGAACGTGAGGAGGCCACCTACCTGCTGGAGCAGCAGAGGCTGGTGAGGACGCCTGGCCACCCTGGGCCCTGCTCACTGGGACCCCAGCCCTGCCACCCATTCTCCCATCAGGCACCTGGCAGGACGGGTGAGGCCACCTGGGTCTCCATGGTGTAGGGATCCCAGGCCTTGCCTCTCTGCAGGACTATGAGAGCAAGCTGGAGGCGCTGCAGAAGCAGATGGAGTCCAGGTACTACCCGGAGGTGGCCGAGGAGGAAGAGGAGGAGCTGGAGGATGAAGGTGAAGGGCCTCCGACTTTGGGAGCACTGCAGGGTGGGATTCCAAGGGCTGTGCTGCAAGCACGCGCGCACACACACACACACACACACACACACACGTTCATGTGTGCACACACGCTGGCACTGGCAGGGGGCTGGGACCATGGGGGAGCTGGCAGGGGTACGCCCTGTGAGACCAGATGAGTCCACTGCACCTCCCATGGCCTCCCACTGAGGGCGCTGGACAGAGGACCTGCGATAGGGAGAGCTTGGCCAGCCCCTCATCCGCTCCCAAGCCCGCAGCCCGCCTGCACTGGGGCCTGTCCACAGCTCGGCAGGCCTTTCCTGGTGCTTTCTCCTCTGCACTGAGAATGGTCGGTGTGACTTTGAGGCCCCGAACACAAAGTCCAGGCCCAGCAAGGGAGGGGTGCATAGCCTCAGAGCGGGTGGAGCCCCGAGCCAGGCCTCCCTCTGGCCAGCCGCCCCCCACCCTCCTTCGGGCTCCATGCTTCACCTTGCACCCTGCCCGTGGGGTGTAGGGCCAGCCGACGTGGCCTTCGGGACAGGTGTGGGGTGGGCTCGGTGTCAGGCTGTGGCTTGGCCCTGCTGACCGGTGGCCTCCCCCACAGTCCAGTGGACAGAGCGGGAGTGTGAGCTAGCGCTGTGGGCTTTCCGAAAGTGGAAGTGGTACCAGTTCACGTCCCTGCGGGACCTGCTGTGGGGCAATGCCATCTTCCTCAAGGAGGCCAACGCCATCAGCGTGGAGCTGAAGAAGAAGGTGGGGGCCTGGCTGGCCTGTGGCCTCCTATCAGAGACAGGGCCTCAGCCCGTGTGTGTAGGGTTGCTGCCCACAGTCAGGCTGCAGCACGGGGCCCCTGTCTGACCCAGGGGACCCTGGAGCTGGCAGGATTGGATGCCTGGCCCTCTGCTCAGGGCAGGGGGCCAGGTGCCAGGTGGGGTGCAATCCCTTCGGTGGCCAGTGGGAAGGTGCTGGGACGGATGGGGCACATGGCCCAGGCCTCTGGGAGGTGGGATCGAAGCCTCTCCTGAGACCCGGCCCTGGCCACCAAGGGGCTGACGAGAGTCACTGCCCGTCGCAGGTCCAGTTCCAGTTTGTCCTCCTCACGGACACTCTCTACTCCCCACTGCCACCGGATCTGCTGCCCCCGGAGGCCGCCAAGGACCGAGAGACTCGCCCCTTCCCCCGCACCATAGTGGCCGTGGAAGTCCAGGACCAAAAGAACGGGGCCACTCACTACTGGACGCTGGAGAAGCTCAGGTGTGGCTGGCGGGCAGGGAGGTGGATGGACAGGGACAGCTGGGTGGGGCTCCTGGCAGTGTGGGCACCTGCAGGTGTCACTGTTTCTGACGATGGCGTTCTTTTAAATGAGAAGGAAAAAGGAATAGGGTCCAGCCTCATGGGATCACTCCCCTACCAGTGGTATGGTCGGACACAGCAGTACATTTTTGGGTTCTCTCACGGGTGAAGATGCCCAGGCCCAGAATGAGAATGTGCTGCCGGGCAGGGGCAGCATCCTGGCACCACAGCGGGGCCTGGGGGTGAGGCTGGAGGCTGACTGGCATCACCAGAGCCAGCTGGTGCAGGGCCTCGAGCACCGGAAGGAGCACCCACTCCACCCCAGCCCTCTCCTGTGCACTGCGTGCCCAGTGGGGGGTGGAAGAGAAAGGGGTGCACCTGGAGGGAGCCCCATGCTCCTGAGATTCGGGAGCCCTTCCCGTAGCTCAGCCAGGCACGTGAGGACGTGGGGCAAACCCCAGGGAGGAGGGCTGGTGTCACACCGCCCAGGACACAGGAGGCACAGCCCACCCTGTGGCCAGTGTGGGACCGGAGGCCAGGCCTTTTCTCAGGGTCAGCGCTGACCCAGCCACCGGTTTGCCCTGGCTGGCTGGGCGTGGGAGGTTGGGGACCAACAGGCCGGCTGTCTGTAGGAGCCAGATGGACTGGGCAGGGCTCTCCCCAGCCAGCAAGGCCCCGAAGATGTCAGAACATCAGAGATTGGAAAGCCAGAAATACTGTTCACACACACACACACACACACACACACACACACACACACACCGCGCGCACACTCACACTCCTGCCACCCTCTCAGGCAGGTACGGTTTGGCTCCCAGAAGGACAGACAGCCACCTGCGTCCAGTTTGTGAGGCCCTGTTCAGCACAGGCCCTCGGGGCCCAGGGATTTCATCCCCAGCAGTTTGCCTTCCCTGGGGAACGAGAACTTGGAAAGTGTTTTCTCATCTTCTGCATGCTCTCACTGCCTTGAGCTTGTGGGGCTCCAGGTGTGACCCCCATTCAGGCTTCAGTTGAGTCCCCCTCCCTCCCCCGTTCACTTCCCAGCCGCTGTCGCCTGGGCAGGCTTGGGTGGACCTGGCGGTGAAGCGTGTGTTCAGCCGAGGGGAGCTCCGCTTGACTGGTTTCCAGGGCCGTGGGGGGTTCCGTGCAGCAGAGCCCTGAGCCCGGTGACGACGCAGCAGGACGGTGTGGACACAGCTGTGGCCGCTGCCGGAAGGGGAGGAGCCAAGGCTGCGGCTGCCCTGAGCCCGTGCTGTCCTTGTGCCCTGCAGGCAGCGCCTGGACCTGATGCGAGAGATGTACGACAGGGCAGCAGAGGTGCCTTCCAGCGCCGTCGAGGACTGCGAGAACGTGGTGACCGGCGGGGACCCTTTCTACGACCGCTTCCCCTGGTTCCGACTGGTGGGCAGGTGGGTGCCTCCCCTTCCCCGGCACAGAGAGGCAGTGGGACGTGGAGCGGCCCCTCGGGCTCCCCCCCCACGCCCACAGGCCCCTCTCTTCGGGGTCCTGAGGGGGTCTTCTCCCCACCACCCACGCCCCTGTGGGGCCACGTGTGCGTGTGAGTGTGTGGGGCTCCCAAGCGCCAGGGGCCGCGCAGCTGTTCCAGGTCCCTGGCGGCCTTGGGGTTGGCACTGTGGAGACAGGGCTGTGTCACCAGACCTTAGAGGCTTTAGAGCCCACCGCCTTGTTCTCTGCACTTATCTGGGGCCTGCGCCAGCCCCGACCCCACATGGCTGGATGCTCTAAGACCTCAGCGTGGCTGAGCCCTGGAAGGCCTACACAGCCTTGCTCTGCCTGGCCAGGACCCTGCTCCAGTCACGCCTGTTGGTGCCCTCCGGGACCTTCTGGAGCCTTCCTGCCAGCTGCCCACATGGGTGTTTTTATTTCTTGGCAGACCTGGGGACAGGGCACATTTTTGGTTCTCTTGTCTTTTAAAGCAGTGTTCTCGGTGGTGCGTGTCTGGTTTTGCTTGGAAACAGAAGCCCCCGCCCACCCGCCCCGTCCTCCTGCGAGTAGCTGGTGCTAACTTCTCTCTGTCTTGTCGTACTGACCTCAGTTCAGCCGTCTCTGGCTGCAGCAGCTACCCTCTTCTCAACACATGCATGAGCGAGCGCATGGCTGCTCTCACCCCCTCCCCCACCTCCTCGAGCCCCGACTCCGACTCCGAAGCCACCGAGCCTGCCGAGGAGCAGAGTGTGGGGGAGGAGGAGGAGGAGGAGGAGGAGGAGGAGGAGGAGGAGGAGGAGGAGGACCTGGAGGACGACGTCTTTCTGGAGCGCGCGCTGTGCGACGGCCGGGACCCGTTTTACGACCGGTCCCCCCTGTTCAGTGTAGTAGGAAGGTTGGTGAGGTCGAGGAGCGCATGCTGGGAAGGAACCAGCTCTTTTGCACGGGAGCACTGCTGTGGGCACCGTGGGTGTCAGGGCGAGACCCCGGGCCCTCCTGGCCGGGCAGGCTGAGGGCCAGCCTCTCACCAAAGCTGGGGAGCCTCTGGGGCTCCCCACGTCCCTGTCACAGGGCAGAGCTGGGTCCAGGCATGGAGGCGACACCCAGCCGGTGTCAGGTGGGCCGTGCAGCTGGGAGCTGTTTCTAGGCAGGGGGGCCCTGAGCAGCGGCTGTGGTTTAGGTCATGAGGCTGTGTGTCCCTGTGCAGGCCCCGGGGCCATCTGAGAGTGAGGCCCGGGCTCTGAGCCCTGTCTGTCCCTTATCCTGGGGACCAGCCTCATCCTCACTGCCCAAAGCTGAGGCGTTTGTGCACTCAGCGCCCCTCCACTTGGGACAGGAGCAGGCTTGGGGGCCCCTCTGCTGCCTCCCTCTGAAGTGAGGCTGGGCCCATCCTGACCTCCCCAGTCTCCATGGCAAGATGCGGCACAGGGCCCACTTGTCCCCATGGAATGTAACCTTTGCAGCTTGGAGCTGGTCATCATGTCCACCAAGCAGGCAAGAGAGACCAAGGTCAGCAGGTGAAACTGAGGCTGCGGGGAGGCCTGGGCTTGAGGGTGCTGTCCTGCAGGCAGATTCAGCAAAGACAGCCACTGGTCCTGTGCTCATTATCCTGGAAGACAGGGCAGGGAAGCTCTGGCCACAGCAGTTCGCAGTAGACATTCAGGGCCTGCACTGGCCACAGTGGCACAGGCCACAGACATGAAGAGTGAGTTTTAACTCTTGCAGCTCTCTGAGAGTTTACGATGGCTCCCTTAGGCCAGGCCAATGGACGCTTCCAGAAGTCTCGACCTTGGGGCACCAGGACTGAAGCTGAAGGCACCGTGGGGTTCTATGGCCCCTCCGTCAGGAAGAGGGGGTAGTGTGAGAGGCCCTGGCAGGTGGCAGTTCCCACAGCACATGGCAGGGACTTGTTCTGATTAGTTTCCCGGCTGTCACTAGGCTGACATTAGGTGTCATGGGCCGCTGGCCCTACTGGACACAAACAGGCAGTGCCCTGCCAGGATGCCCCAGATCTGGACCTCCTCCCTGCTGGGCCTGGCGGGAGGTGCAGACCCAGGCCTGCTCCCTGGAGGCTTCAGTACCACGCCCCACCTGCATGGCCAGGAGAGGTTCCAGGTGTCAGATAGGCGGGAGGGGGTCAGGACACGCAGGGTCCACAACAGCACAGGAAGTGGGCTGTGGGCTCTGCAGTCTCAGCTGGAAAGAGCTGGGTCCTTCCAATAGTTTTCTTCCTCTTGTGGATTTGAGATTTCACAAAACTCCCAAACCGACCAAAGTTGCCCATGTGAGCCCCGGCCCCGTCTCAGGGGTGGCCTGTGACGGGCTCCATCTGGCACCACCCTGATCTTTTTGGTTTGGCAAGAATTGGCTTCTCCCACGCAGCAGCTGTGCAGGCCCAGCCTGGGAAGGACCTCCATTGATTTTCCCCGTATCCTTCTCGTAGCTGCTGGCTCCCTCCAAAGCTTCAGCGAAATTGGGGTGCCCACTCTTGCCCCCCCGGAAAGGCTCCCTGGGTCCCAGCATGCGTCTTTGCTCCTCACCAATCTGTGGTTAGCGCTGCCTCCTCCCTCCTGCCCACCATGCCCGCCGCTCTATCCGGTCCGCCCTCCTGTGCTCTCTGGCGTTTCAGTCTGCTTCAAGGCCCCTTGGCTGTCGGGGTGCTGGGCAACAGGGAAGGCAGGGCGCTGGGCACCTGCTGCCCAGGCTGAGGAGGGGGCCTCAGTCTTGGATTGGCCCACCCGGGTAAGATGAGGGCACAGGCGCTGCAGACAGCATGAACTGAGTGCCCGGGGCGAGCGTCCCCAGGAGTTGGCCCGAGAGTAGTGTCCAGCGCTGGGTGGACAAATGTGGACCCAGCAGGAGGCTGCACCATGTCAGCTCTGCCACCTGGGCTCCCTCGGCCCCCATGCTGGGCCTCTGGGCCTAGGCCACTCAGCTTCTTGGACAGCGTGGCCACAGATGTGTTTCTCAGGTCTGGAGAGTGGCTGGGTGTGCGGGTGGGTGTCCGTGGCCGGGCTGGGTCGTAGACCCTGAAGTGGCCGGCGTGTTGTCTCTGGTACCTGGAGGGCCGTCCCCGCTGGGGCCTGAAGCCTGCACCACCTGGCCTGTCGCCTCACCTTCCCGTGTGTTGCCCAGGCGAAATCTGCGTGGGAGGCAGGAGGGGCCTTCTCGGCTCTCCAGGCTGGGGCTGCACTGGGTGGGGCTGCTGGCTGTTGAGGTCCCTGCTGGCTGAAAGAGACCATCGCTGCCACCCAGCAGGCCGAGATCAGGGCTGCAGTGAGGGGCGTCACTGAGCTCCCCCCGCCCCCCGTCCCACACTGGGCACCAGGCTGAGCTAGCCTCCCGCTCCCACCGGGCGGGCGCCTTGGAGCCCGTGGATGCCTGAGAATGTGCCGCCCCACCTGGAGCAGAGAACTGGGGCAGCTTTGCTGTGGCTCCTAGGGTCACTGTAAACCCCCCAATCCCCAGCTGAGAGGTCCTCAGAACCCCACCCATGGGCCCTGTCTCTGGGCACACCTGTCTGGTGTGGTGGCCTCAGGTGGGCTGTGGCAGTCTTTGGCTCTCCAGTGTCTGGATTTCCCCTCTGCCAGGAGGCAGCTCTGAAGGGCTGAGGCAGGGCAGTCTCCTTCGTTTCCTACCTGTGTGAATGGAGCAGGCAGGCACAGGATGAGAGCTGGCAGGAGACACCTGCAGGTCACTGCCAGCCCTGCCTCTTCCTACTTCTGTGCCTCTGTTTCCTCACCTGTGAAATGGTCCCGGGTGCCATATTCCGCCAGAGCTCACCACCCCACCTCTCAGGGAGGAGCGTGTGGCCGACCGGGCCCAGACATGCCTCCCGGGTGTGCTGTACCCGCTCCCTCTGTGGTGTGGCCCCGGGGCGCCTGACACCACAGCTGGGGCTCCTGCCTCAGGTCTTCTCGTCTTGGGGCTGCCCTGTTGCCCTCCCACGGGATGTCAGGAACCCCAGCATCTGCGTGCCATGCGGCAGGAAGCAGCTGCCCTGGGGTGGCATAGGTTTCTAGCAGGGTTTGTCAGCAGCCAAGGAGGGCTGCCAACTGCAGCACTGCCTGGCAAGGCCTTGCCTCAGTTTTCCCCTCTGTGCACTGCTGTAGACCCCAGGACCTGCCCGTTAGGGGGGTCGGGGGAGAGCCAGGTTCTGGATGGCCATGGGACCTGTGAGTGTCCCAGGTGGGCACCTGCCCCGTCCCGTGGGCCCCGAGGGGTGCATCTGGCCAGGCTGAGCCCAGCTGTGCTGGCTCCCCAGAGCCCCAGGAGTTGAGCCGTGCAGGGGCAGCCTGGACTGGCTGCTGGCCCTAATGGCTATTCACCCCTCCCAGCACCCCACCCGGCCACAGCAGGCATACCCCCAAAGTCCCCCTAGGGGCTTTCTGCACCCCCGACATGGCCGCTGCTCATTGACTCCTGGAAGGAAGGCTGGGGCCGGTGCTCCCTCGGGGTGTCCTGAGGGAGCAGTGCACTGGGCTTCCTCTGCCTAGGAGTGTGGTGAGTGGGCTTCCTCTGCTGCAGGAAGGCAGCCCGGGGCTCCCTGGCCCAGTCCCAGTCCTGCCCCAGCGACCTCGCCAGGCTGCTGGGATGGCAGCCTGGTCTATGTGGCAGGATGCTCAGGAAGCAGGAGGCCTTGAGGCCAGCGCCAGGAGGCTGGGAGGAAGGGGCCCAGAGAGGGGAGTGACAGCACGGCTGTTGTCGCTGGGGGCCAGAGACTGCTCAGGACGCCCAGGGCCTATCGGCTCCCCCGGCCTGTGGGGCTCGTTGCTCCTGCGGTGAGCTTGGGTATCTGGAGCGTGTGGGGCTTCTGGCTGTGTCCTCAGACCCTTCCTGTGATGCGGAGCCCCCCGGGGCTGAGTGGGAAGAAGCGTGTGTGGGGTCTGGTTCTGAGTGCTGCCCTACACCCTGAGCTGTGCTCCTGTGAGCAGGCTGTCATGCGGGAGCAGGCACAGCAGGCGGTGTCCGACGTGCAGGGCTGAGTGGGCGCAGTGTCTGTCCTGCTCCCTCCTCCCCCTTCGTCCATGCCCTGCCCAGTGCCCACCTGGCAGCAGCCCGTGTCCTCTGCCTGCCTGTCCCGCTCCCACACCTGAGTGAGAGCCCTGTCCTACTCTTCTCCCGCCTCCCGTGTCCCCGTCCTGTCCATCCTGCCCACACTGTGCCCCTTCCAGGAGTCGCCTGCCCTCTGGCTGTGGGTCACTGCTGGAGAGGAGGGCAGGGGCTAAGGGCCAGGTCACTGGGCAGCTCACCTGGGTGGCCATCCTCCCCCTGAGGGTGCCCCAACCCAGAGGACGCCCCATCCCTAGGAAGTGCCCCACCCTGAGCAGCCCCCCTCGCAGTCCACACACCAGACTGGCACAGTGTCTTCAGGGTCCTCTGTTCCTCTGCCCGTGTGATGCCCCGTGTTGGGCAGCTCGGGGTTGTAGCAGCCACCCTGGGGCAGGAGCGCTGTCCAAGCCAGGCAGGTACCAGCTACAGGGACAGGAGGCTCTTGGTGTTCTGCTCATGGATGGGGCAGGTGGGCAGTGCTACAAGCCTGGGGTGTGCTGGTCTGGGGCGCCCCTCTTGAGTCTTGGCCTCCGGGGTGGAGCTGCTTGGTGGGGCCATTGGGGAAGTGGCGTCAGTACGTCAGAGGTGAAGGCTCAGGGGCCACCCCAGGTGGGTCCTCGTCCTTGAAGCAGGCTGAAACCCTCAGCTGCCCTCTGCTCAGCTGCCGTGCTGGGCTTCGCTGGGCAGCGCCCTCTGCCCCTGTGCCCCGAGCCCGCCTTCTCTGTGCCCCTGCCTCCTCCCGTCTCTGCACCTCGAAGGCCCGGGACCCTCTCCCCACCTGCCTCACCCTGGCTGTCCGTGCTTCGCCCGCTCTGCTCCGCAGCATCGTGTTGTGTTGTGACCGGCGTGCTGTCCCTGGTGCTGTCCTTCTGCACAGGGCCCTGGCGCCTGTGACCGACCTCTGCTCCCCAGGGCCTTCGTGTACCTGAGCAACCTGCTGTACCCCGTGCCCCTGGTGCACCGTGTGGCCATCGTGAGCGAGAAGGGCGAGGTGAAGGGCTTCCTGCGTGTGGCCGTGCAGGCCATCTCAGGTGCGAGCAGGCGCTGGCGGGTGGTGCAGGCAGGCACAGTGGCTGAGGCGCTGCCCTCCCCACCCTCCCAAGCCGGCCTGACAGGGTGTCCCCTGTGCTCGGGGCTGGCCGGGGCCAGCTTGGGCCACACAAGCTGTGCCCAGGGCTTCCTGAGCCCACTCAGCTCGGGCATCAGGCACTGGGAGGCGCCCTTCCCTGTGGAGAAGGCTGCAGACTCCTGGCCCCAGGCTTCCTCCTGTGGGGACTCGCTGTTCCCTCCAAAGACCTGGCTGCCTGGCGCCTTGGAGAGAGAGTGAGGCAGACAGGTAGACAAACAGGAGAGAGGACACGTGGGCTGGGCCCGGAGGGACTGAGGGGCCAGCACCCCATGTGCCGTGGCCCCCGCCGTGTCTGGTCCCCTTGGCCACTTCTCGAGACTGTAACGCTGCTCCACTGGTGTAATTAACGTCTCGCCCTGTCACCAAACTCCCAGCAGCCTGTGGCTCCCAAATGCTCTTACAGCGCCTCTTGCCCGCCTAGATGCCTCTGCATTGCTATGGAAAGGAAGTGCAGTCACTGAGGCCCCAGGACCCCAGCTGAGAAGGGGAGCCCACACCTGCAGCCTGTCTGTTGGAAAGCAGGGTGCTGCCTAACCCTCCCTCGGGGGCTGCTCCCGACCACCAGGCCTTGCTCCCCTCCTGCCCCATCCGGGCCTTGCTCATGCAGTAGAGCTGAGCCACCCCCTCCCCACTGCATCCTCTGAGAGCTGTGGTCCTGCTCTGCCCTCAGGGAGGGACCCTTTGGGGTCCTCATGGAGCCACAGGTTTACCGGGAAGGTCACCTCCCAGCGCCGTGTGGAGTCAGACGAGGGTGTGGGCAGCCACGGTTCCTTCTGTTCCTGGACTGTGTTTAGGATCAGAGCTGGGACAGGAGCTGCTCTCCAGCTGGAAGACTGTATCTGGGGTGATGTGGGTGGTTCCCTCTGTGGCTCTGGGAAAGGTGACATAGGAGAGGTGCAAGCCCCGCGGTGCCTGGGGCCAGGGCACGAGCCCCGTTAGGGGCAGGCTTGGCCAGCACTGTATGGGCTGGGAGAGCACTGGCCACGAGCAGTGCAGTGGAGAGGACAGCGTGGTGGCCCCCCAAGGCCTGTGCCGGGCTGGGGGACAGGAGCCCTGGGAGCAGTGGGACCAGGTCAGGAGTCCGTGGGGAAGGGGGCGGCCATGGGTGTTGTCCTGGGCAGTTTGCAAACCCCTGAGCACTCAGTGGGGGCTCAGCCTGGCTCTGCCCGTCTGGGACAAGCTGGGCATGACCACCTGCTCACCTCCTGCAGCTGATGAGGAGGCCCCTGACTATGGCTCCGGTGTCCGCCAGTCGGGAACTGCGAAGATCTCTTTCGATGACCAGCATTTTGAAAAGGTACTGCGCACAGTTGGCCTGCACATGGTGGGGCCACTCCTCAGTCCCCAGGCCTCCGGTGGCAGCCGCTGGCGGTGTGTGGGTCCCGCGGATCCTACCCAGGCAGTGGGCCTCTGGGTAAACACTCGACACCCCTTCCCTAGTTTGTCGTGACCTGCAGCTCCCCTCACCCCCACGCTGCTCCTGGGTCTCCTGGCTGGGGTCTGAGCGGAGTGTTGCATGTTCCCAGAGGCATGGCCTCCCTTGGGTTCATGACAGAGCCGTGCTGTCCCCCACAGTTCCAGTCCGAGTCCTGCCCTGTGGTGGGGATGTCCCGCTCGGGGACCTCCCAGGAAGAACTCCGCATCGTGGAGGGCCAGGGCCAGGGTGCTGATGTAGGGCCCTCGGCCGATGAGGTCAACAACAACAGCTGCTCCGGTAGGCGCCTGGCTACCCGACCACTGGGTGTGTCCGCCCCATCCAGCCCATCTGGGTGGCAGGGTGGCCTGGAGCATTGCTCTACCCACTCCCAGCAGCAGTGCCCCCGGATGGACTCCTCCTGGACAGCCCTGAGAAAGCCACCCTGGACCACCTCCACCTGGGCAGCACCTTCACCTTCCGTGTGACTGTCCTGCAGGCGTCCAGCATCTCTGCCGAATACGCCGACATCTTCTGTCAGTTCAAGTGAGCCCTGCTGTAACCCTGCCCCTAGCCCAGGGCTGCCCTGCCTGCCACCAGCCAGGCCTGAGGGTGGGGCCACGCTGCCCCAAGTCCCGCCCCACCAAGTGCCTCGTCCCTCTCTGCAGCTTCATCCACCGGCACGACGAGGCCTTCTCCACGGAGCCCCTGAAGAACACAGGCAGGGGCCCCCCACTCGGCTTCTACCACGTCCAGAATGTACGTCCCGGGCGCTCTCCCTCCCAGGCCTGCCTCTCTGAGCCACTCCTGTGCTCACTTCTGCCCAGCACCTACACATGGGCCCTGCAGGGCTATGTGGGGCTACAGCTGCAGGGCAGGCGGCCCTGACAGGCTTCACGGGGGTGCACAAGCGGCCCCTCAGTGGACCTCAGGCAGACGCAGGCGCGAGGTATCGGGAGAGGTCCTGGCTGCAGCCTATGCTGAGGGCTCAGGGTGCTCAGCAAAAGCAGCTGGCGTGGGCTTCAGGGCCAGGGGGACCAGGCACTGAGGGTGGCAGGAGCCCTGAGGACTCCTGAGAAGCCGGGGAGCTCCAGGACGAGAGCGTGGCGAGCGGTCCCTTGGGGGGCCGGCTGGTGGCTGCAGGGCGCAGTGGCTCTGTGGGGCTCCGGGAAGCTCAGTTGGGAGGTGGGGCCACCAGGCAGAAGGGACAGAAGTGCCAAGCTTGGCAACAGTGACACTGGCCAAGGGCTGTAAGGTGACTGGGCAGAGGGCACTGAGGCTGGCACTGACTAGGGCAGGGCACTGGCACCTGGGTCTGCAGAGGCCAGGGTGGTGGTGCTGGACCTTCCGAGGCCTCTGTCCGTGACCACGGATGGCCGCCTCCCCTAATGTCTGTCCACACCACCTTCTCCCTGGGGTCCATGTCCTGGTGTTTCCTCAGTGAGAACGCTGTCCCTGGGTCATTTCTGTGATTCCCCACCTCCAGGAGGCACATTCCAAGCCCCTGGGGGTTAGGACTTCAACATAGGAATTTGAGGGACAGGGACAGGACTTTAATCTGGCACTGCAGCAGCCACACTGTCTGGTCTCTGTGTGGCCTCAGCTGCCCCAGGGAGAGGACCAGGCTGCCGCTGGAGTCTGACCTGGCTCTTTGAGCTGACCGCGTTAGGCCAGGACCGTTGTTCCTGTCGCAGGCAGAGGGTGGGCCTGGCCAGGGTTCCCACGCAGGCACAGTCCTTCATGGAGAGGGAGCATTTTCTCCGGGACTTCCCTCCCTGGCTGTGCCCTCCCACCTGCCTCCTTACCCACCAGATCGCAGTGGAGGTGACCAGGTCCTTCATCGAGTACATCAAGAGCCAGCCCATCGTGTTTGAGGTCTTCGGCCACTACCAGCAGCACCCCTTCCCACCCCTCTGCAAGGACGTGCTCAGGTCAGCATGGGTTGCCGCTGGGGCTGCGGGGCCCCCGAGCCCGCCCATGCCCGAGTTTGGGCCTGAGCTGAGGGGGTGTCAGACCAACCAAGCCCTCTTGGCCACGGAGCTGGGCAGGCCTGGGGCCCCAGTGTCCTTGCGAGCTCTGTCTCTCTCTCAGCTGTCAAGCAGGACCCATAGCTGAGGGACACCCGGTGTCAGGGGCAGAGAGAGCAGTGACAGGCGTTCAGGGAGGCACTGGGTCCCAGCACTTTGAGTGCAGGAGCCTCGGGGCTGGGAGCCATGGCTTTCAGCCTCCGGGACAGAGTCTGGAGTCCTGAGCCCCGCTTTTCCCACCCAGGTTGGTCCAGGGCATGAAGCTGGGGTCTTTCCTGGGCCCGGGGGACAGGGCACAGGGGCCGACATGGGGTCAGCAGCTGCCCTGCCCTGGGTGGCCCTCTCCCGCCTGGCCCCTCACTCTGGCCTCCTCCACAGCCCCCTGAGGCCTTCCCGCCGCCACTTCCCTCGTGTCATGCCGCTGTCCAAGCCAGGTAGGCGGGGCCTCCCACATCCCAGGCAGTGAGGCCCGCAGGCTGGAGCTGCCCGTGGGGAGGGCTCCACTCTAAGATGGGTCGAAGGCTGAGGATGGAACGGGAGGGGACATAGCCAGGCCCGTGGGCTTCATGGCTCACAACTGTTGTCTAGTCCCCTGCTCTGCAAGGGCACACTGGGGCACAGTGAGGTGGGGCAGTGGTGGCAGGGATGGAAGGCCGTGAGGGGGCAGTGGGCAGAGGTTGGCACGGGGCGCAGGAGCCAGAGGCTGTTTGCCAGGAGCAGGACACCAGCGTGGGGCCCTCAGGAGCTGGGGACTGGGAGGGTGTGCTTGGGCTGCTGCAGTGGCTGTGGCAAAAGAGCCGGCAGGTAATGGGCTGGCAGTGCCGCAGGCAGAGGGCTCCTGGGCAGGGTGGGCCTGAGCAGGTGTCTCTGGCACCCTGCTGGTGCTTGAGATCGCGTGCCACGCCCTCCTCGAGGGCTCGTGTTGAGGGGTGTAGGCTCCTGCCACCTGGGGCGTGGAGAAATAGTGAGGTCACGTCTGCCCGCCAGCCTGGTGCTCCTTACCCTGGTCTGACGTGCCGAGGGCCGGTGAGTTCTGTGTGGGCACCTTGGGCAGGAGTCATGCCCTCGCCTGCAGCCTGTGATGGGTGTGGCTCACCATGTGATATCCTTGTCCTGTCCCCTCAGTGCCTGCCACCAAGCTCAGCACACTGACCCGTCCCTGCCCTGGGCCCTGCCACTGCAAGTACGACCTGCTGGTCTACTTTGAGATCTGCGAGCTGGAGGCCAATGGCGAGTGAGTGCATGTCCACCTGCTGAGCTGGGGACAGGGATGGAGCTCCTGGCGTGGTGGGGAGGAGAGGGCCGGGCACTGAGCCTGTCCGGCAGGTGTGTGTCAGCCCCTCACCGTGGGCCAGGTGCTGGAGAACAAGCGTGCTGGCTCCCTGCCTGAGGGGCAGGGGCTCTGGCCCCTTGTGGTGCTGAGCATGGTCCCCAGGCTGGGGTCGGGTGGCCTGGACCAAGAGTACAAATAATCAAGGAGGTTCGCTAAGCCCCCAGAGGAGGTGGGAGATCACCCAGGCTCCTCCCGGGTACCAGGGGCACAGCCCACCCAGCTGTGGCTGGGGAGCATCCAGGAGGACTGGGAGGCCATGCCGGTGGGAGCCCTGGGGCTAGAGGAAGAGGTCCCCCCACCAGCTGCAGGTCCCGTCCACAGGGAGGGAGGAAGTGGGGGCTCTGGGGGTTGTGCAAAGACCCACCCTGGAGGCTGGCCTCACCCCACCCTGACACCCGCCCAGCACGGTGGCGGTGTGGGTACCAGGGTCCAGGCGGCCCGGCATACGTTCCCAGTGCTGCCCCGCCCCCCACAGTGGGACCAGGGCTGTGCCCAGTGGGCAGGGAGGGCACCTCTCACCCTGGTCTCTCCTCAGCTACATCCCAGCCGTGGTCGACCACCGCGGGGGCATGCCCTGCATGGGGACGTTCCTCCTGCACCAGGTTTGTGGCCCGCCGCCCCCCGCCCCCCCTCCCCCCCCCGGCCCGGCCTCTGACCTGCCCTCTCTCCTGGCACCTGGCAGGGCATCCAGAGACGGATAACCGTGACGCTGCTGCATGAGACAGGCAGCCACATCCGCTGGAAGGAAGTGCGGGAGCTGGTCGTGGGTGAGTGGGAGGCCAGGCAGGTGGAGGAGCGTGGCCAGGCCCGCAGCTGTGCCCCACTGCTGTGTGCCCTGGCTACTCCCATGGCTCTGCCTCAGCCCTCATCTGACAAGGGGAGCCCTGGACAGCTGATGGTTCCCAAATCTCTGTTTGATGTGCATTAGTTTCAGCTGCACTAACAGGGTGCTACAGATTGGTTGGCTTTGAAAAGCAGAAATCAGCCAGACGAGGTGGTACATGCCTGTAGTCCCAGCATTCAGGAGGCTGAGACAGGAGGATGGCTTTGAGTTTGAGGTCAGCTTGGGCCACCTTGTCTCAAACAGACAAACCAGACAACAGAAATTGATGTCATAGCTCTGGGGGCCGGGGGCCAGAATCAAGGCCCAGCAGGAGGCACCCTCTCTGAGACGTGCATGTCTTCCTGCCTCTCCTCCTTGGGGACATCAGTGTGGGGTGTTCTTGGCTCGTTTTCCCTGAGTTCTCACCTGTGCCCCCTTCACACGCCATCCTCTGACGCCACCAGCCCCACCGTGGTGAGGCCACTGCACTTCAGGGTGGCCCTGTCTCGGTGCCCACACCTGCCACCCCAGGTGCTCGGAGCGGTGGACAGTCTGGCTAAGCACGTTTGTGCTGCTGTCAGCGCGTGAGTCTGCGTTTGGGCATCATGGGGTTAGGGCTTCAGCCCATGTTTTTCGGGAGGAAGCACAGTTCAACCGGTAAGTATCCCTGAAGGTCATAGGGTTTTTTCCTCCATGGCTTCCTGTCTAAACTGTGGTCTACCGGACGTGTCTCTTGCTGAGCGGCGAACGATGTGTCCTTCACCCCATGTGGGTGCCCTGGAGAGGATGCTGGGGTCCTGGTCCCACCGGTCATGTGGAAGGCTGGCAGGGGATCTGCACGAGAGTCCACCCCCAGGACCCGCGTGCTCAGAGCTGTGGACAGGGTCCTGGCCCCATCCTCGGCCTGGTGGGGGAGCAGGAAGGCCCAGTCTGGGTCACTGCTTAGCCAAGGAAATCATGTGATCCGCTTGCCCCTTTGGATGGCAGAATGTCCCTCCCAGGGTGACAGTGTTAGATGAAGCAGCCTGTCTTGCACATGCGGGCAGATGCTGCCAGTGCTGGCATCTCAGAGGCTGTGAGGGAAAAGCCCATGGCAGACAAGATTTTTTTCTGTCTTTCTTACTATTGTTGTTAAGCACAGAACGAAGCGGGAGCATTTTTACCTCCCTGCCTCACTGAGATCTTTTCGGCAGCTAGGAAGTCCTGTTTCCTGGGCTGGCGGTCGGGATCTATCAGGGTGTAGGTGCAGGGCAGAGGTAGAGGGGTGACTGCCCATACCACCCAGTGCCAAGGACCCGGCCAGGCCTCCCTCTCCACCTGGGGCCTTTGACCACTTCGTCTGCAGCCGCCCGGGAGCCCATGTGCTGACTCGGCTCTGCCCGGCCAGACACTGCCTCCTGGATGTGATGCACGGCTCTGCCTTTCCCTCAGGTCGTATCCGAAACACTCCAGAAACCGACGAGTCCTTGATTGACCCCAACATCCTCTCTCTCAACATCCTCTCCTCTGGCTACCTCCACCCAGCCCAGGATGACCGGTGAGTCCCGCTGTTCCCGGCAGCCCCTGTTCACCCAGCCACAGGGAATGTCTGGCCAAAGGGCCTCCCCCACCTCCCTTCTGACATGAGCCAGTGAGGAGAGGCTGTGGCCCCAGGCCCCTGGCTCCCTCGACCGAGCGTCCCCGTCCCTGGTTCACACACTCACGTTGCTGTCGTGGGGGAGCAGGGCTTGGAGTCTGAGCTAGGGCCTGTCCTGGGGTCCTGGGGCCATGGCTGGACAAGCCGGCTGCCAAGGACATGCTGGCCTCTGGTGGGTCTCCTGGGACAGGGTGTGGGGATGGATCCAGGGGTGGGGTCCCAGAGGAGGTTCAGAGGCTCACAGAGCCTGAGTCCGACAGCTCGGGGGTGGGGGATGACCACAGGGCACTGCAGGCACATGCCACTCACCACACTTGCCTGCCTGGCTCCCGGGCAGTGGCCAAGGTCATTTCCGCCCGGCGGTCCCTGTGGTGGTATCCGGGCAGTGCGGGGGCTGCTTGAGCCCTGCAGGGTTTGCTAGGCAGGTGGGCTGGGAAGGGGCTGCATCTGAGGCTGGCAGAGGGGGCTTCAGAGCCTGGGGGATGTGCAGCCAGCGTGGCTATGTGAGCTGCTTTCCAGGCCTGACCCCTAGTCTGGCTGCTCTCTGAGGCCTGGACCTGGCCCAAGAGCTGACCCTGGAGCTCAGGCGGGGGCTGCGTTTGTAAGAAGACATCTTTGAAGGTCAAGTGTGCTTGGGGGGTCCTACCCCTGGACAGAAGGCCCAGGTGGGGATGGCTCCTGTGCTCCCAGCTCCTGGGTCCCAGTAGAGCTGGATTTCTTCATAGACAGCGGTAAGGGGTTGGAGGGGACAGTGGGCCTGTGGTCCCTGGAGGATAAGCCTGCATTGCTGGAGGGGGCGCTGGGTGTTCTCTTGTTGCAGTGGCTCTGGCCAGGCAGGTTGGAGCTCACATGTAGGAGGGCAGCCTGGCAGACAGTGGGGTGAGCAGAGCCTGGGCTTCCTCATGGCCCCGGCAGGATGTGGGGGAGGCCCGGTACCCCTGTGGGTCTGGACCACCATCCTGGGCCGTGGGGACAAGCCCCAGAGGGCATCAGCTGCTGAGCACTGCTGTGGGGCCTGGAAGGTGACCTCGTTTTCTGACCTCCGACTCCTCCTTTAGCAGCAGCTCCTGGGCTCCTGGGTTAGGAGGCGGGAGGGTGTGGGTGTCTTTGGGCCGCCTCACTGCAGTGTCCGTGCACAGAGGGCCAGCTCTGGGATCATTGTGTCCTCCTCTGACTAGCCTGGCTTCTGAGGGGCACCCCGAGGGCTTTGGCTGTGGCTAAGCCAGGCCGACATATGAGGCGGCAGTGTGGGCTGGCCCTCAGGCCGACAGGGCTTTCTCTAGACAGGCTCTCCCTGTTCCTGGAGCCTGAGAGCCCAGCCCTGAAGGGCTCCGTCCTGCTCCCATGCTGGTGCAGCTCCCCTGCTCACCTGCCCCAGGAGGTCTCAAGGGCCCTCCTCGGAGGTGGCCCCGGCCAGGCACCAGCCTGTGGTCCCTCCCTGTGGGCCTTCGTGGGCATGGCTTCCTGCCCCTGGATAGTGGCTGTGTCCCTGGAGCCCACGACGCCTGGGCTGCTCCTCCCAGGCTTGGGAGGCCCCAAAGCTGTGGCCCCGCCGCCTTGGCTACCCACGTGCTTTGCCATGGCCTCGGCGCCCTCTCCTCCTCCCCGCTGGCCCGCTGCCCCGCTGCCCCACTGCCGCTGCCCGGCCCTGCCCTCACTAATGTGTGACCGTTTGTGTTTTGCAGGCAGTTTCTTGATTCGGACATCCCTAGGTATCACTGCGTCCCTTGGTTTTATTTCAGCCTCCCCTTTTCCCTCCTTCCCTCATGGCCCACACAACCCTGAAAATTTAATTTCTGGCTTTTTTGGTTCCTTATCACCTTGCTCACTTTTCCCTCCTGCTTCTCTTTTTATTTCCTTGGAAAATGGTTCTGTTTCTTTCTTTCTTTTTAATTTTTTGCTTCCCGTCCCCAACCTCTCGGCTGAGTCCCTCTTGACCTGGCTGCTTTGTAGTTTTGCTGCTCTGTAGACACTGGCTGGCCTCCCACTCCTCTGCCCCAGCCTTGCCGCCCATGTCCACACCCCTGCCTGGCCGGAGTGGGCACGGGCCTCCCCTGCATGCAGGTGGCCGGGTGCCGGGGCTGTACCAGCTTGTGAGGGGCAGCAGCTCCAGGTTAGCGCTGTCGCGGGCCAAGCGGAACCACTGGGAACAGGGCAGAGAGGACCCAGTTGCCAGGAGATGCAGCTGCGCTTGCGTGTTAGCCGGACCAGGCCCTGAGGCAGACAGCATGGCCCTGCCTGCCTTTTGGAAGCGGCAGCAGTAGATTCACAAGGAGACCCGTGGGTCCCTGCCCTCGGCTCGTCCCAAATGCAGACCCACCACAGCCTAAGGCTGGGCGGGGACACAGCAGGTGCCTTCCCTGGCGGAAGGAGGCCCCGCCCATGCTGGCCTGGGGCAGGACAGCTTTGTCCAGGGACAGCTCTGGAAGGCAGAGCGTCACCTTCTGAGCCCCGTGGACAGTGGCCAGGGGCCTGTGATGGTCACCTTGTGAACCAGCTGTTCTGAAGCCAGGAGCGCGGGAGTCCTTAAGGGGTGCCATCTGCTCCCCAGATTGTGTCACAGGGCAGGGTGAGCACAGCCAGGGCTGTCTGAGGCTGAGCCCTTGCTAGGTTATGTTGTGGTGGTCAGAGCAGAGGGGGCTGTGGCTGAGCCCCCACCAGGGCAGGAGCAACCTTGGCTGCAGGGCTGTGGCTCTCCATGTGGTTGCAGGGCCAAGGGCCAGGTGAGGCAGAGACCCTGTCAAGGGATGCCTGTCAAGGAAGTGGTGGGCAGCCTGCAGGCCTGAGCAGAGCTTCCAGCTCCCTGCGCTCAGCATGTGCTGGCTGGTCCTGGAGGGTGTGTCCGGCCCAAGTGTCCCATGCTCAGAGTGTCTGCTGTGCAGCTTCTGGGCCCAGCAACCCTCTGGCCCATCCGGGGCTCTCAGGTGGTCGTGGGGGCTGCACTGTGGAAGGCTGGGTTTGTCCATCCTTGAGCGTCCGCAACCCCTTGTTCCAGTGGAGGCTGGGCCATCTCAGACACCCCAGACACAAATGTCTGGGAAGGAGAGGAGCTGCTGTCCTCAGCACAGCCTTCTGCAGCAGCCCCAGGACCCAGGAGACCCTGCCCCCGAGGGACGCTGGCCCTCCTGTGGCTGGAGTCCATCCCAGCTGAGCTGTCACCCACTGGGCAGCAGGCCTGGGCTTGGCCTTCAGGAGCAGCCTGGAGAGTGAAAGGTGTGACCTCCTGCTGGGTGGCTCTGCAGGCGGGGGGCGGGAGCCACGCACAAGGTGGATGGCAGTGCCACGGCAGGTGGCAGGTGCAGGGAGAGGGTCTCAGGTGTCGGGAGGGTCATGAACCCCGGAGCCTTGTGCGATTGTGAGACCCACCCTGGCCTCACAGGCTTCCTCCCCAGGAGGCAGGAGCAGCAGGGAATGGGGCTCCCTCACCCAGCTGCCTAGAGCCCGACGCTTCCCCAGGGAAGGGACTGCGTGGTGCCAGTCCAGCCTCTGATGCGGGGCTCGAGACCTCAGTTTCCCCTCTGTCCTTCTGTGTTGGGCCATTTTTGAGTCCGCTTCAGTCGTTCACTTGCGGGTCAGCCTGGGGGACGAGAGTGCTCCGCAGTGGTTGGGAAGCTCAGCGCTGAGATGCCCGCACACAGGTCCAGTGGGGACCTCAATTCAGGCCGAGGGTGTGGGGGGCTCCTGGGTGGAGGCCACATGGGGAGGAGGCAGCTCGGCCAGGCTGGGTGTGAGGAGCCCAGGGCCGTGCAAGTGCTGGCTGGGCATTCCCCAAGGCTGAGTCTGTTGGGGTCCCCTTCTCCAAGGGCAGCGGCCGGAGCGTGGTGCCATCAGAGTGGGCACCAGGAGTGTGGACACGTGTGTGCCCCAGCTGGTAGGAGCTGGAGCTGTGGCCGGCCCTGGCCTCACTGCGGGTCCAGGCGGAGCCTGCTCTGGGGGTGGCCTGCTGCTCTTGGTGGGCATGCCCTCATCCTTGCCCCCCTCCCTGGAGGCTTGAGCCTGGCAGCAGGCAGCCTCCTCCTCGCCGCCCCAACCTGCCTGGCCAGTGCTCTCCCTTCCATGCCTTGATCTACTGATGAGTCCCCAGCCCACTTCCAGCTCCTAGGGGAGAGGGCAGGGCTCAGTCAGGCCAGAAGGAGCCTGTGCTGGCCTCCAGAGCTGGGAGACGGGGTCAGGGCTGAGGAGGAAATGGGGGGAGGCCATGCCTGGAGACCCAAGCCCAGCCTGCTTCTAAGGCCGGGGTCTGGCTGCCCATCGTCAGTGCCCATCTCGGGCAGTGGGGCGTGAGCAGAGCTCACTCCTGTCCCCAGCTGTGACTTTGTGCTCTGATCCTGACCTGGGGTCATGCGCCCACTCTTGCAGTAGGGGACTCAGTCCCAGAACTCAGGTAGGGGCCCCTTTCCCCAGGAACCTGGGCCACTCCTGAAACTGGCACCTTCCCAGGGGCTTCCTGGGGCTGCGTGAATTCCTGCCTGCAGCCTCCAGCACGGGTTTGATTTTGAGTCCTCAGCAGACCTCAGGGCGCCCAGCTCCTGGCCTCCTTGCTCTCCATGGCCGGAACATTTGTGAGAAAAACAGGGGTCAAAACCTGCAGCAGGTACGATGTATAGCATCAGTCTGAAAACGTCAGATTCTCCAAAGGTTAAATGACATTTATTCACAAACAGCAGAGTATGCAAAGAGGCTCATGCACAACTGAACTGCGGGCTGGCTCCAGGAGGCTGAGCCTGGGCACGCTCCCAAGCCAAAACCCAGGAGGACAGTAGCTGAGTCAGTCCTTGGCTGCTGGGCCAGCGTCCCTGGCAGATGCGGGTCTTGTGTAAGTGCGGTGGTTTCTGCAACCCCTGGGTCTGGCCGAGTATTTTATGAAAATCACTTCAGGTGGTGGTGCTGAAGATCCTCTCCTTCAGGACCTCGCAGCTTTATTTACGCTTCTTAGGGTGGCCAGGCACATCTCCATCTTGATTCTGGTGACTTTTGCCTTCCTTCCACTAAGGTTAGCTGGGCCTGCTTGTCGGTTGGAGGCCACGGGTCACCCCTGAGTGCCAGGGCTCCACCTCTGGCCACAGAAGGAGGGGGCTGGCTGGCTTTTCCTTGGGGAAGACCCCGTGTCACCGCCCTGAGGTGTGGGGCAGCCTCCCCCGTGACAGGTTGTCTTGTCAGCTCATTGGCTGAGGATGTCTAGGAGATGAGTGACACACACTCTGGGCGTGTCTGGGTGGGTCATGGAGGCGTGGTCTTAGGGTCTTTCCTGGTCCCTGGCCTCTTCCTCTTGGGTGCTTCCCCTGTGCTCTGCTTGCTGGCAGCAGGAACCTTTCCTCCGCCATGTTTGTGCCTCAGAGCCAGTGACCGTGGACTAAAACCTCTGAATCCCTGAGGCAAGGTGAGCCTTTCCTCCTCCTGTTGTGTGCGCCAGGCATTTTGTCCCAGCAGTGGAGCAGTGACTAATACGCCCCACCACCCCTTTCTGTAGTGTGGGTTCCAGGAGGACCCACATAAATGGTAGGGCAGCAAGCAGGCTTGGGGCGACCTTGCTGGAGGGACAGTAGCAAGCCCTGGCTGTGGACCAGGCCTTCGGAGGGCCTGTGTGTTGCCCAGCTGCGGAATGGGTGGACTCGGAGGTCTACGGCAATGGTGAGGCCCCCTCAGGGCCAGCTCGGGTTCTGCTCACAAGGGGTCTCGCCCAGCACGTGTGCCCCAGTGGGTCTGGTGAGGCCCCAGAACCTGAGCCTTCGCAGGCTCCCAAGGCGCTGGTGCAGCTCTGGTGCCTGTGTCCTCTCCACCTGCACCCCAAGGGTGGTCAGTCTGTGCTGCCCACTGTACGGAGCATCGGAGCTTGGTGACTTAGGAAGGACCAGGTTTACTTTGGCTCACGGGCCTGGCCCACAATCTGGGGCCTGATCTGCTGACCCGCAGGGCACGCCAGCACAGGGCACCGTGTGGTGAGACAGGCTGCGCACCTGTCCTGCCTCTCTCCCTTTTTGCCTGTGGCGGCCTCGCAGCCCAGCACCACTGCCAGCTTCCCTTTCCTCCTCTTGCTACCTCCCAGTGGGGTGAAATCTTCGCACCTGAAACCTTGCAGGCTAGCCCTCTCCAAACCACAGCCAGGGCACAGGGCAGGGCCACAGCGAGGTCCTGTGCTGCTTGTGGAGTTCAGCCCACCGGTGTGGGCTGACTTGGCTGCCGCGCAGGCTTCTGGCCCTAGTTTCCTGCCCTGTGACTGAGGGGTGCTGATGGTGGTGCCCACGTAAAGCTCTGCAGGCTTGGGAGTCCTGAAAGGGGCCACCCTCTGCCACCCCAAGTCCAGCCACCATCCCTCCAACTCTCACCGCCATCTGCAGAGCTTTAGGGACCTGGGGTGATGCTGAGGACCCTCTTTGTTGCCTGTGGCATGTGGACCCATGGCATGCGTGGGCCAAGGGTGGGTGGTGCGGCCACGCATGTGCAGCCCTTCCCGGGCAGAGCAGTGGCCAGGCTGGCGTCACTTAGAAGCAGCCTGTGAGCAGCATCGTGGCTGTGCCCACGTCAGTCTCTGGCTGGGTGGCCATGCAGGCAGCAGGGTGCCAGCCACATGTGGGGAGACCCTGGCTCCCTGGGGCCCGCACAGGGCAGGGCTGTCCCAGCTAGATGGGGGAGTGCTCTGTGAGACCCTCAGGGCTGCGCTGGCCTGAGGGAAGCAGAGCTGTACTCCCTGCCCAGGGCCGGCCCGCGGAGTCTGCTCTGCACTTGGGCTATGCTCGCTGGCCAGCTCCTGCCTCTGGGGTGTCCTCTTGGGGGATGGGGGGGTCCCGAGGAGGAGCCTGGGCGGGGCACCCACAGGGCGCTGTATCCACACATGCAGCGCACTCAGAGCGAAGCGAACTGGTGAGGTGGGGACAGAGGGGCCGGCACGTGGCCGGGCGGACAGGCAGGGCGCTGGCCTGACCCATTCACACAGGGCACGGCGGTGGCGGTGGCATGGGTGTCCTGCTGCGGCACTTTCTCCACACTCTCATGGGGACCTTGGGACGGCCGCTGCCCCGTGGTGTGACAGGGAAGTGGCACAGAGGAGCAGTGCCCCCTGAGGTCCCGCGTGGAGGCAGCAGCGGCGTTTGGGGTTGGCCATGTGGCTGTGCTTGCTGGGAGCCGGGCTGTGCGGGGCGCCACTCTGGCCCAGCGGGAAGAACCCTGCCGCCCACTCCAGCTCGGTGGCCCCGGGGGCTCAGTGGGGTGCAGGGGCACAGGGTGCCACCCGCTGGGGGCTCGGGAGGCGTGAGGCGCTTGGGCGGGCCGCGGGCCAAGGTCTGACGTCTTACTCTCTTCTTGTGTGTCTGTGTGTCCTGGCTGTCTCGCCCTTAGCGTGTCCTTCGGAATTGACACTAGGTACAGCCACTCTTGTCTGCCGCCCGCCTGCTCTGTCCTCGCCCTGTCTGACCCCTTCTCCTCCAATGTCTGCCTGCCGTCTGCCCTGTTCTGGTTGCCCACTGGCCCGCTCCCCCAGATTACTCCTCAGTGACGTGTGTCCAGCAGTGGCCCTGCCCTGGTCCCTCTGCTTCGTTCCACCTCCCTGATTGTGAGACCCTGAGCCCCACTCCCTGGACCCAGCTGGGTGGGAGACAGGGTAGCGCGGCACCCTCTAAGCCCCCTCGTGGCCTGGCACCTCTGGGAGCCGCCCCGGGGCCCTCAGTGCAGAGCTCTGCCAGGCGTCCCTGTCCACATGTGTGAACTGTGTCTGTGAGGGTGCCTGGATGGATCGGAACCATTTCCTCGCTGCCGGCCCCGGCTGAGGCTGCGGGAGAGCTCAGAGATCGCTGGCGGGTGGATGGGGCCAGGAGCTGTCACGCAGCAGGAAACCCCGTTCCAGAGCAGTGACCCTGAGGGACCGTGGGGCCTGGTGGCCTCCTGGGGAGACAGGCAGATGTTGGGAGCCAGAGAGGAGCCTGCTGTGCTCTGGCCGGAGCCTGGTTTCCCTCCAGGCATCCTCCCGGGCCTCCCGTGGAGGTGGGGATGGCTGCCGAGGGCGGGCAGACCGGGCCAGGGCCCAGGGTCAGGGCCAGATGGACGGGCGGGCGCCCCCTTGCTCAGACTGCAGCTTGGCTTGCCGGCCTCGGGTCTCAGCTCCCTGTTCATCCACAGAGCTGAGACAGGAGGACAGAGGCAGGAGTGCTTGCCGGGGCAGCTGGCCCTGAGCAAGGAGCCCGGCCGCCCGCCCGTGACTCCCGTGGCTGCCCACGTGGCCCGTGTTGCCCGCCCCGCCACCTGTCTCTGTCCCCTGCATGTCCCTGTCCCTTGGGGAGCGACCCCACGCCGTTATCTTTTACTGCCTCTCTGCCTCTCCCCAGGACTTTCTACCAGTTCGAGGCAGCGTGGGACAGCTCCATGCACAACTCGCTCCTGCTGAACCGTGTCACACCGTACCGGGAGAAGATCTACATGACCCTGTCCGCCTACATCGAGGCAAGAGACCCCTGCCCATGTCCCCGGGGTTGAGGCTCGCCTGAGCCTTGGACAGTTCCAGCGGTGCTGTTGTCTTCTCAGGACAGCTCTGGTCCTTGAGTTAAATCCATGACCCTTAGTGGTCAGTCCACTCCGGTATCCTGAGTCTGGGTTTTGTCTTGCGAGTTGCAAGAGGCCATGGTACCACCTGACACCCCATCCATGTCCCAGACAGCAGAAGAGGCGCTCCCCATTCCCGCACACCCTGCTGCTGAGGCTGCAGCTCACAGGCTGCCTGCACCCTCTCCGCAGCACAGTTGGATGCTGGGGCCTTCTGGCCAGCACAGGAGTGAGGGGCAGGAGGTTTGGGGCCAGGGCATCTGCCAGGATGTCACCTCTCCTTAGGATCTGGCCTGGGAGCAGCGTCGGGGTGAAGCTGGTTGGCAGGGCTGTGCACCCCAGAGGAGGCTGGGGGGCTGGGGACTGCACCTGTGCCAGCCAGGGCCAGGCCCAGGCCCCCGGGTGCCGGGTGCAGGTGCCGAGCCCAGCCTGCGCTCCGCAGATGGAGAACTGCATGCAGCCGGCCGTCGTCACCAAGGACTTCTGCATGGTCTTCTACTCCCGCGATGCCAAACTGCCAGCCTCGCGCTCCATCCGAAACCTGTTCGGCAGCGGAAGCCTGAGGGCTGCAGAGGGGTGAGCTGGGGGCTGCTGTGTCCCTGCCCTGGGTGTGGTGAGCATCGCGTTGACTGCAGGGACAGCGGCCCTCGCCCGCCCCTTGGGTGACAGTGTCCAGCAAGGCCACAAGCGCATGGGGCTCACAGCGCCATGTCGAGGGATGGAGGAGCCGGCCGTCTGCAGGGTGGGGAGCAAGCCTGTGCCCACCAGGAGCCTCCTGCACCCCACCCAGCGAGGGGGTGGGAGGGGGCGCTGGGCAGCTCCGAGCCTCTTCTCCCGGGGTCCGGAGCACCTGGGGAGTAAGGGCTCAGATCCCAGGCCCTCGGGCCCTCGGGCCCTGACCACTTCCTGCCAAGGAGGGGCTGCTAGGCTCTGTGGTCACCTTCAGCAGTGGTCCTGGCCACCACATGCAGCGTCCAGCCCACTCTGGGATCCTCTAGGGGGATGGAGTGTGGTGGTGAGGACTCAGTGACTGGGGAGGTCACTGGCGAGTGTGGGACAGTACTGGCTGCTAAGGCCCATCCACAAGAGGACTGAAGCAGTCTGGGCCTGGAAGGCCTCCCTGGGGTGCAGGTCCTGCAGGGAGCTGGTGAAGTGCGAAGCTGGGGCTTTGGGGCGCTGTGCTCGAGCCATGGCACCGCCCACGGCGGGGACAAAGCTGAGGGCCCTGCGGGGTACTGAGAGGAGGCATCCAGCTCATCCTGAACTTGGGGATGGGGAAGTCTGGGGCCCCTAACTCCACAGCCACCAGTATGCGACAAGGCCTGTGCCTGGTGTGGTGGTGGGGAGAGTTGGCACCCCTCTGCCTGACTGGAGACCTGCTCCTCCCTCTGCTCCCACAGCAACCGCGTGACAGGCGTGTATGAGCTCAGCCTATGCCATGTGGCCGACGCCGGTAGCCCAGGTAGGTGGCCACCCTACTGCCTGCTTCCTGGCCAGCTCAGCCTCCACTGCACTCAGGGTGACCTGCTAGGCTGGGGTCCCTACCCTTGCGGGGTGCAAGCTTATTCTCAAGACAGGAGGACAGCGAGGGGAGGGTCAGGCTGGCTCCTGTGGCCCCACTGGGCACAGCCCCCTGGGCTGCCTCCAGGCTGGGCAGCCTTCTGCAGGTGGGGCCAGTGTGGCCCAGTGCAGGCGGCTGGTTGGGAAGGCTGGAGCCCCTGTCCCTGTCCAGGAATGCAGCGGCGCCGCCGGCGGGTGCTGGACACGTCTGTGGCCTACGTCCGGGGCGAGGAGAACCTAGCTGGCTGGCGGCCCCGGAGCGACAGCCTGATCCTGGACCACCAGTGGGAACTGGAGAAGCTGAGCCTCCTGCAGGAGGTGAGCCGGCCGGGGGCCTGGCCCCAGGCAGCCAGCGCTGTGCCTGCCAGGGAGTCATCGACCACCACAGGACATGGAACATGTGTCCCTTGAGCTGCCCACCACGGGGCTCTGCAGCGCTTGGTGAAAATATGGCCCGCTCAGGGCAGGTTCATCTCAGCTTGCAGAGGAGACTGGGCGTCTAGACAGAGACCACAGGGCCGAGAAGGTCGGGAGGGGGCTCTGCGCTTTGGCCAGGGACGCAGCCCAGCTCGTGTGGGCGCAGAGCCCCAGGACCCAGGCCCATCCTCGGCCCATCCTCAGCCCTTCCAGTGTCACCAGCTGCAGAGCTGTAGGTGCCTGGGAACCGGGCGAGGGAAGGCAGGTGTCCCGGGTTCTGTGGCCGCAGAGGGGGCTGCTGGGCTCGGCTGGGAGCCGCTGGGTCCTGTGGCCGTGCAGCCCTCTCTGGTTTCCCTCAAGGTCCACCAGCCCCTCCCAGGCAGGTGTACGCGCAGCCCCACCGGGGGACCCCAGGCTCAGCAAGGCCGCCTTGTGCCCCTGTCCCAGGTGGAGAAGACCCGGCACTACCTGCTCCTGCGGGAGAAGCTGGAGACCACACAGCGGCCTGGGCCCGAGGCACTGTCCCCAGCCTCCAGCGAGGACTCTGAGTCCCGAAGCTCCTCTGGTGCCTCCTCCCCGTTGTCGGCTGAGGGCCGCCCTTCGCCCCTGGAGGCTCCCAGTGAGAGGCAGCGGGAGCTGACCGTCAAGGTGAGCGGTGCCACCTTCCACCCTCTCAGGGGACCCAGCCTTGGTCAGTTCCGGCCAGGGCCTCCAGGAGCTGGGATTTTGAGTGTCCTGGGGTCCCCTGCTGGCTGTCCCCACCGCCTGCCTTGGGACTTCAGTTTGGGGCTTCCTTCCCCAGCAGTGCCCTGGCCCGTCTTGAATCCCTGAGCTGGTGGGGAGTTTCCCACCGCTCTCCGGAGGGGCTGCGCGGGGGCCTCCGCACCTCAGGTGACCCAACCTTTTGGGCTGCACCCCAGCCCTGGGCAGTGGAGGTGCTGTGGCCAGGACAGGGTCGGGGCTGGGCGGCGCGGGCCTGACCCGTGCTCTGTCTGCAGTGCCTGCGTCTCCTCATGCACACGTTCAACAGGGAGTACACGCACAGCCACGTCTGCATCAGCGCCAGTGAGAGCAAGGTGGGTCGGCCGGCGGGAGGCAGCCAGGGCTGCTTGGGGACCGACCCGCACACAGCGGCGCCACTGCTCCCTCAAGCCCGGGGCGAGAGTGAGGGACCCGGCGGGCCAGTGTCTCCCCCTGGCGGCCGTCCTCCTGGGCCCTCGCCCCGCGGGCTCACCCCTGCCCGGGGCTGGGCCTGTCTTGGGCCCCTCCCACTCTGGACCCGAGCCGCAGGCTGCCCCTGCACCCAGCCAGCCGCATGCCACCTTCCCCTGCGCAACACCCACTCCTGTCCACTGCAGAGGCTCGGGCTGCCTGGAACCCACCCGGGCCAAGGCAGAGTCTGAAACTGGGGACGGACGGCTGGGTGTTCAGGGTTGGGAGAGGTCAGGGCGGAGGCGGCGTCACCTCCGGCCCGGACCGGAAGAGGAAGCAGAGGAGCCCACACAGGAGGCGGAGTGCCTGCCGGTGGGGCCGGGGACTGTCCCCGAAAGGGCTTCCTGTTCCCACAGCTCTCGGAGATGTCTGTCACGCTGCTGCGGGACCCATCCATGTCCCCTCTGGGCGCAGCCACACTCACCCCGTCCTCCACCTGCCCCTCTCTGGTTGAAGGGCGCTACGGTTCCCCCGATGTGAGGTGGGTGAGCTCCGAGGGCCGTGGCCAAGACGCGCACAGGGAGTGGGGGTGTGGCCCAGCAGAGAGGGGCCAGCCCACGTGCAGACCCCGGGGAGCAGGAGCAGAGCGGGGACAGCACCTGCTGCCCCAGACAGACAGCAGCATGAGGGCTGTGAGCGGGACCCCCACCCGCTGCCTGTGTCCGATTTGAGCTCGGGCCGTTCTTACTCTCCTTTAAGTGCCTCAGGGAGTCCCAGCATGTTGGGAGGCGGAGGCAGGAGTGAGTTCAAGTTCTGTCTGGACAACATAGTGAGACCCTATCTTAAAAGCAATCAGGTAGTTAATGAAAAGGGCCAGGATGTAGCTCTGGTAGAATGCCCAGGGTTTGATCCCCAGTACTGCAAAATTTAAAAAAATACATGAACCTCAGCGTTTACAAATTTTTATTAAAAGGGAAAGAGCCCTTGGGCCCTTCTACCCACGCTGCCACCCTGAGAGGCCTGGGACCCCTGCTCCACTGGCCCTGAGAGCCCAGGTTGACCTTGGCGAGGAAGAGGTGCTGGGCCCTTTGCAGGGGCAGAGGTGGGGGGCTGAGAGCGCCCTGGAGCGAGGCTGCAGCCCCGCCCAGCTGTGAGGCAGGGCCGAGGTCGCTATGGAGCCTCACTGCTGCGTCCAGCGTCTGGGGGTCAGGCAGTCGCTCAGGTGAGCACAGGGCGGACGGTCCCAAGAGCTCCAGCTAGGGTCACAGCTGGGCGCACCCCAGAGGCCGCCCCTTGGTGGCACTGAGAGGATGCAGCCCCGGAGGACGCTGGGACACGGCTTCTCCCTGGTTCCTAGGACCCCACAGCCCTGCTCCCGGCCCTCCAGTCCAGAGCCCGAGCTGGTGCCCGAGACCCACTCCAAGAAGCCCCCCTCGCCTGTCCAGGCGGCAGAGTCAGAAAAGGAGCCCCAGCGTCTGCTAGTCCCCGACATCCAGGAGATCCGTGTCAGGTGGGGACAGGCCGCCCCCCTCGGCTCTGTGTGGGGCGGGGGCTGGAGCCAGGGCGTGGGCATCAGCAGCCCGTGGAGGGCAGTGCTGTCTGTGTGGGGGAAGGGCTGATGTAAAGGCAGGTGGCTGGCCAGAGCGGGCCTCAGGGCCTCCGGGGCACTGGGGGTGTGGCCAGCTTGGAGGCAGCCTCTTGTCTTTTGAGCCCCCCAGCCTCTGGGGAGCCATCTGGGCCACGTGGGGGGCCCTGCCTCCGGCCTCCTGGGCTGGGTCTTTGGGGTGTCTGACCTGCTGTGCCACCCGGGTTGAGTTGGGGACCTCAAGCAAGCAGCTGTCCCTCTGCAGCCCAATCGTGTCCAAGAAGGGTTACCTGCACTTCCTGGAGCCGCACACGGCTGGCTGGGCCAAGCGCTTCGTGGTGGTCCGGCGCCCCTACGCCTACATGTACAACAGTGACAAGGACACCGTGGAGAGGTTCGTGCTCAACCTCTCCACCGCCCAGGTGGAGTACAGTGAGGACCAGCAGGCCATGCTCAAGGTGCGAGGGCCGGGGGATGGGCGGCACGGGCGGGGTCTCCAGTGCTGTCTCCCAGCAGCCAGGGCCCGGGGCTCACGATGCTGGCGGCATCTCCTGGCGATGGGTGCATGGCCAGGATTAATGTTGTGCCAGGGCCAGTGCAGCCCAGTCTTGCCCCCTGGCACACCTGTGGCCGGGGTGTGAGCCCTGCAGGTGGGCAGAGCCACACTCCGGGAGCCTCCTGCCCCTCACTGAGAGCTCATGGCCTGGCCGCGTGTGTGCATGCGTGCGTGTGTGTGTGCGTGTGCGTGTGTGCACACCCGGGCTCTGGGGAGGGCCAGCTCTTCCTGATGCAGACAGCAAGGGCCCTGCAGGCCTGGGGTCAGGGTGGGTGTGTGCCCGCAGAGGGGTCTGCCCAGCTTTCCCACGCAGCCCTGAGCCTCTCGCCGGTGCGCCCTTCTGCAGACACCCAACACGTTTGCTGTGTGCACGGAGCACCGTGGCATCCTCCTGCAGGCCAGCAGCGACAAGGACATGCATGACTGGCTGTATGCGTTCAACCCGCTGCTGGCGGGGACCATACGGTACGGACCGGCCGTGCCTTCCCCAGGCCACGCGGCCCTGCTGGGGCGGCTCGGCTCTGCATGTGGGAAAGACGTGTACACCCGCAGGCTGGGGACCCGGGCCCTGCGCAGGTCACACGGACTGCCAGGGCTGCAGCCCCTCCCTCCGTCGCTGGAAGTCCTGCCGCGGCCCTCACTGGGCAGGGCCCTGACCAGGCCTCTGTCTGGCCCCTGCAGGTCCAAGCTATCCAGGAGGAGGTCTGCACAGATGCGGGTCTGAGCCGGAGCCCTTCCGCCCACCCGTGGCCCGGCCCTTCTGTCCGTCCCATCTGTCCTGTCATCCGCTGCCCGGTCCCTCCCCGCCAGGGGCGCCCTGCTGGGCCCAGCGACCCCTCTGGCCGGCCTCGGCCTGCGCACTGAGGCTGCGGCCCCCCACGCAAGCTGCACGTGGTGTCTTCTCTTCTTCCAGGACCGCTGGGGGGAGTTGAGACGTGCAGAGAGGCCGGGGCACAGGCTGGAGGCGCTGCCCTCTCCTGGTTTTTTAAGCATAGACAGACTTATGATTAATCTCTGCTAGGTAGTGATGTTCAGACAGTCCACTGAGAAATTAACTCTGAGACTCTGTACTATTTATAAGTATTTATTTCTAATGCCTTGTAGCCCTGTGAGATCCACATGTCCCCACCCTTCTCCCACGTGCTCGCCACCCTGCCGGGGGCAGGACTAGGGGACGCCCCTGTCCAGCCCAGGCTTCTCAGAGGGCAGGGCCAGAGGCGCATGGGGTCTGCAGGTGCCTGAGCCTGGCGGGCGGCTCCCAAGGTGGGCACTGAGGGCACCGCTGGCAGCTCGAGAGTGAGCTGGTCTGAGACCAGGCCCAGGGACAGTCCTGGGCAGGGCTGGGGGAGGAGGTCAGGGTCCCCATGGGGGTCTCCAGGCCAGCGGGCCAGGCGCCTGGGCTGGGCGCAGGGCTGTGGGGCGGTGGCATTAGGGTGAGGGCCCCAGCCTTGGCGGTGGCAAGAGGTTGCCACAGGGCGCTCCTGGAAGGAAGGGCTCAAGTTCCTCGCAGCTGCTGTCCTCTCTGCCCCAAGGGCCTGTCTGAGGTCCCGTGAAGGGTCCCTGGGAGGTGTGTCCTGTCGGGCAGGCAAGGGTGACCACGTGCTGGCTGTTGTCACGGGGCTCTTCTGCATCTGGGGTCATTTGGAAACAGGAACCAAGTGGGCCGCACGCACAGGGCGGGGTGCGCCAGGAGCCAGGCTGTCCCGAGATGCAGACACGCACGAGTCCATGCCCCACGGCCGGAAGTGTGCACAGCATCTCTCCTGGGGGATGAGCTGGGGATGCGTGGCCTCTGCTCCACACTGACTAGAAAAGTTCCAGCTCGAGGTTTTCCCTTGGGCAGTACCCAGGCCCCTCAGCCTCTGCCCCACGGCAGGGCCTGGGGGAGCAGGGAGCTCGGCTCCCGTACCTTGTCTGTAAACATCAGGTCCTGGAAACCACACCATGAAGCCAGGACTTGCTGCTCTTTTCGAGCCCCCAGGCCAGGGTGCCCACCCAGACCAAAAGTAACCCTTGACCAGGACCAAGGGGCAGTGCTGCCTGCCGTGAGCCTGGAAGGTGGGTGGAGGCAGAGGTAACAGCACGACTCGCTCAGGCTCCCGTGCTGGCGCTGTGACCAACTCCAGGCAGGGAGGAGAGGCTGGCTCCCAGGGCAGGTCCCCAAAGAAGAAGGGTCAGGCCCACTGCACCACACAGGTCAGCCAGCCTGAAGCTGTGGTGCAGGGCTCTGGGCCCAGCCAGTGCACGGTGCCTGAGGCCAGCCAGCCTGCAGAGCACTGCAGCCAGGGGAGTGAAGGAGCCTGAGCCATGGAGCCGGGGATGGATATTCGGCCTGAACAGACTGGGCTTCTGGCGCTCCCTGCTCTGTGGGAGGTTCCAGGCAGAGCTGGGAGCCCAGAGCTGCTGGCGAGAGAGGTCCGTCCACCCCTCAGGAAGTGCCACCCTGCCTGAGATTCCCCACGCGTGACATCAGTGAGGCTGCTCCTGTACCCCTGGGCTCTGGGTTCCACCCTATGTCAAAGGCTGCCGTTGCGTGGCACAGAGGGACACATGGTCTGTCTGTGGGCACTGTTTCCTGCTAAGTGTGGAGGTGTGGAAGCTCCAGGAAGCTGCCTCTCCCGGGCCCTTTTCTGATGCCAATGCTGCCCAGTCTTGGGGTGGGGAGCGTTCTCCACGAGGGTGAGAAGTCAAGGCCCTACTCAGTGATGCCAACCTTGTGCTCACCGGCTGCACACACCCCATGTGCCCTGGGCTGCTGTAGTGACAGCCTTCTCTGCCCGTGCTGGTCCCTGGAGGCCCTGGGCATTCGGGGTCCCTGGATGTGGCTGATGCTGCTCGTGTGAGGGGCTCGAGTGCTGCTCCTTCCTGGCCATGCCCCATGTGGGGGACCCTAGAAGCCACGCTCCCTGTCCCTCCCTGTCCCTGGGCCTGGACCTCACCCCTGCAGCAGAGGCCGAGCCCCTGGCTTGTACATATGTGATTGCAGTGGGCACGCCCAGCCCATGTTGTGACGCCGCCCATGTAACGATCCAGTCCTGATGTCCCACACCGAGTGTTAGCTGTAGGCTCCTGTACCCCTGTGTGCACTCAGCGCTCTGTCTGTGAAGAAATAAATGTGGCTCTTACGCAGCACACACGTGGGTCTTGGCTGTGCCTTCTTAGGGGCTGGGTCTGTGGGTGGGGCCTGAAACGTCGCCAGGAGGGGCCAGTGCCGGACAGCGCAGGGTCCAGAGGCACTGGGGTGGTCTTGGAGCCACGGGCTTCCTTGGTACCTGCCTGCACGCGGGGGAACTGACCCAGCTGCCCTCCGAGCTCCCCGTGTGACTGCATGGGGCCACTGCTCGCAGGCCCTGCTCCTGCCTAACGCCAGGGTGGGAACTTGGGGCTGCCATCACACAGATGGCTGCTGGGCTGGGCGATTTTGAGCAAGGCCCCCCACATCCTCAGGCATGAGGTGAGTGACTTCATGGCCTGCAGGTGACAAATGACCCCCACTAGGACACCAGAGATGATGTCAGCCTGCCCTGACCTGAGGCTGGGAGAGGCCAGGGCTCGGGTCCCCTCTGGGGCACTCAGGGTTCAGCTGGGACTGGCAGCCCTGGGGCCTGCTGGGAGCTCCCAGGCAGAGGGGCAGTCTTGCTGCATCCTGACCAGGTGCCAGGGGACACGTGGGCCTCGGGACAGCCACACTGTGGCTTGGGCACTACAGGATGGGCAGGGCTGACTTTGAGACCACTGGGCCCTCAGGGCAAGGCTGGGGAGAGGTCAGGGCCAGCAAGGCTTGGTCCAGGGTTCTGGAGCCACCCATTCTGGGCCTTGCTGCTCAGGCAGGGTGAAGGGCCCTCCAGCCCTGGCCTCGGGTGCAGACACCTGACCACAGGGCTTCAGGATGAGGCTGGGCCCGGGACAGGGTTGGGACCACAGTCCTAGGTAGGCAGAGGGCAAGAGGCTGGGCAGGGTGGGGAAGGGGCCAGCTGCCTTTCTTGGACACGGGCTGGGGATCCCCTGGGTGGAGCTGCCTTCCTTCTGGGCTGCATCCTGTGCTCCTGAGGAGCTTCAGCCTCCCCAGCCCTGCCCAGGGAGCCGACAGACCCACCGCTCCCTGCGCTGGGTGCCACCTGTGCCACCAGAGCCCTCAGGAGCCCATCTCAGGGATCCTTCAGGGACCTGGCTCCTTGTCACTCCCTCCCCGGGCTTGTCACCCCCAGGAAGGGGCAGAGAGGCTGGAGCCCCAGACTGAGCAGCCACAACAGCAGCCAGGCAGGCAGAGGGGCCTTGAGGGGGGAGGTCAGCGGGCAGGGAGCGCGGGGCCTCCCTCCCGACCCTCAGGGAAACCCTCAGGTGCCTCCTGCTTCCCTGCCTTCTCCATTTGTGCTCTGGGAACCACAGCTGGGGACCTTTGCCCTCCCAGGGGTAAGTTTCCAGGTCACCTCTGTTTGGGGAGCAAGTGGCTAGAGAGCCCGAAGGCTGAGTGGGCACCCTGAGTGCTGCAGTTGTGGCCCAGGCCACCCACAAGGATTTGCCTGGTTCTGCAGGATGCCCGGGCCATGTCCTGAGGTCAGGGATGAGGTGGAGGTCGGCATCAGGGCCTGCCATCAGGTGTCTGCCGCAGGCTTCACGGCATCCCCAGACTCTCCATGGGCCCCAGGCCCCCGGACCATGGGCACCGAGTCGTGGCCTGGCAGCCAGCGGGGTAGGTGGGAACTTGCAGACCGGCTGGCTCTTCAGGATCCCCTGCCCCGTCCTCCTGGGTCCTGCCTGTTCCTGTCATCCGCAATCAAGGGGCAGGAGATGGCTCCGTCCCCCAGCACGCCCTTCCAGAACCTCCCCAGGCCCAGGGACGCAGCAGGTCTCCGCAGTGGTTTATTGACCCAAGCTTTCCCAGGAGGGATCCAGGACGCCCCTGGGCATGAGGGGGTCCAGAGTCCAGAGCAGCAGCCCTTGGTGCTGGCTCACTGGGCCCTGCCCTGTTCCTGCCCACCGCACCCAGGTGTGGCCCTGTGGGAGTCCCTGGGGCCCGCAGCCAGCTTCCCTCTGGGGCTCCGGTACTTGCTCTTCTGCCTGTAGAGCAGGTTTCTCTGGAAAAGCCGGGGAAGGTGGCCCTGATGGAGCAAGACAGCCAGGACCATCCCTGTAAGAGACAGGGCCGGGTGGCAGGCAGGTGGACGCCAGGGCTGTCCCCGAGATGCGCCAGCCCTCTGCAGCACGGATCCCGCCCCCTCGGAGCCCGGGGCAGCTCTGCCCGCCCCTCCCCTCCTCCCCTCCCCTTCAGAATGGGACCGAGCCATGGGCGCCACGGAGTCTGCACTGTCCTCTAGGGACCCAGTCTGGGCTCCCGCCTCGCGTCCCATCCCTGTGCAGAGCCCGGGCAGGGGCGCCCCATCCTGGGGGTGAGGCAGGCAGGGACCAGCGGGGGACTCTGGGTTGGGCCTGGCCTGGCAGGGTCCCCACCCTCGCATCCTGCCCCGAATCCCAATTTCCCATGTGGCCTCTGGTCACTGGGAAGGTCAGCACCAGGGCAAAAGAAGAGGCCAGATTTGCCCTTCAGGATTGAGCCTGTGGTGTGGTAGCCAGGGCAGCATGGCCGGGAACTGCCTGTCACTACCCACAGAGCGTGTCCCTGTGGCTGCAGCCTGCCCACGCTCCACTGCCTTCTCCCCACGAGGCAGAGGGGTGCTACCCTGCTCTGAGGAGGAGCAGGCCACAGAGGGCCACCTGCTCAGGTCACCAGGCCAGCAGGGCAGGGGCAGAGCCAGCCGCACCCCGCATCTTGGCCATCGAGGCAGCACCTGTGAGCCATCAGTTCTCAGGGTGGATTCTAAATGAACCGGGGGTAAGGATGGGGACTGGCTGGCTGGTTTCTGAAGCTGCCTCGGGGTGGTAGAAAAGGGATTCCGTCCCAGGTGTCACCCTGTCCAGATGGGTCACAGAGCAGAGACATAGCAACATGTTTCAGGAGCTGAGTGTGTCGGATCAGGGAGCCCCATGCCCAGGTGGCATGAGGTGAGCTGCAGAATGATCCTCGGCTCCGCGAGACCCCAGGTCCCAGAAGGCAGCAGCCCCAGGCTGCTGAGGGAGGGAGATGCATAACCCAGGGGGTGGGCTGAAAGGGGGAGGAGCCCAGAGGCCCTGAGGCCCACTGCCATGGGACATGGCCCCCGCCTGACCTAGGAGACAGGGACGTTCCCCACGGGGGTGTCTGCCAGGCTGTGTTCCGGTGTGTTCATGGGGTGCTGAGCTCCCGGGACCTCCAGACGCAAGCCCACAGCAGTGTGTAGAGGTTGTGCCAGGGAGGCAGGTCCCCCAAACCACGTCCTTTCCAGAACCTCTGAATGTGCCCTCCCTGGAAATAGGGTCTGTGTAAGAATGATTAGCTGAGTCACGCAGGAGCAGAGAGGACCCCAAAGCCAGCAGCACCCGTGTCCCTGTAAGAAGAGGGGAGACCTGGGGACCAGAGGCCGAGATCAGAGCCCTGCACCTGCTTCCGAAGGACAACCAGGGACACCTGTGACCCCAGGAGCAGGAAGGGCCGGGAGCGTCCTCCACCTCCGAGGGAGCAGCTCTTCTGCAGCTGCGTGAGGCCCTGGGAGCGTGGCACCTGGTGTGGGTGCCTGGGAAGGATCACAGAGGCCCTAGAGTGGGGCCCTCACTCAGCGGGAACCATCCGCAGACAGAGCGTGACCCCCGGCCAAACCCCACCGCAGCTCGGAGCCAGGACCCTCTGCACAGGAGGTGTGGCTGTCCACACGCAGGGCCCGTCACCGCCTGCACGTTTCTCGGGACGCCTGGGCACCGACAAGGAGGCACAAACTCACGAAGGAGAAGGTGTGGAAACAGGAATCAGAAAGTGCAGGCAGGAGAGAGGTGACCCGGGCAAGAGGTGGAGCCCTGTGGGATTTGGAGCAGCGAGGACACTGGAGACCCTGAGGCCGATTGCAGACAGACCACCTTTCCACCACCCACTCGGGCCTTCGCCTTCGCCTTCCGGGGACCTCCTGGGCGGCTGGGGCTGGGGCTTGCAGATAGAAACAGCCCCCAGAGTTCCCGCCCTATAAAGGTGTGCGAAGCAGAGAAGCGCAGGGAGCGTCTCGGCCTGGCCTCAGAACCTGGGGCGGAATCCCTGCTGCTGGTCACCTGGCCAGGGACTTCACTGCCACTGCCCTACCGCATCCTCTGTGCTCCAGGCAGTCCCGGGGACCCACAGTCCACAGCCCCGAGTTGGGGGGTGGCCCCTCACCCCGGGCTCCTCGGCCACCAGCGCCAGTGGCAGCAGGGAGCCCTGCTCAGGAGGACAAGGCTACCGGGGAGGAGGAGCCATCCCTCATCTGCGTGGCTCCCCGGGAAGCCTGCTCCCCCAGCCGCCGCCCCTGTGATGGGGTCCAGACCAGGACAGGTCATCGCAGCCAGCCTGCTGAGGGGCCCGGGAGCACCGACTGGGAGCTCGCCTCCTGCCACAGGCCCCAGACAAGCTCAGCCACTGGCACCATGGGTCTGTGCCCACCAGCACGTGAGGCAGGGCAGCCTGGAGGCCAGGAAGGCCCTGTGCTCCTGGCCCAGGGCCACCGCCCCGGCCAGCCTTGCCGCTGTCCCGAGGTCCCCACACTCACCTGTCAGAGGGCCCAGCCAGTACACCTGGGCGTACTCCAGGAAGCTGTGCCCCGAGCAGCGGAAGGTGACTGATGTGGCCAGCGCAGGGTTGAAGAAGGCGGAAGTGTAGGGCCCAGCTGTGGGCAGACGCACATGGTCCCCATGGCTGGCCGGCCACAGGGCCACACAGGAGACCCTCCAACAGCCCATGAGTGGGAGGTGGTCTTTGAGGGAGATGGGGAGGCAAAGACACACGTGGCGAGAGATGGGGAAGAGGAGACCGAGCAATGAAAGGACAGATGGGGACAGAGGGGCACAGAGGGGACTCAGAGATGCCCGGGGCTGGGGGTCTGGCCTGGGAGAACAGGTGGCCACGTGTGCACAGAGCCAGCTCCACCCCGCAGCTCTGCAGAACTTGGGGTCACTCGGCAGCTCCCTGCAGTGGCGGAGTGTTGGCCATCTGTCACCCCCAGACCAGGCGCCCGGCCAGAGTGGGACCAGGCCCCGAGGAACCTGCCCGGCCACCCTTCACCCAGCTGTGGGTCTTCTGGGAGCTGGGGACAGACAGCTGGCCAGGACCGGGCCCACCCTGCGAGAGCCCCGGCCGGCACAGCCTGTCCTGCGTCACACAGGGTCGTGGCCCCTGTGGGCCCAGCAGAGGGGGAAGTGGTCTCACCTGTGGAGGCCGTGACAGTGACCAGCAGAGACACGGCCAGTGCCCTGTAGACGGGGAGGCTGTGCCGGAGGTGGAGCAGGGTCAGGTGGAAGAGGAAGGCACAGGTGCCCTCCACCAGTGTGCCCTGGGCCGCGGATGTGCGCAGTGCAGAGCTGCAGTGTGCAGCCAGGAGGCTCTGCAGCAGGTGCAGGTCGCTGAGCTCCCAGGCCCAGCAGCGCTGTGTCAGGGTACCGGCCGCTTGCACGCCCAGCGCCTGGGCCACCAGCTTCAGCAGTGTGCTGGGCAGCGTGGCCTCAGCCAGGAGGAACTCCTGCAGGGCCACGGTGGGGTTCGCAGAGGCACCGTCGAAGGTGGCGCCGTGCACCAGGAACAGCAGGAAGAGCAGCGTCAGCAGGAGGTCGGGCCCCACGCCCCCAGCCCAGGGACCGAGCTCTGCCAGCACCCGCATCTCCAGGCAGCAGGCGGCCAGCTGGGCTGCACCTGCCGCCTCCCGGGCGAAGCTGGCATAGGCGCTTGATGGGAGCAGGGCCTTGGACACCCTCCTGGTGGCCTCACAGAGGGCGCAGGTGGCTACGAAGAACGAGAGGGACACGTTCAGGCTGGCCATCGGCCTGGGCCCCAGAGTGTGCACCACAGAGCTGGGCTGACGTGGGAGGCAGGCCGGCCCGACCCTGAGGCGGCAGTGGGTGGGAGCGTCCAGCTGGCCCTGGGAAGGCCACACCTGCGGCCCCACCTCCCTGGCATCTGCCCCACCTGGCGTCCTCCCAGGGTGTGGGACACACGCTCTCGCCCCCTCTTCGAAGCCTCCGTCCCAGCTCCGTGATTCACACTGGCTGCTGGCTCCAGGACCTGCATCACCTGCTCCCTGCACCTGGCTGGGGCCTGCAGCTCTGCCCATCCGCGGGGTCATCGGCCACTGAGCCACCAAGGGGCAGCTGTAGGCTGGGGCCTGCTGGGGCCCAGATCTCTACACACAAGGAAGCCACACGTGCAGCAGGGCCTCGGGTACGCAAGAGGCCCACCCTTCCCCTCTGGCAGGATGTGCTGCACTCAGGAGAGGCTCGTGGTCGGGGAGCCCCCACCCCTTCACCCTGCACTGAGGCACAGATGGGACACTGCTGTGGCCCCCAAGACTGGGCCAGGGGCTGGGGACTCAGTGGGACTCGCTGCTGGACACTGGCCGGGCCGGAAGGCAGAAGCCTCGAGGCCCTGGTCACAGAGGACGGTGGTCATTGGGGCACCACCCGGACTCCGAGTCCTGAGGTTCTGGGTGGCTGTGGGGAACATTGAGGGTGCAGGAGGGGCCATCCCGGCAGAGGGAACGGGCGGGGAGGCTGCGGGGAGGAAGCAGCAGAGGAGGGGCTGGGCCCTGACCTGCTCCCTCCTGCCTGTCCTGGGGTGGGATTCAGGAGTGACGGGCAAGTGAGGGCCCCGCCACAGAGGGGACACTTCCAGGAGGAGCGAGTGACAGAGGCTGTGCCGTGGTCAGCGACAGCGCCCAGGGCCGGACACGGATGCTGCGCACACAGGAGGCCCGGGCTGGGTGGAGCAGGAGGTCAGGCCAAGCTCTGCACAGACTCACTGGGCAGGTGGAGCTGTGGGGGCTCCGCCACCCTCCCTCTCAGCCCACCGCTGCCCCTCAGGAGGGGCCGGTCCAGCGCCCTCCTGGCCGCGCTTCCCAGCCACGAAGGAGGCACTGCCGTCCTTGGAGAGCCACCGTCCACGCCACCCGGCCTGCAAGTCTCAGCAGGCACGTTTCACAGGGGGGTCGGGTTGGGTGGGAGCCGCGCCCGGTCCCTCTGCCCAGAACTGGCTCAGCGGGTGCCAGGGCCTTTCGTCTGCCCGCTGAGCCTGCCCTGGGGGGGTGCGGCCCTAGGTTCTAAACCCAGGCCTGTCTTCCACGGCTCCCACACGGTTTGGGGCCCAGGTGTGTGACGGCCTCTGCCCCCGGGAGGTGGGGACCCCCACCCTCAGGAAGTCCCCCTGAGTGAGGCCCTTGCAGGGGCGGCGGTTCCTGGGCCGAGAAGCCCCATCCAGACTCCAGCCAGTCGCTGTCCCTGTCCACGCCTTGCAGAAGGTCCCGCCCTCGGGAGGAGTCAAGGAATGTTCTGGAAGCTGAGGAGACCTGGAGACTGAGCCAGGCCCCCACGGAGGATCGGGGTGGGAGCGAGACAGGCAGTGCCAAGGACCCCTCTGCCCGGGGACGCTGGATCCCTCGTTCCACACAGTGACGCCTTCCTCCGGCCCAGCATTCCCAGCACCCAGGGCACAGCAGATGGCTCTCAGCTCTGCACCCCAACACTGGGAGCCAGCAGGCCCCTGAACTGAAGGTCAGCACCTGCTGAGGGCTCTTCTGCCTGCAGGTAGCATTCACAGAGAAACACACAAGTCCCAGGTGCGTGAGCCCTGAAACCCCGCCCACACCAAGAAACATTTTTATCATCCCGCGGATTCCTCGTGCCCCCGTGGACACCTCCCCACCCCTAAATCGGGGGCCTCGCCTGACCACCAGGCTTCTCAGGCTTCTGTCCTCCCGGAGTCACAGTGCTGCTCTGGCCCGCTGTGGGCCACAGGGACCGGTCTGTGAGAAGAGAGCCTCGTGTCTCCGTGTCTTCCTCCTGCTTATTGCCAGGTGGAATTCCACTTACGGTTGAGCCTCTGTCTGCGTACCTATCTTTCTGGTGATAAATGTCTGTAGTTTGGTTCCTAAGTAATGTGAAGAAAGCTGCTATAAACCACTTTTGTGTAGATCTTCCGTAGATGTGTGTTTATAATTCTTTGGGTTAAATGCTTAAAATGCCCTGAGTACCAGCTAAGTGTTTTGCAAAGTGTCAGGATTTTGCCCTCCTGCAGCACGTGAGACGCAGGCCTCCTGGGAAGCCGGCGTTGGCGAGTTTGGTACCCGTGTTTGCTTCTGTCTCCGTGGTTTACAGCTACATCTGGATGGCAAGGATGTAAACACTGTACCTTGAGCTCACTTATTCACGTACTTTTCACTTGGTTTTTCTTAGTTCGGCTGTGTGTTGTTTTACTGAGTTGCACTAATCCCTTATCTATTCCGGATACTTGTCCTTTGTCTGATACTTGTTTTATAAATTTTTTCTCCCAGTTTCTGGTCATTTCCTGACTGATGTCTTTTAATAAGGAACATATCTAATTCGGATGAGCCTAAGTGACTACTTTTTAGTTTAATAGTTACTGCTTTCTGCCTCTTGCCCATAAAATGTCTGTCCACCCCTGGGTCATAGCAGTATTCCCCGTTTCCTTCTAGAAGTTTTATGATTTGGTGTTTCAGTGTAAATCTGTGATACATGTTGAAATGGTTTTTGATTACTATATGAAGTGGGAGTCAAATTTCTTTTTCTCCACAGATATCTAATCGTTTCAGCAACATTTACTAAAAGGCCTGTTCTTTCCCGGTTGAAATATTTTGGCCACTTGGTTAAGAGCCAGTTGACTGTAAAAACGTGTCTATTTAGGGTGCTGCACTTGGTCCCACTGACTGGTTTAGCCCCTCTTTACACAAACTCTACCCTGTCTTGATTGCCGAATGCTCTGCTTTGTCTGGGAGTTAGCCTGTGCCTTCGACATTCTCTTCTTTGTGAAGACTTTGTTGTTCTAGTGCCTGCATTATCCTGCACAGTTTAGGGTCAGCTTGTCCATTTCCACTTTAAGAGCTTGGTGAGGTTACAATTGAGATTACATTGAATCCATAGATCCATTTATGGAAAATTGAGCTTTACTAACGCTGTACCTTCTGGTCTGTGAAAACGGTGTGGGTCTCTAGGTTTTGCCTTGGGGCCTTGCCTGGACGCACTGCAGTGCTGGGCAGAGGAGGCGAGACAGCCGTTCCTTGGCTTATTCCCACCGTGGGCTAGGCTCTCACTCGCTAGTGCGTGCGGTATTAGCTGTGGGGTTTTCGAGACGCCTGTAATCCTGCTGAGGAAATTCTCTTCTGTGACAAGTCTGCAGAGAACGGATGTCAGGGTTTGTCCAGGGGTTACTGCATCCTTTGAGACAATTGTGTGGACCTGGTCTTTTATTCTTTTGACAGGATGTGTTACATCTGATGGTTTTCATATGCTAAGGAACCCTGACCATCCTGAGACAAATCCTACGGGTGATGCTGTGCGATCCACTCCATGAGTGACAAAGCCCCTTCCTGACCCTTGGTGAAGGCCTTTAGGTCCATGCTCTCGAGGACAGTGGTCTGTGGCTTGCCTTTGTGGTGATGATTTCAGTCACTTTGGGGTCAAAGTGGGGCTGGCCCCGAAGAATGGCTTGGGGAGGTTTCCTTCCTCTGTGGCTTGAATGAGGATATGCAAGACTGGTGTTATCGCTCCTTGGATGTTTGACAGAACTCAGCCGTGAAGCTGCCTAGGCTGCGGGCACCTCTCCAGTACCTGGTGGACCCTGTGGCCCAGCCTTCTGGCTGAGTGTGCAGAAGGTCTCTTCAGCCATGGAGCATGGGGCTTGTGGGGAGCTGGGATGTGGCCAGGAATGTGTGGACATTCCTGGTGCCCAGGGCTGGAGACCATGGGAAGTTGCTGAAGGCCTCAGTGGGCCCTGGTGCATGGGGATGGCATCTCCACCAGCAGGAGCGGTCTGAGGACAGGGAAGGAGCCAGGCACGGAGTCCCAGCAGGGCCCCAGAGGGCCGGGCTGTCATAGGTCCAGGAGATGGTGTGGGTTACAGCACAGAGAGGAGACAGCAGTGGCTAGGATGTGCATCAGCCTGAGCCGAGGCCCCGCGCCACAGAGCCGGAGAAGGCAGCAGGCTGGGGTGGCCGAGCTTGTGTGTTTACTGAAACACAAACAGCAGGGGCAGGAGGAGGAGTGGGCAGCGGGCGTCCGCTGAGTCCCATTCCCCGGCCAGCCAGCTGTGCGTGTCTGTAGACCCTGGCTGTGCTCCAGGGCAGGGACTTCTGAGTCACCCGGTGCTCCAAGATCTGCTCCATGACGTCCATCCACCCACTGCGGTGCGAAGGATTAAAATCCCCAGCAGGTGGGTTTCTCTGCTGACACAACCCACCTGCCACACACTCCCAGTCACGAGGTCCTGCACTGATGCTGGTGGAAGCAGTGCTTGGTAAAAAGCAGATGGAAACTGTCGGGCTTGACCTGGTCATGAAATGGTGAGTGAATCTGCTCTTTAATTCCAAGCTACAGTTTGACAAGATACAAAAAAACGAAGCAGAACAGGCAGTGGAGGCAGGTGCTGTTTCTGCCCAACAAAGCCGTGCTCTCGGACACTGAATGCAGAACAGGATGTTCCCAGTGTAGAGAAAACAGCTTCAAGTACAGCCTCTTCTCAGTGCCCAGTCACCCGAAAATATCCACACACCTGCCTCAACTGCTGCATGGATCCCCCCCCAAATATTTGCTCTGCCCCTACATGTGATAGACATGCCAGGCCTCTTCCAGCGCCCTATAGACCCTCCTGCCTTTTCTTTGTCCAGGGCTGGTGGCCTCCCGCTCGCTGCCAGCCCACCTCTGCCCAGGTGAAGAAAGTCTGTACTTCTTTGCCCTGGCTGGCCTGCTTAGATGGTCTCATCCATCTGCTGTTACAGAAACCATCCGTCCTTCTGAGGAGCTACTGCCACCTCCTTCCCAAGAAGTGAAAGCTCACAGACTTCGTTCTCTAGGTCTGAAGCACCTCCGTGAGCCCTCCGTGAGGCCTTGACAGTCGAGGCTTCAGTCCACGCCTTTAAAGACAGCGAAGCTCCTAAAGGGCCCGCAGGAAGCCAAGCTCCAGGGAGAGACACTGCTGAGATATCTAGATTTGCTGAGACCCCTTCCTGTGGCTCCAGTGCCTTTTGAAGCCATGGTCTCCCACCCCGGCTGTGTGGTCCTCTCTGGGAAGCCTGTCTGCTGTCCCTCTGGACAGTGTCCTGGGCGCTGAGCCAGCCACCCACCTTTGGGCCCAGGCTGACAGTCCTCGTCCTGGAGTGAGGCTGTTACTCCCTTCCCCTGCTGCGCCCACAGCACAGGGCCACTCCCTCCACCACTGTGTCAGCTGTTACTTCTCGACCCATCTTCTCTTTTCCCCCTGGCCTTCCCTGCTGGCTCCACCCCCATCCTTATGAGAATTAACGGAGTTGTTTCGGCATTTTATTCTTTGTCATTTGAGGGCTGTCTAGAGCTTTCCTGTGGGTGATCTGGCGCGGCCTGCCAGCCCCCTCCACACAGGGCCATGCAGTCTTGGCCCGGCCTCTCAGTTCTGGTGGTGGTGAGAGTGGCCACAGCCAGACCCTGGTGAGGTGCATGGATGATGCGGACAGTGGGGAGGGAGGACAGCGTGAGCACGGCCTCTCCCCAGCTGCGTCTCCAGGGTTACTGCGTCTTCTGTCCCCGCCCAGCCGCTGTAGCTGCTGCACCACTCCCTGTGGCTGTCACCACCCGTCAAACCCTCTTCCGCCCTCCGGGTTACTGGCATCTACCTGTGTTACAGGCTGGCTGAATCTTCATTCTTTTTGCCTTTAGCAGTCAACAGGCTTCTTGAAACTGTTTTGACCAAAGCCTCACACAGCTATAGGTGGGGGTTTTCAGGGGGTGGGTGGCCTGGATAGAGTATAAGGGACAGAAAGAGGGCCGCTTGCCACTTGTTGCTTACTGCTGTTTTGCTGCCTTCTGCCTGCCATGAACTATTTCTCCTCCACCATGCCACCCTGCCTTGGAGCCAGGCGACTATGGACTGAAACCTCTACAAACCGTGAGCTAAATAAACCTTCCTCCTTTAACTTTGGGTGTTGGGTATTTTGCCTCAGCAACAAGAAATGTAACTAAGACAGAAATGCTCGATGCTGGCACCCTGTGGCCTCTGTTGCAGTGTCCTTCTACTCTGTCCATCCAGGCTTCATCGCGCTGTCTGCCCCACACCTACAGACCCCTCCACCTCCCTTCCACTGACCTCCAGGGGACAGCTTTCCGGCCTGGGGCCTCTGGAGGTGGCCAGGACTTCCAAGATGGGCCTTCAGCTGTCCTGGGTGGGGAGGGCCAGTCCTCTCCCCTCCACCTGCTGCACCCCAGCTCGGACACATGCCTTCTCATCCTCTCCCAGGACCAGGCCATGATGCCACAGCACCTCAGCACAGCCCATGGCTCTGTCTTCTCCAGACCCTCTTGTATGGGAAGCAGAGACCTGCATCTACACCCTGCACTGTCCACACAGACTGACCCCAGGAGAGACCTGCCTCCCTGAAACCCACTTAGGAGTTTCAGAACCACAGCAAGATGCTCTTCTTGCTCCTAAAATAAATTCTATTTTATTTCCTACTAAAATAAGATTTTATTTAGTTTTATTGCTATTAAGTGATCATTCCATCTGACTATAACTCTTAGTATGTCCTGCAGGTGCAGGTGACTTAAATAAGACTCCTAGAGTGAAGTGTTTGATTGTGAGGCACACGCCTGTAATCCCAGCCCTTGGGAGGCCAAGGCAGGGGGAATCACCATGAGTTTGAAGCCAGCCTGGGCTACATAGTGAGTTCAAGGCCAGCCTGAACTACACGGCAAGACCCTGTCTCAGAAAAAAATTACGTGTTTTGATGTTACTCTATTTGGAAGAAGAGTCCACCCTGAATGCGCCTGATCTCGTCTCTTTGGAAGAAGTGGAATTACATTATTTTGTCACTGCTTATAAGTTTTATAAAGTAACCCCCAAACACAGCAAGAACCTTGTTTTGTCTTCTAAAATGATCTTGATGTTTTTCTCTTTGGTACATTGTTCTGATCTGAGTGACTACACATCTCACATGGGGACTGATAAAATCATCGTCTCAAGGAAGCGCTGCATAATGTGCCTTATGTAAGTGTGAATCTCATTAGCAAATGGGTTTTGTTGCATTTGATTTCTAAGTAATGCAAGTGGCATGTCTTGTGGTTCTGGAGTAGTCTCCTGTGGGCCCAGGAGCCCTGTTCTCTCCTGGCCCCTGGCAGCGCTGGGCATCCTGGTCCTGGTGGACCAGAGGTGGCCTGGCTTTCGTTACCCACCCTTTCCTCGGCTTCCTCTGCCTCCTGCTGTCTCCCATCAGCCCAGTCCAGCCCAGATCTGATGATGACCATCACTGAGTTCTCCGGGACCCTGGCTCCCTCGCGTGCTGTCTTCCACGTTTGTGCCCTGCCCGTGGCCAGCTGTGGGTCTGCGAGGGACCTCAGGGCAGCTGTCATCAGCACCCTCTCATGCCCGCTACCCTGCCCTCAGGCCACCTCAGCCATGCCTGGCCACCCCAGTGACGTTCAGTGACCACAGTGGACAGTTTTGGGCAGGGCCAGGCAGCAGCCCAGAGACAGGAGCCCTCGGACCAGCTTCCGCCACACCCTGGGCACCGTGTGCCCTGTCCATGCTGTGGTCAGGCAGGGCTGGCATAACTCCACTGTCCTTGTCCTCGGGGTGCAGGTTCACAGTCCCTGGGCAGCACAGACCTCCTTCCAAAGGCCCTAGGCCAAGCTACAAGCACGGTGGCCCTGAGGAACGGTCACTCTCGTTCTCCGCCTGGAATTCAGAGGGGCTCACCCACATGGCGGGCATGGCTCAGCGGCCAGTACCGTTTGCATGACCATGGGACTGCCTGCTGGAGCATGGCCGGCTGCTGAGCAGGGCGCTCTGGTGCTTCCTCCAGCCTCCGTGCACAGGCCAGCTAGGAGAGACTCCAGGCCTCGGCTGACCAGGAAACAGCAGCGTGGCCCGGGGTAAAGGCCGTCAGGACTCCTGTCCCCACCGCCAGCCTTGCTGGGGCTCTCACTCACATGGCTTCCCCTTTCCTCAGGTCCACGAGCTGCAGCCCAGCCTGTGTGGCTCGCCACTCCTGTGTACACCTGGCCTCCAGGCAGCTGACACCACGTCCTCCACCTCCACCTGCCCCAGACCTTAGAACCAGGAGGCCAGGCCGGCCTTTTGGAAGACATCACTGTGGCCACAAGATACCCCCGCCTGACTTCCCTCCCCTTGCTTGTGTATCAACTGAGACTTCGTGGGCTGTGGACGTGAAACGGCCTGAGGCCTGGGTGTCAGGAGGTGGCAGACCCGGGGCTGACAGTGGCCTCGCCGTGAGGAGCAGCCTGGTCAGAAGAGGCGTCACTGAGGAGCGGCCTGGAAGGGTGCACCTCCCTCCTTGGGTCCTTCTTGCTCCCTGCTTCCCGTCCACCATGCTGCGAGCAGCTCTCCTCCACCAGGCCCTTCCACCGCACTGTAGGCCATGCAAGCACCGAGACTTCTAAAATGCAAACCAGAATAAGCCCCTCTCCTCTCCGCGGTGGGTGTCAGGTATTTCATCTCAGCAATGAGGGAAGTGACTACGACAGCCATGAAACAGCGACCACTGGGGGTAACCATAGCCCATATTTTACTGCTATGTCACAAAAACAGAGGCTCTGGGGCCTGCACTCCGGGCATGAGCCAGAAGCACGTGATGCTGTTTCTCAGGCCACTCGAGCAGGGGTCCCAGCAGGCCCTGCTTGCTCCTCAGGCTGCGGTTTGGGGAGTCCCGGAAAGAGTCAGAGATGGGGGAGTGTGCCCTCCCTGCCCCTCGCTGCCCGTGCCAAGCAGGGGACCAGGTCCTGCACCTGCTCTGCCCTGTAGCTTTGCCTCACAGCCCGGGCACAGCCCAGAGCCGTGGTGGGAGGAGTCTGGACCCTGCTCCCCTGCACTGGCCCTGGCCCTGGGGCTCCAGGCTTTAGCAACTGGTGCTAGGGTTCCAAATCTGGGGTGTGCTCTGGCAGTGGGCCTGGGGGTGGAGCCAAAGCCTGGAGTTTTCCTGGCCACACCCCAGGGGGCAGCAGAGCTGCTGAAGGGAGGACGCTTCTCCATTCCCAGGCCAGGAGTGCAGAGAGTTGGAGGCCACAGGGTCAGGCAGTGAACAGCTCCCAGGGGCCCACAGCCCCGGGCACAACGTGGGCATGGGTTCTGCCCGCGTGGAGGCCCAGTGGGCTGGCTCTCCCCAGGGCAAGGCTCTGGGGTTTCCTTTGCTGTCTGAGGTCGGAGCAGGGCTGCTCCAAGGGCGGGGTGCATCCACCTGGGCAGTGTTGGGCTCCCATGTGCCTGTCACAAGGATCACAGTGTGCCCCCACCCCACCCACTTCCCTGTGTAACTGCCAGGCCAGGCAGGGCCCAGGGCATCTCCAGCAAGGCAGGGGTCTGCTGGACAGCCCTGGACTCGCCACATGGCCCCCAGGGTGGAGTCTCCCTCTCCTGCTGCTCTTATTTGTTCCACTGCAGCGGGGACAGCCCATGGGCACATGCAGGGATGGGGGATCACCCAGAACAGGAACTCAGAATCCTTAACCCTGGGCCCTCAGGCTATCCCCACCGGCTGGAGTTAACCATGATGCCCAGTGCTCTTTACCACTGTAGTGTACACTGCTGCTGGGTAGGCCTGAGCCAATTCTCCAACCTGGTTTCTCCTGTCCCCCTGGACCTCCAAATCTGGCCCCAGTCCAGCTGGTCTGCCTGGCAGGAATCTCATCCTCGGGTGGGAGCCTCCTGTGGACTCCCTGTTACTTGGAGATGAAGATTCCAGCCAAGTGCAGCAGCACACTCCTGTAATCCCAGCACTTGGGAGGCTGCCAGCCTGGGCTACATAGTGAGCTCAAGGCCAGCCTGAACTGTATAGCGAGGCCCTATCTCAAAAAAATAAAAAAATAAAAAGAGAAATGAAAGTCAGGAAGGTGGATATCAGTGACATGGACACTACCTGCTCAGCTGCACCCTGGCCAAACCACAGAGTGGGCTCGGGGAAGGCTGGGTCCTCCCAAAGGCAGGGGCAGCACAGGTGAGGAGCACAGGGTGGGGACACAGGAGCGGACAGGGCAGAGCTGCCTGCGGGTGGGCAGTGCTGCTGGAGGGCATGGGAGAGTCACTGGCTGGGGAGCAGCAGAGGGAGGAGGGGCACAAGGCTGGCACAGCACCTCCCATGCCTGCCCCCCACTGCCTGGGTGGTTGGGGTACAGAGGGCAGAGCCCCTGCAGGGTGCCAGGGTGGGGAGGCACTGGGCCTGGTTCCACGTGGGCAGCGCCTTGGAAGTGTTGGTGAGTGCACCCAGCAGGCGGAGGTGCCGGGCGCCCCAGCTATTAGGGCCCCAGCAGGGCTAGGAGCAGGTGTGCGTCCCCACAGAGGAGCAGAGGGCAGGGGGAGCAGGTGGAGACTGGTTAGGCCAAGGGTGCCCAACCTTGTTTTGTGGAAGACAGTTTGTCCGTGGATGGGTAGGGGCTGGGGCAGCTTCAGGATGAGAGTCTTCACCTACAAAGCCACAACCCATCCAAGAGTTCAAAGTTCACAGCGGGGTCTGCACCCCTGTGGTCTAGCTAACACTGCTGATCTGAAGGAGGCGGGGTCCAGGAGCTTAGAGTGATGGAGGCTTCCTCCCGTGCGGCCCGGGTCCTAACAGGCCACAGGCCAATACCTGTGGTGGCCCAGGGATTGGGGACGCCTGGGTTAGGTGACAAACTCAGGATGAGTGGCGTGGGGAGGGGACCCAGGGCCTTGGAGCCAGGGGAAGGGTTCCACTGCACACAGCCACTGTGTCTGGTTTTGGTCCCCGGGGAGCATCGAAGCCCCTGAAAGCGCTGCTTAGCTGAGGGCCGGGAGCTGGCGGACGGGGTGAGGGCTGTGCCCAGGGCTGCTGCCTGGCCTGATTCCCTCATGAACCCTGGCTCCCACTGGCGCTGTGCAGCCCCTTGTCCTGGAGCCTCAGGCTGCCCCAAGTCGAGGGTTCAGCTGGAGCAGAAGTTGGCAGCAGTGTTAGTCACTGTCAGCTTGTCCTAGCGAGCTCCTGCAGGCCACCACCAGTGCAAGACAAGAACCGAGGGTGGTCCCTCCACATCCAGAGGCGCAGGACTTTGACAAAGCAAGCATAAAGTAAGCAGGGTCCTCCTGGCATGGCCATGTGGCACCATCAGCCTTGTGCCTGAGAGCACGGCCCGCCCCACAGAACTGCATAGGCTCCAACCTCGCGGAAGGGCAGAGACATGGGATGGAGTCCAAGGATGTCCAGTGGGGAGGACAGACCCACCCAGGGCAGCGCCCACTGCAGGCTCAGGTGCTCTGGTCGTCCCCCTGAGCGTGGCTGTCGGCCCTGTGCTTGAGGCAGAGCAGACAAGGAAACCACTTGGGGACACTACTGGGCACACTGTCATCCAGCCCCACCTGGCCGCACCAAGGTCCTCCCGGGGCTGTAGTCCCCCTGGCTCCCCAGGCAGCAAGAGCTGAAAGGGCCTGAGGAGGCCCCAAGGTGCACAGCCCAGAGAGTCCTCTGGAAGGTGTCCCCAACCCTCTGGGCCCACACGTTCCCTCCCCGATTCCCACAGCAGGCCTGCAGGACCAACTAGGCTGAGAGCTTCATTCCAGCCCAGGGGACCAGAGCAGAAGGCTGGGCATCAAAGCGCGCCATGGTGCCCAGGGTGCTAGCTCCTGGGGTGGAAGGTGTGTGGCCCCGTCCTGTCCCTTCCTAGGGGAGCAGGTGCAGCGTCCCCAGGGTCCACACATGGGCCCCAGCGAATTGAGGGCTGACCCTGGGCCCTCTGCGGCCACAGGAGCTGGCAGTCACACAGGCAGGGCACTCTTGGAGAGGCTCAGGCTCTGGGATTCCTGGCTCCTGTGGGACGTGGGCAGCACAGACGCCTCCTGGAACTCTTTGGCCATGTAGTAGTAGCAGATGGCATCCAGGCAGCAGTTGGCATTGGAGAGCTGGCTGGTGATGGACAGAGCGCGGCTGAACGCCTGGCGGGCTGCACAGGAGCTCGGGCTCATGGCAACCTGCACCGTCAGGACCACGTGGAGTGGCAGGAAACAGACAACGAACACGATCAGGTTGGCCCAGATCATGCGGGCAGCCTTGTGGGTGGACTCAGCCTGGCCTGTCTCGGTGGCTGGACTCTGGGCCAGCACAGTCACCACCTGCAGGGAGCAGAAGACCAGGATGGCCAGCGGCAAGTAGAAGCCGACCAGTGAGAAGGTGGTGGAGCTGAAGTTGTGCCGGGAGTAGCTCCGGAAGCAGAAGCCGCCCTCCTGCTGCCCCAGGTACAAGCGGACCAGCAGGGAGCCGACCACCAGGACCCAGAGTCCCAGGCACACGGCCACTGCCTGCCTCAGGGAGCGGAGCCCTCGGGCGCGCAGCGGGTGCCTCACGGCCAAGTAGCGGTCCACTGCGATGGCCATGACCAGGCTGATGCTCATGTATCTGTTGACCATGTAGACGGCCTGCGAGACCCGGCACTGCAGCGTGTCCTCCGTGTCCTTCAGGGAGAGCAGCATGAAGGGCAGGGAGCAGAGCAGGAAGAAGTCAGACACGGCCAGGTTGGTCATGTACACACGGGTCTCCGTCCACTGCGGCATGCGGCGGCAGAACACCCAGAGTGCCAGGCCGTTGAGCAGCAGGCCGAGCACCAGCAGCACGGCTGAGTAGGAGATGATGAAGACCCTGAGAGAGTATGCCCCGGTGGGGGGCTGGCAAGTGCCGTTCATGGTCCCCAGGCTGCGGGAGAGGGGAGAGGTCAGTGGGAGCAGGCATCTGGGGGTGGGCCCAGCCCTGCTCCAAAGCCGCCCACCCCGGCCCCATCCCTGTCCAGACTCCAAATTCCCCAGAGCAGTCAGAGAAACTGTAAAAAGCTCAGCGTCCCCTCAAGGGCTAACTGGTGCATGAATGGGTGGGAAACTGAGGCCTTCAGAGAGGCCAAGTGAGTCCAAGGCTGTGGAGCTGGAGCAGATCCACTTCCGTGCCCAAGCCTCCTCTCCCAGGCCTGCCTGCTGCAGGCAGAAGGGAGGCTGGAAGCCTTCACGCCCTGGAGCTGGAGGAGCTCCAGCCGGCCTTGCAGCTCTGGCCTTGCAGCTCTCGACAGAGAGCCAGAGGCTGTGCCCTCCAGCCTAAGAATCCCAACCAGCCCAGGGCAGAGTCCAGGCCGCCTACTGCCCTGCACAGGGCCTGGGGAGGCTGGGCAGGCACCTCCACCCCCCCCACCTGTCCCGGTGAACTATCCAGCTCTGCTCCACCCAGGCTTTCTCTGACAGGGAGGCCCAGGACGGCAGGGCTGGGGTTCAGGACTGCTCCCCAGGAGGCTCCAGCGCCTCCTTCCTCCCTGTCTGCACCTCCCCACCAGGCCTGTTCTCTGGACGTCCTGCCTGAATCAATCCCACCCCAGCCCCATGCCTGGCACCAGGGTGTCCACCCTGGGCTCAGGAACAGTGCTCCCGACAGTCAAAGCACGAGGGTCCCTGTCCCTCCAGCCCTGACCGTGCTGCTCAGAGCTGGGGTCCACCCCAATGCCACCTCTCCTTGTCCACGCCGGCCCCCCAAGGCCCTGCCCAGGCTCCACAGGTGGCGCAGGAGGGCCAAGCCTGGCCCACCAAACCCAATCCAGGTGGCCTGACAGCAGGGCAGCAGACTGGACACCCCAACTCTGACACCTTCCTCCGCCAGCTGGGAATGGGTCCCCTGCACAGCACTGCCTGAGTCCTGGCATGGAATGGCAGCCAGCACGCACCCCGAACCACAGGGCCCTTGGTTCCTCCCAGGGCACAGGAGGTGGGAGTCAGTGGCATTCAGAAGAGCAGGGTCTTCTGGGTTCCCCTCTGAGGCTCAAAGAGGAGGGAGAGCACTTGGTCCTCCAAGGAAGGCCAGGCTCAGGCTGGCAGAGCTGTGCCCAGCTCCTCCTCTGCCCTGGGAGTTCAGGAGAGGGAAGAAACCCAAGCCTGGGATTGCCGAGGTAGAATCACCAGGGTGGGGCTGGCAGCACCGTTCCCTCTTCTGGAGCCCCCAGGGACGTCAGGCCCACTGTGCATTGGGGAGCTGGTGGTGGGCCTGTGCCCTTCGTCTACATCTCCATGGACTCCAGCCTGGGGGTCATAAAGTCCAGCGAGTCCTGTGTGGTCTCCTACACCGCTAATGGCTCTGGGTCCTTCCTTTGGAACAATTTTGCTTTCTCTCCTCTGCCACCCTGGTTCTGAGGCCCCTCAGAGGGACCCTGCACCAGACCAGGCTCAGAAGACCCCCAGCCCCCTGACACTGACTGCTGTGATGCCCTTTGCTCCTCTCCGCCTTTTGCTCCTGACGTACTGCTCTGCCCCCAGGGCCCCAAAGTCTGAGGCCCTCAGAAGCCTGTAGGAGCTGGGGCTGGGGCTCAGTGGCAGAGCGCTTGCCCAGCAGGGGCAAGGCCCGGGGTTCAAACCCCAGTACCACAAAACCAAAATGAAATGGAAAGAATGCCAAGGCAGCGCCTCAGGCTGCTGGAGGGCAGGACAGGCCTTGGTTCTGGGCCCTGGTTCTTTGCGGGGCGCTCCCATGCCCCCAGCACCCCCTCTCCACCTGAAGACTTCCCTGGCCTGGGAGGGGCCCCCCCGGCTGGGGTGCTAACCCCAGCACGCCGGGAGGGGAGAAGCCCTGGGCTCCTGTCACTCACTCAAGCTTGTGACTCGGGTTCACTTCAGCATGGCCCAGGGCTTCTTGGGGAGGTTAAAAAGTCTAACCCTGACTCCCAGGGTTCCCACTCAGAACAAAACAAACACTGGACTGTAGAGGGGAACAAACACTCTGGAAGAGTTCAAGGTCCAGGTTGGCTCTGGCCTTCTCCCTTCAGGGTGGGTCCCAAGAGCTCAGGGAGTCGAGTTCCAGGGACCAGCAGCCCTCGTCCCCACTGGCAGGCACTGGGCGGCCTCTGTCTGCACACAGCCAGTGCCCGGGCGCTCACAGCTCATTTGGAGAAGCTGTCAGGAACCCTGGTTTGGGGAAATGGTGGCTTTGGTCCCTGTGACTTCCTGCCCAGGTGGGGGAGGCAGGGTAAGGGATTCAGCACCGCACCTCTGGGGCTGTCTTCCTCCAGTGCTGCTCACTGCACATACCGGAAGCTGAAAGCTGCCCTTCGGCTGGGTGCTGCCCTTCCAGGACAGAAGCCTGTGGCCACGGGCGGAGGCTTACCCCACTGCAGCCTTGGGGCTTGTCTGGCCTGGGCCCAGCCTGAGGACCCCGCCCACTGGCCAGCCACGGGGGCAGAGTGGGACAGAGCCCTGGAGCTTGGGCATCGCAGTGCCCTCCGACAAGGATGTTCCAACACGGCCCCCATGCAGACGCCCTCAGGGCCCCGGACCAAAACGTGGCTCTCAAGGGCTGCTGCTTGAATCAAGGGTCAGCCCTCAGTCGCCATGCTCAGAGCTCAGGTCCGAATAGGGTGGGCACCCAGGCCCTGAGAGACTCCTTGAGCCGCCCCAGCCCTCTCAGGGCGGCACGATTGTCCAGCTGGTGCATGTTCCGCCGGTTCCTCCAAGTCTACCCCAAGGATCCAGGTCCCCTGCAGAACCCCAACCCATTCTGGGGGATCCCGGATAGCCTGGCCAGCCCTGAGGGACCCCGGCAGAGCCCCAGGCCCAGTCTCACTGGTTGAGACCCCACCCCCGTCCCTGGCCCCAGCCACGCCCGGCACTCACCTGCTGTCATCAGTGGCCTCCAGGCTGAGCAGTCTGACCCTGCTCAGCTGTGCTGCCTCCTGGGGCAAGGGGGCAGAGTGGGCTTGGCCAGCCCCCAGGCTGTGCCCCTCCTTGATGTCGGTGGGCGGGGGGGGGGGGGCAGGCTGGGGGTTTGGCTCCAGGACGGAAATGGAGCACAGCACACACACACACCCTCAGGCTCCAGCATCTCAGCTGAGCTGTGGGGTGGCGAACAGCCTGGGAGGAGGCAGAGCCAGGGCGTGCAGCTCCGCCCTCACAGGCTCCCCTCCCAGAGGCTCGGTGCAGAGAGCCTGCCGCCTGGCTCAGTCCTGCCCTCTGCCCCCATCTGTGGTCCGAAGTGGCTGCCCCACACCCCTTCCTGCCAGGGGCAGCAGAGCACTGGGCCAGGCTCACGTGGGGACAGACCCCAGCCAGGGCAGCCCCTCCTGCCCTCTGTGACCCAAGGTCACCTCTCCAGAAGCCTGGCCAGAGCACCCAGCCCAGAGCACCCCAACCCTGGCCGGCTGGGGGACGCTCTCCTCAGACCCGGCCCAGCCCCTGCCCCAGGGCCTCTCTAGGGAGATCCGCAGTCTCACCCCTCCCCACTCCACAGAGCCACGTGGAAACCAGAGGGGGCCCAGAGAAGGAGGCGGGGGCCCCAGTGGCACAGCGGGTGTCAGGTCTGAGACCAGCACTCCCCCCTGGCCCTCAGGCCCAGCTTCCGGGACAGAGCCCCAAGGAGCCCTTGGCTCCCTCTCCTTCCTGACCCGGCACCCCAGGCCCAGCCTACACTTGCTGGCTGTCCCTCCAGACCCAGGTCCCAAGGCCAGGTCATGGGGCCCCTCCCTGGGCTGCAGTGCTCCGTGGCAGGGAGGTGCCGCCCACCCTGCCTCTCCTGGCCTCGGAGCCCGGCCTCTGGGTGCTGCCAGGGTCCCATCCCCACCCCACCACCTTCACTGTAGGCTAGACTGCAGGCAGTGGTGCCCCGTGTTCAGCCCCCTGTGGCAGGGCGGAAAGCTGCATGCAGTGGACGGGACACCCGGGCTGGCTGGAGCCCTGCGGCCTGTGAGAGGGGCCTGCCCAGCACTCTGCCCCCTGCTCCGATGTCCTCCACCGGGCATATCCCTCCTCAGACCCGCCCTCTCTCTGCTTCCTGCTGGCCGTGGCGTTAGCAGCTCTCCTTGCCCAGGCCCTTCCACTGACCACGGAAGGACTGGAACTTCTAAACCGTGAGCCAAAATAAACCTCCTCTCCGTGGCAGGAGTTGGTATCTTGTCCCAGCAATGAGCAGAGTGACTACGACAGGCACAGAAGAGGGACATCTGGAGTGACATTAGCCTGTGTTTGGGCTGTTTGTCAGACAGAGGGGTCAGAGCCTACAGCCCCCAGGCAGGAGCCAGGAGAGGCATCTCATTCTCTCGAGTCGCCCAGTCTGAGACCCAGCAGGCCCTGGAGGGCGTCAGCCCACCCACGGGTGCTCTGGGGACAGGGAAAGCTGAGGGCTCTGACTGCCACCCTCGCTGTGCTCTGCAGAGCCGGCCCTCCGCCAGCCTCTCCACAGCCGGCCCACCCACCCAGCCCCAGCTGGTCTCAGCAGGCTGCTCCCTCCTGGCTCTGTGTGCCCAAGCGGGTCTGCGGGAAACCCCTTTCCCTTCCTGTCCCCTCTTCTCTCCAAAGCACTGGGCAGGGTGGGCCAAGGGTGCTGGGCTGTTGGACATCGGCATTGCAGCACCACATAGACGGCTGTCTGTGGAAACTGAGTCACCCATGGAGGCTGCTCCAGGGGGCCCAGGAAACCCCCGCTGTGGGATCCTGCCCTCTTTGCTGCCCCCGCCCTCGGCCGAGGCCCTGGCTGCCTGGGTTGCTCAAGAACGCAGAGCTTTGGGAACTCAGAACTCGGGACCCGGAAGAGCAGAGGACCTGGGGAGGCCCAGCGGAGGGCCTGGGCGCCGGGCCCTACAGACCGGGTCCTGGGCCCCAGCCCGAGGCCTTGGGGCACTATGCTGCCTCTGATGCCTGAGGCCACTTGAGTCAGCGAGTCTGACCCTGCCTTTCCTAAAACCCTGGCACTTTAACTAGCATGGAGCTTTGCGAAGATAAAGCGCCAAGTGTTGTTTATCGTGGCCAGTGCCCCATTTGGCCACCTGAGACCCTGCCCCGGGGGAAGGTGTGACAGCAGGGCCTCCGGGCACTGAGGATGTGACCCGCTTCCTGTTCTCTTCAGACTTTCGGTTCCCCTCTTCTGAGAGCCAGACCTGGAAGTGCTGACCTCTGGGGAGTACCCCTCCCCGCAGCCTGCTCCCCGCCTCTGGCATCGCTGTGCTGATGCTGGGGCCAGGGCCCACTTGGGGCAGGCGCAGGGGCAGGGGATCTGCTCGGCAGCCTGCGCCTCAGTCTCCTGCACCAGGCCCTTCCACCTCACAGCCATGGCCTCCTCAAGGCAGCACTGGTCCCACAGTGCCCCGGGAAGTGAGGCACCAGCAGGTGGGAGGCCTCCCACTCCACTCACGCACTCGACCCCGAGCCTCCTCAGCACAGCCCCACCATGAGGGTTCTCTGCCAGCCGGAGCCCTCTGCTCTGACCCGACCTCTCCCCCAGGAGGGGTGCTGAGGCTGCTGCTCACGCCTGGCTCTGCTGTGTCCTGTCACTGCGACCCCCAGACTCTGAGGGGGTCCTGCCTGGACATTCCCCAAGCCGAGCCTCTCTCCTGGTTGCTTCTGCCCCTCCACTCCTGCTCCCAGTCCCTTCTGCAGGGCGCTGGGCTAAGGAGCAGTGGAGCCAGATCCCTGGGAGAAGTGTGGCCCCTGCCTGGGAACGGTTTCTTCAGGGCAGTGAAAGGCAGAGCTGAGGAGCAGCAGGTTCCTGGGGCAGGGTGACGGGGAAGTAGCCAGCCGGAAATGCACACACATGCACGACTGACAGGGTGGGTTCACCTGGCAGACTGAGGAGGCTGGGGTTTGGAGAGGCCTCTAGAGGAAGTGGTCACGGCAGAGGTGGGGTGGGGTGGCCAGGATGCAAGGGGATCCAAGAGGTCCTGAGGGAATCCTGGAGGGGTCCTAAGGGCTGAGGAAGAGGTGCAGAGCTGTGGAGGGGCCCGAGGGAACCAATGGAGCTCTAAGAGGGCACCACCCCTGCGCTAGCTCTCCCACTGTGGGGCCCACAGGCCTCCTCTGAGCACCCTTGTGCCCAGTGTGCCCTTGGCTCCCATCTTCCTCATGGCTCACTCAGCCCTGGGCAACTCTGAACCTTCCCAGCTGCCTCCCAGCGCTGCCCCATCCCGGGCGATGCCCCTACCAAGCTCACCCTGTCCCAGGCCACGGCCCCTCCCGCTGCCAGGCGTCCGGCCTAGAGGGCAGCTCCAGGCCGCACAGGCCCCCAGCCTGAGGGGAGGCCCTGCTCCCCGGGGGAGTCTGGCGGCAGGGCTGTGGCCCCTCCTGTCCCCGACTCTCGGCATCTGAGGCCGCAGAGTACTTCTGGAGGCCTCTCCATGAGGGACTCCCCACTGGCCACAGGGGACGGCGGCCCCCGCGTGGCCGGCTGGGGGACACCAGGGTGAGCACCAGGGTGCAGTGAGCAGCGCCCAGGACACCCGGCGGCAGGGTCCTCCGCTCTCTGAACAGACGAGGGGCCAAGGCTCTCCCTGGGTCCCTTCCTCCCGCACCAGCGCACCAGCCCTCAGAGACACTTCCTTTGGGCCGGGCTAGACGCCCGCTGGCAGACGTGGGAGCCCGTAGTTCACAGAGGTGGGAACCAAGGCGCTGTGAGTGGCGTGTGGAAGACAGGAGAGGCTCGCTGCAGCTACGAAGACGAAGACGCGCCAATTCCAGGACTCGCATTTCTGCTTGTGGGCTGGGCGTCGGCCCAGGAGTCTGAGAGCTAAGAGAGAAGGCACCGCCCACGCCCTGGGCTCCCTAAGGTTTAAAATGGGACAGAGGTGGGAGGAGGGGGTGCCCACAAAAACAAGCCACAAGACTTGTGTGGGATTAGATTGTTACCACAGGAGACCGGCTGGAGGGGAGCCAGGCTTCGGGGCATATGCTGTGCTGTGTAGGTCTGGCTTTAGAACTATGTAAATGTTTGTGTAACTACCAAATTAAGTTTTAAGAAGAATTCATAACATTGAAAACAACATGAATCTAGCTGATTTGCATTTTCAAGTGATAATATAACCCTCTCACACTCTTATTTGGGTTTTATATTAGCCTTCTTCCAAAAATTACAACACTTAGCCCATCGTTTTTTGCCACTTTCTGAAGCAGCTCTGGAGTCCTCTCTCTCTCTCTCTCTCTCTCTCTCTCTCTCTCTCTCTCTCTTTTTGGTACCAGGGATTGAACTCGGGACCTTGAACTTTGAGGCAGGCACCGGAACCACTGCGCTAAATCCCCAGCTGGAGTCCTCTCTCATCAGTGTTTTTAGTTGCACTGTTCTGGCTGCCTCGATGTCCTGAATCCATTCAAAACGTTTCCCTTTCGTGGTCATTTTGACTTTAGGGAAGAGGCAGAGGTCACACAGTGCCAGGTCCAGTGAATGAGGTGGATGAGGACACAGCGCAATGTTTGTACGAGCTGCCTTTCTGTTGCACGGTGCTCGGCAACATTCACTGTATTTTTGACCACACCTCGTAAAGTCACTCATGAAAAAGGATTTCCAGAACTGCTTCAAAAAGTGGCAAGGCTGATGAGATAAGTGTGTTCAAAGCAAAGGGCAGATTTTGAGGAGGATTAATGGCAATATGTCTTTTACACTAATACAGAAAAATAACTCATTGTGTTTTCTGAGTCAGGGTTTTGCTATGTAGCCTAGGCTGGCCTCAAACTCATGGTAATCCTCCTGCCTCAGCCTCCCCAGTGCTGGGATTATAGGCAAGTGCCACCACACCTGGCTCTAATATATTTTTTAGTGTAGGAAAAAAATTTTAATGTAACATTCACTATATATTTTGACCACATCTCACAGATATATAGTGGATCCTTGACTTATGAACTCAATTCATTCCCGAGGGCTGGCTGTAACTTAGGTTGGTCAGTGAGGGCTCAGGCTCCTCTACAGCCCTCAAAGTCTCTCTTCTGTACACAGGCAGATCTCAGTGTCCTTAGAGAGATCCTGGCCCAGGATTTCTCAGTGAACCCCACACAGGAGAGGACGCTGTCATGTTCTGTCCAGAACTCTGTAAGGGTTAGATCTATATCTGAGACCACCTGGAAGCACAAGCGGCCGGCATTCAGTCATAACTCAAGACTTTGGTCATAAGTTAAAACTGAAATTCTAATCCCACCTCCCCACACCATTTATGGGCCCAAGCTGCCTGTATGTCAGGCTGGTTCTAACTTGAGGGTCCACTGTAAATACAGAGATACGCAGAGGCATTTTAAAGGGAAAATTTAAACCTACATTTAACAAATCTCAAACTGTTTTCAGTAATCATACCATCGGTGGTAGTGCTGGTACTGTTACTTTAATATTGTGTGTATTTTAGGACAAAACGTTGGATGGTTCTATTGAGTACTTTGAGTGTTTTGGTATGGGATAAAGAAGGTGCAGCATATTACGGAAGTTAAGTGAAAGCTACGCAGGTCTGAATTTGAATAGAAAGGGTCAGTTTGGATTTAGAACGTGCCTTAAAGCAGAGATGCTTCTCAGGTCTGCCCAGCGTCAGGACTGAACCGTTGACGAGCCTGAGCGGCCTCCTGTCAGCCCATGGCCCACGGGGTTGGGTGGGAGGGTGTGGGCGAGCTCGGTGCCTTTTCCTGCTGGAGCACAAGGCGGTAACCACAGGGATGAGAGCGGGGGGGGGGGGGGGGGGGCGTCCCCTCCTCCAGGTGGCTGCTGGGTGGGGACTGGACGGAGCAGCAAAAGCACATTTCCCAAACTGGAGCATAAACTTGACTCCGTGACTTTCTAATTACGCTTTTAAAAGGCATTATTCATGTGGAAGATGCTAAGAAAACAGCCTGTGATTTTAGAAACGAGTAAATAAAAGGAAAGAATCAAGCATTTACTCTACTTTTCCACACAACCCTACCTCCACATGGCCTGACAGCTAGTGGAGCCCCTCTAACATGCATCTTGGCCCACAAATGCTGTGGAGAGGTGGCATCAGAAAATCATGATTTTGCATACAGTACTGCATCAGTGAAGCCAGCACTAGGATTAGTTATCTGTTGTATTAGTCATGCATTGTCTGTTATGTTTCCCATTGCCACCTCCAATTATTTTTAGGTATTGGGGACTGAACCCGGGGCCTTTGCACTGAGCTATACCCCTAGCCCTCATTTAATTTTTATTTGGCAACGGGGTCTTGCTAAGTCGCTAGGTAACCCAGGCTGGGCTCCAATTTTGGATTCTCCTGCCTCAGCCTCTAGAGTGCCGGGATGACAGGTGTGTGTCTGTTTTTCATTTGTTTGCCTTATTCTATGTGTTTATCCTCCAGCAATGGGGATTGGGTGCACCCCAGGCAGCAGGGATGCTGGCCCCTCCTAGAGGCTGCAGCCCTGTGGATGATCCTCGGCAGCTGCTGGCATCAGACAGAGATGGCCAGTCTGCTCCACTTAGGGTGCAGTCTCACCGAGAACAAAAGCCACCCTGGACTGCTCAGCATCTAGAGCTGACTGCAGGGAGGGAGACTCGTGGGCAGGGGAAGGCTGATGTCCAGGGTGAGCGCCGGGTCATGTGGAGGGAAGGGCACAGCACAGGGCAGGACACAAGAAAAAGGAAGCAGCAGATGGGCCAGGGACTTAGTCAGCGGCCTGCGGTTGGGCCTGAAAGATCACTCACGGGGTCCTGGCCTGGAGCCCACACCTCCGGCCCCAGTTCAATCAAGGAAGTTGTTTTTTTAATGTAAGATGGGAACGGAGCCCAGTCTTTCTCCCCTGCTGCGAGGCAGCCGGGGGCAGTCCTCTTGGATAGAGGGTGTAACAGTGGCCCTGTATTAAAAGTCCTTAAGTCACCTTGTTCATACTGCTGTTCTGTGGGTTCAAGGACATGATGCCTGGCATTTATTTCAAAACATGGGTGAATCGATGGAGGGTAGGAAGCAACTCTGGTCCTCACGGTCATGCTGCTGTCGGGCAGCGGGCTCGTGGGTTCCATACGCTCTATTTGCATGCATCTGAAATTTCTGAAGTAAAAGCCAGGATGGCCAAACGGCCCACTACACACCCATAGTACATGTGGGAAGCACACTGGCTTGTTCTCAATCCTGTGGTGGTGCTGACGATGGCCTCACGGGGCTGGGGGTCAGTGTCTAAGGAGGAACAGGCACCAGGGGTCTGGGAGCTGCAGCGGCAGGTGCTGCTGGAGAACGGCACTTGGCCTGACTGGTCTGGTGTGGCAGGTGAAAAGTGGCCTCCTCCACTTGTACACACACAGGTACAAGCACCCACATAACGTGCACACACACATACACATGTGTACCCAGAAACACATGCACCCATCCGCACATACCTGTGCACATGCATTTGTGTGCACATATATGTATATGCACGCATAGCTGCATGTGTGAGCAGATGCACATTGCAAACATGCACATGCACAGCATGCATATACACATAAGCACACATGTAGGCACATCTATACATGCACATACATGCTATACACACATGTACATGCTACACACCTAGACACATTTACATGCATGTGCACACACATGCAGACACATACGCACATGTATGCACAGGCATGCATGCACACACACCTGGACACATACACCTGCATGCATGTGTATAGTATATATACACACATATGTGCACGTGCAAGGTGCACACATGCACATGCCTGGGGGAGAGGCAGCTCTGGCCAGTCCGAGCCAGGAGGGTGGAGGCGCCATTCCCCTTGCTTCCACCTGGTCCAACTCCAGGAGGACCCAGCTGAGCCGGGAGCCTCCAGTGCCTGGGAGACCTGGGGCAGAGGGCTCCTCAGAACTAGGAGCCCAGGCCCTCCGCCAGCTCAGGTGGTGCCAGTCTGCATCCAGCTCCAGCCCCGTGCTGCACAGGTGGGAACAGGGGCCAGGGCTGGGAAGTCCCGAGGACAGGGTCGGAAGGACTGCACCAGTCCAGGCAGCCACGATGGTCTGCAGAACTGGGGTGTGGCAGGAGCCAGGCAGGGAGAGAAATCCATGTAAGAGCCTCTGAGGCTGGAGTGAGGGCCAGGCTGGAGTGAGGGTGGAGTCAGGGTCAGGTTGGGTCGGGGTTAGGCTTAGAGATAAGTGGGGTGAGATCCCAGTCTTCAGGAAATGGGCTTTTGTTTGCCTGGCGCTTACTCATTCTAATTCTAACCCTAACCCTAACCCTAACCCTAAGGCATGCAGGACCCTTTCCCACACACACACAGCCCCCACTGATGTAACTGCTCACGCTCACGGCATGCCCAGCCTCTGCTTCTCCTCCCTAACTGTCCATCCTCCAGGCTGCTGGCTCTCTGGGCAGCAGCACCATCCCTCCACCCCCTCCCCCTTGCTTGTCTCCGGGTTTTACTTCTGCAGCAGCCCCTGAACTGTGTGCAGCTTCCTGCCCCTCCCCTGCAGCTCAGATGTGTGTGTTGGGGGAGAGTTCTAGGAAGCTGAACGGGAGGCACGGTGGTCAGGCCACGTGACTGTGCAGATCCACAGCTGACAGCACCCGGGAAGGACCCTGTACGTGGCCCTGGGAGTGGCCAAGCCTAGAAACCCTGCCCTGAGCACCCTCAGCAGGACTTACACCTTCCTGGTGTGGGCTCCACCTGTGGCCACTGGACCAGCTGGCCCTCTGGCCTCACTCTCTGGACGTCCCCAGCACCGAGGCCCAGCAAGTCTCTGTGGTTCCCCTGAAGAGGTGCCCCTCTCACAGGGTCGCTGTGCTCAAAGCCCCTCAGTGCTCGGCCTGCAGAAATCTGGATCCCACCATGATCAGCCCAGCAACATGTCTCCCCCAAGGATCCCTGGACCCCCAGCTGCCGGACCCCAGCGCATACCTGGCAGAGACATCACCTCCTTCTACCTGCCAGCAGCGAGTCCGTGGTTCTGTTTATAAACCGTTTTAACGAGACGCTGAGTGGGTATAAACAAACACTTCTCCACCATAAGGTGAAGGACAGAACTTAAGGTGATCTCTGACATTCCCTGGCCACTTGCCCTGAGATCTTCTCACACTACAGAGGCCACTTCCTTTTGTGGCCTCTGACACACAGTCACCCTGTTTTGCTCTTTCCTCTCCGGCCTCTCTTCCCACACCCGACTGTGGTCCTTGTGGGTCCCTGCAATGCTGGGCTTCATCAGGCTCCGTCCCTCACCACTCTCAGGGAGCACTGTCCCACTGTCACCGATGCCCCGAAACCTGCAGAAGCAGAGGAGGCGGCGGGGCTCTCAGGCGGTGACTGGCCGTGGGATGCTGTGCTCACCGGTGGCCGGCAGCTGAGCGTGCTGCTGGAGGGGGACCTCATCTGGAGGGGTCTCCCGCCCTCCCTTCACCATGCGTGCTCTCCTCTCCCCGGCTGCCCTCCAGGGTGTTTCTGCGGGTGTTGGGTGCTGTGCCCCAGGGATGGGGAAGTGACTTAGACACCCCTGTGGCTGTGACCCCAAACTGCTAGCCCCAGCCCAGGCCTCTAGGGTGAGCGCTGGACCGTGAATGGACCTGCCTACTGGCTGTCCTCTCTCGGACACCTCAGAAGCATCTATGGTCCCAGACTGACCACTTCATCACCCCAGATCAAATCTTCCTTCAAGGCTCCCCCTCTCAGAGCATGACCTTGGGATTGTCCAGGACGGATACTGAATGTCATTCTTGAATCCCATCCCCACTTCCAACCAAACATCAGTGAGTCACCCCAGCAGTGGGGGTGAACCTATGGCACATGTGCCACAGCAGGCACGCACAGCCCTCTCTGCAATGACATCACAAATTGTATGAGTTGGTTTTTCTAAACTAAAACCTCAGTCTTCAGGCTTAATTGCAGTGTTGGCACTTTGTGCTAAGTAAGTGGGTACTGGGTTGCAGCTGGGACACTCAGTTTCTGAAAGGTTCACCATCACGGAGAGCAACCATTGAAAAGATAAAACAAAGCAGCACAGTAAATAAGTCAATAGAGAAGATAAACTAAATATAAAACAATGTAAAAGAAGACAGGAGAAAATGAGGAGTACATAGAACAGAGATGCATAGAAAACAGCAAGATGGTAGATGTAAACCCTAATTATATCAATCATTACATTAAATGTAAAGGGTATAAATGACCCAAGAAAAAGACAAAGATTATCAAGTTGGATTTAAAGGTCAGGAATGACAATATGCCATCTACCTGATACATACTTGAAATCTAAAGAAAAGTTAGAGCCAGGCATAGTGGCACATGCCACTATATATAATCCCAGTGACTCAGGAGGCTGGGGCAGGAGGCTTACAAGTTGGAGCTCAGCCTGGACAGCTTAGCGAGACTGTCTCAAAATAAAAATAAAAAGAACTGAGGGTAGATGTAGCTCAGTGGTAGAGTACTGGCCTAGCATGGTGTGAGGCCCAGGGTTCAATTCCCAGTACCACACACACACACACACAAAAAGTTATAAAATGCAAGCAGTAATCATAAGAAAAGGGATTATTTATTTATTCCAGTATCAGGGATCAAACTCAGGACCTTGCGCTTGCGAGACAGGCGCCAGAGCCACTGAGCTAAATCCTCATCAGAAAAGGGATATTTTGTAATGACAAAAGAATCAATTCATTAATATACCTGACAGTTCTCAGCTGGGTGTGGCGGCGCAGGCTTTCGAAGCAAGCACTTAGAGGCTCAGGCAGGAAGATCACAAGTTCCCACCCAGGCAAGGTAACTTAGCAATTAGTGGGAGTCTTTCACAAAGTAAAGAGGACTGGGGATGTAACTCAACGCAAAGGCCTTGGCTTCGATCCCTAGCACCTAGAAAAGAAAGATAACTAACACTTCTACAAGTAAATATACTTGATTATAGAAATTTTTTTAAATGAAGCAAACGGAACTAGGAGAGAGACTCACAATTATGAGTTACCATGACACTTCGCCTCACAGTAACTCACAAAACAAGCAGACAGTTATGAGGGCATATTAGACTCAACAACACCAATAACTGAGATTCACAGGGCCCCACACTGAAAACAGCAAAACAGACAACATTTTCCAGAAAACACTGAGCATTCTCCAGAGTAGATGACACGCTAGGCCACAGGACAAGTCTCAGCATGGCAGGACTTAATTGGAAAACAATAACAAAGAGATATAAGCCCTCTAAAGAATACCCAAATATTTTCAAAGTAAACAGCATACTCATAAATAACTCAAATATCAAATAATCAAAGAGATGTTAAAAATAGTTTGAACTAAATGATAATAAAAAACAATCTTCGTGAGAGAAAACTAATGCCATGTGTAGAGGAAAATTTGTAGCCTTCGGTATTTATTTTAGGAAAGAAGAAAGATCTATAATCATTGATCTAAGATTTCACTTCGAGAGCTCGGGTATGATGGTGCTCACCTGTAATCCCAGCACTTCGGAGGCTGAGGCAGGATGCTCACCATCAGTTGGAGCCCTGCTTAGCCTACATAGTGAGTGCAAAGCCAGCCTAAACTACATAGTAAGGCCCTGTCTCAAGAAGACAAATACAGAAGCAAAACAGAAGAAGAAAAAAAGAAAGCTAGAAAAACAACAGTAGAAGAAAGGAAAGGATAAAGAGTGGAAATTTATAGTAGAAAAAGATAGCAAAAAATTTTAAAATGATAGTTATTTGAAAAGATTGACAAATTGATAATAGGCTAGATTGATCAATCAGAAATGCATCAATTATTAATATGAGGAATGAAGAAAGATTTTATTCCCAACTACATTAGAATAACAAAGAAATATCATTAATAATTATAAAAATATATTTGACACCTTAGATGAAATGGATGAATTTCTTGAAAGCCACAGCTTGCCAGATTGGTACAAAAAATACAAGATTTGAAAGGCATGTATCTATTACAGTTGATTCATAGTTGAAGATTTCTACAAAGAAAATACCTTGCCTTGATAGTGTCACCGGTGAGCTTCACTGTATGTGTAAGGATAAAACAGTATCAATTTTTTTTTCTGGTACCAGGGACTGAACTCACGACCTTGTGCTTGAGAGGCAGGCATGGTGCCACTGAGCTACATCCATGGCCCAAATAATACTAATCTTAACCACTTTCAGAAAATAAAAAGAGAAATATTTCCTACCTCATTTTTTTAAAGGCAAGCTTTACTATCATACCAAAACCAGGACAAAGATGTTACAAGAAAAGAAAACAAATATCACCCATGCAGAAACATGAAAATGCTTAATAAAATACTAACAAATTAAATTTAGCAATATGTAAATCCAATAATATATCATCAACAAGTAGCCCAGGAATGTAAGATTCATTTTAATGCTAGAAGGGAAAAAAATACAGCTAGGAAGGGAGAAGTAAAAATATTGTCACCTGTGATCTAGTTGTACAGTAGAAAATCCTACAGAATTGACCAGGAAAAAAAAAGCAAGAAGAGACTATAAACTAATACATTATTCAGCAAAATTATAGGATACTAGATGATAGCTCGAACCATACATTTCAGTGTGCTAGCAACAATCACTTGGAAAATAAAACTAAAAATATAACACCATCTACAAGCATTGACAGTGTGTATTCTTACAGCCACGAGATACTGCCAAGAGAAACTTAGAAAGAATAAATGCAAAGTGGGGAGCCATCCTCCTACTGCCAACCCTGAGCCCTGCGCCCCAGGTCGGGCTCTCGAGTCTCCGCCTCCCTCCCCGCTTCTCCACACCATGGCCACAGAGACGGGAAACACACGCATGCATGGCTCCTGGTCACCAGAAGCTAAGGACCCCGCCCCTGACGGGCACCGGCCCCCGGCCAGCGCTTCAGCCTGCACTACTGGCAGGCATCTCCATCCATCCTCAAGGGTGCCCCACCTCTGGATTACCTGTGTGTAGACTGTCCTGCATGCCACCACAGGGGCAGCGGGAGTCTCGGCCACCTCACAGCTACGGGTGGCAGGCCTGCCCCGGGCACAGGCAGTCCAAGGGTCTTCACCATGACGGGATGGTGGGTGATGATGGGGACCGACCCGAGTGTCCCTCATGCTTAGTCCCCGCTGGGCCTGGAGGGTGAGGACAAGCCCAAGTCACCTGGCAACAGTGCCAGGGCCCGGACAGCACACCTGCCTGGGTCTGGGAAGTCCTGGGGACGGTGACCTGCTCCTGCCCTGGCAGCTGGCTTCCTGGCCCACGGCACAGGGCTCTGTGAATAATGGAGGAGAACCTCCCGGGAAAACCCAGCGAGGCACCCGTGGGACCCTGGGAGGGATAATGCCCAGGGAGAGAATCACCACCCGAGTGCTTGGCCCGCCAGGGCACCCCACCAGCCCCGCCTCCTGCCCACGGTGCCCCACCCTGTCCAGGCCCCCCAGGACCCCCTGCTCTCAGGGCACAGGATTGATACTCACCCCAGAAGCTCTCGCCTCTAAGGCTCAGCTTGTCCTGGGATGGGGGCCACCGAGGACGGAGAGAGGGGACGAAGAGCCAGGCTCCACAGAGCAGGAAGTAGCACTGGGAGGCGCAGTGGAGCCGGCCAAAGTCTGCAGGAAGCAGGTGATGCCACACATGCCCAACCTGCCCAGCCGGAACTGCCTGGCCGCCCGCCACTTCCTGCCACCGACTCTGTACCGCACACTGCACGCTCAGCAGGGTCGGTCACTGGGGACCCCGCCTGGCCCGGGACCTGGACACAGCCCTGACCCCATGGAAAGGCCAGGCTGCCCTCCAGGCTTCTGCAAAGTGCTGGGTGCCTTGCCAGGGCAGGGGCTTGGAGACAGTCACCAGCTTCGCGTTTCTCAGGGCAGCGCTGGGTTGGAAGAGCGGCACAGACCACTGGGGACCCTGTGCACTGTTGGAGGGACGGAGTGTGGAAGGTGGGCCACTGCTGGGACGGAGTGTCTGCGTCCCCTGAACTGGAACCTTCACCCCAAGGAGATGGTTTGAGGAGGTGGCGCTGTGGCCACACGAGAGCTCTTGGTGGGTTTTGTGTCCTTCTAAAAGGGACCCCAGGGCCAGGGATTTAGCTCAGTGGTTCCGCCACCTGCCTCACAAGCACAGGGTCCCGAGTTCAATCCCCGGTACCAAAAAAAAACAAAACAAAAAAGAAAAGGGACCCCAGAGAGCTCCCTCCTCCACCTACCATGTGAGGAGACAGCAGACAGCCAGGATACCACCCTCTGGGACAGTCCCCAGCTCCCGGGTCTTGGATGCCCAGCCTCCAGGGCGGAGGGCACAATGCTTGCTTATGAGCCACCCAGTGTGTATGTGTACAGCGGTTGGGAGTGGGGGTCCAGGTGAGGAAATGCTTTACTTCCTCCTTCAAGGACATCAACAGCTGCCCAGCACACACTGGGAATGGGAGCTGCTGGGTACAGGCAGACAGGCTCAAAGAGCTGGGACAGCCCTGGCGAGGGACGTGGAGGCACGGCTCAAGTGCACCCCCTGCAGGCCCAGGAGGAGCCCGGCTACTGGCAGTGCCTGGCAAGGGGCAGCAACCCTGGAGTCCCAGGCTGGGTGGGGACGCGGGGACCTGGATGGCCTCTAGCCCTCTGCAGGCTGGGAGGGAAATGGCATCCAGCACAGCCTATGGCTGGCGCCTGCTCGTCTCCCAGGAGCCAGAGGGCACAGCCGGGCTCCCACGTGTCGGCCATCAGGCCAAGGGCAAGGGGATGCTGCCAAGGGGGGCAGGGGGTGAGAACCACGTGCCCAGGTCCTGTGTCTTCCCGGCGTCCACACTGTTGGGTGGGGCCTAAAGGCCAGGCTCCCCAGCCCCATGGAGTCTTTCAGCAGGCCGTGGACTCTCCAGAGCCCCTGGCAGGGGGGCTGGGAACTCCACCTCCTCCTCTTCCTGACCAGACATCTCACCCCAAATGCCGACCTAGCACGTTTCCAGAGAAGGGCAGCAGCACTGGCTTTGATCTGGGCCACCTGCTGCCCGCTGGCAGACATCACTGGGCGGGTGACATAGGCCCTGGCCCCAGTGCAGCCCTGTCCCAGACAGCAGCTAAATTTGCTCCCAGGTTGGGCTGGAAGGTGCCCAGGAGACAGGGATGCACTGGAGGGCCTGGAAGTGGTGTCCAGATGCATAGACCAGAGTGGCCTGCAGAAGATGGGCGGCAGCTGCCTCTGTGGAGGAAGGAGGAGGGGTCTCTGGCCAGGCCCAGAAGCCCACGGGGTGGGAGCAGCTGCAGGTGACCTCCCCAGGAGTCCTGGTCACACTCCAGCCCTCAGATCAGTGCTGGCTTCCTGCACGCTGGCCAGCGGTGTGCATCACCAGGACACGACTTGGTGTGCCCCCGGTGGTGGGGTCCAGACCCGGAAGAGGTGGTGACCTCCGTCCACCAGAAGCCAGGAGTCACAGTGGCAAGGATGGGGACACCAAGGGGCACCCGGGGAGTTGTAGGAGGCCAACAGGAGCATCGCAGGGCCCAGCAACCAGGCCCCACCAGGTGGCCAGGCAAGGGTGGCAGGAGCAGCTGTGCCAACAGGGAGCCCAGTCCTGGCCCACACGGCACCTCAGCCCCAGACGGAGAGGGGCTGGCCCCCCAGGAAGGACCACAGCCAGTGAGCAGTGCCCATCAGGTGCGAGGTCCTCTCCACACTGGGTATACACCAGGAAGGACACGTAGGTGCTTGTGAGCCACGGGCCCCTAACCCAACCCCACAGGACCCATGCAACCTCCTAGGGGCAAGTCACCCGCCAGTTGCCTCGTCTGCTGGCCCTCTGGGGCCCACTCCACCAGGCCAAACCTTTGTCCTAGGGATGGAAAACATGGCCTCAGGAGCCCGAGACCCCAAAGCCTCATGTGTCCTCCAGGAGGGATGCCCCAGTGTCATCATTGCTCCTGACCAGAGGGCCCTGGTGGACTCCAACTACCCCGGGTCACTCAGTGTGTGGCTCCATCAGTGCAGCCCACGCCTGTGACTGGTCAGCAGCCTGCAGGGACGTCTCTGGGGCCAGGACAAGTGAGTGGGTACAGAAGCTCGGCTTCCCTCATGGCGGGCAGGAGGGCGTGTGAACCCGGGGCACACAGGGGAGGACGGAGGGCACAGCCGGTCCTAAGTGCAGCCACTCAGGAGCATCCCCAGGACAGCATGGCTGGCACCTCCGCTGAGGGGCACTGGCAGGGAGAAATGGGGCGGGGGGGGGCTTCGCATCACCCTCCCACCCGGCACCTGGCCCTGGCCCTGGCTCCCTGAGAGGCTCCTCAGCTCTCAGGACCATGCTTGGCTGTGTGCAGGGAGACAGGGACCGAGACAGCTCAAAGGCGCTGCACCCACAGTGCGTCTGGAGCCCTGGGTCCTCCGCCCAAATGGCGCCTGTCCTGATGGCCCGGCCCTCACAGCCCTTGGCCTGAGTCCAGCAGTGGTCTGGGCCCCTGCAAGGTCTGACAGGCCCCACAGGACCTCCCCATCTCAGCACCTACTTCCCTCCCACACCTGCTGGGGAGCAGATTCGGCCTCGGGGTTCAGGGAAAAGACCCACGCACAAATTGGTCCTGTTATCTATTTATAAGGTCACATCCTGGAAAGATTTCAAGTAATAAATAGTTTACAGCAGCATCTGCCACAACCTGCTCCTGTCTGGCTGTGGCCTCTCTCTGCAGGCAACGAAGGACACCTTGGGCAGACTCGGGAAGCCCATGAGCACCAGGCCTGGAGTCTCTGTCCAGGGTCTCCGGCAGGGAACAAAGATGCTGCCTGGAGTGGCCGCCCCTCCTACAGCAACTGCCTGACCCCAGGCCGGACCTCTCCAGATAGGGTCCTCACCGGCCTGGGACCCTGCCGCTCTGCAGGGCCGGGCACCTAGGACAGATGCCCCAAGCACCCGGGGTGGCACACAGGCTGCCTCTAGGCTTTCATCACTGTCATGATGGAGACCTGCAGGAGGGGAAGGAGAGCCTAGCCTCAGCTGTGTGTGCTCCTTCCCGAACACTGCTGGGAGGTGGCAGCCCCGCCCCACAGCCCCGGAGGGGAGGCGAGCACAGCTCACACGCAGGCACAGGCCACATGCACCAAGGCTGCAGGAGAGTGGGAGAGGCGGAGACGCGGGCAGGGCGGCACACGCACCTCCTGGAGGAAGCGGCCCAGCACCTCCTGGCTGTGGATGGAGCGCCTGGGCAAAGGAGAGTGCTGGTCACCGGGACCTGCCCTGGCCACCCCCACTGGCCCAGGACCCCAAGGCTCACGTGCCCACGGCTGGTCTCTGCCAGGATAGGCGGGCGCCCAGATCCGGGTAAGTGGGCGGCTACTGAGGCCCTGCCCCGCTGGCCGCCCCTGCCCAGGCCGTACCTGTCCACGCTGGTGGCGATGATCACTGTGAAGGCGCCCTCTGCATCCGGCAGGTAGGTGGAGGGCACAACCCTGTAGGTGCCGGTGGCAAGCAGGCAGAGGCGGCTCACCTCCTGGGCATAGCGATGCGGCACACAGCTCAGCAGCGGCTCCTGGAGCAGAAGGGACTGCACATCCTGGCTCTCAGCGCCCTCCCGGACCTGCAGGAGCGCGGGTCAGCCTGGGGAGGCCTGGGGGCTGTGCGGGCTGGGCAGCATGGCCCGCTCTTCCTGCACGCCCAGGCTGGCGCCCTCTGCCTGGGTCTCGTGGTCCTGACGTCCAGCCTCCCACGTCTCAGGAGGAACCGCAGCCCTGACACCGGCTCAGCTCCTCAACAAGCTGAGCTGCCCCTGCCAGAAGGCGGTCGTGGGGTCAGGCAGCGGCTCCCTGACCAGGTGGCCTGGGCATGACCCCGCGCCTCCTCTCAGTTCTGGGGGCAGCGGCCCCGCTCCCATCTCCACAGCAAGTCCTGTCTCCTCCTCTCCAGGTCCCAGCCCAACGCCCTTGTCACTGTCCTCATCACCCCAGGACTCACCGGCCTTGTAACTCATCTCTCCCTCCCTCCCTCCCTGCCTCCCCTGGCCTGGTGCGGAGCCTGCCTGGAAGACGTGGAAGCCGATGGGGTGAAGCTGGCTGTCACCGAGCCGGCAGTGCTGCTGCAGGGTGATTCGGACGCAGCGGGGACCAGCACCCTCAGGCACGGAGAAGGGGAGGCAGGGGTTGCAGGGGTAGGAGGCGAAGTTCCTGCTGCCCCCCGCAGTCCAGCCAGCTTTCCAGCAGCCCCGCAGCTGCATGGTCTCCACCTGGTCAGCAGGCAGGGCTGCCCTGGGGTCAGTGCCCTGGGCCGCTGGTCTCTCAGCACGGCTGGGGGACAAGCACAGGGGGGTGCTGACACAAACACGTCCCACCTCGGACCAAGGTCCCTGCTCTGCCTCCCGCTGGCCCCTCACCTGAGGGACATCTTCCCAGTGGAGAAGACCCGCAGCAGGAACTGTGCAGACACACCCTTCAGGAAGGTGCTGGGGACAGCCAGGTAGCGGCCCGGGGAGAGCTCACAGCGCAGGTGTACTTCTCGGTCGTAGGCGTGGCACACAGTGCCTGCCACCGGGGGCGCGGACAGGACCCTTGGCAGGCTGACCCGCCGCTTCTCCACCTGCCGAGGGCAGGCAGCGGCTCAGAGCTCCCTTCCCAGGGCCTTGCCTCCCACGGCCCTGGCGCTAGGTCTACAAGAACCGGAACTCTGGACAGCTGAGTGCAGGGCCAAGGCAGCCCGGGGTTGGCCCAACAAAGCACTGCAGCACCTGCTGCAGGAAGGAAAGACTCAAAAGGGACCAAGGACAAGAAGGTGTGAGCCAACACAGCCTGTCAGGACACACGGAGCAGCTCCAGCTGCTGTGAACTCAGCCCTGCTTCTCTCAGACACCTCCACCGTTCCTCCAGGAACAGCCAAGTTTACGAGCTGAGGGTGGAGCCCTCAGCACACTGTCAGGAGACCAGCGCCCTGGTCCTTGCTGCAGCAGGGGATGGGGAGAGAGAGAGGCGGGGCGACTGTCACAGGTCCCCAGGCTCCTCCCCCAGGGTGGTTCGGCCTGGACGGTCCAGGGAGGAGCCCCAGTGGGCCTGTGGGTGGCCCTCCTGCTGGCCCTGGCCTCGGGCTGCCAGGCAACATTCTGGGCACCAGGCTAGAGGGTGAGGGCCTTGGATCCGGGGGGGGCTCTGTGGGGCACAAGAGGACGGCAGCGAGGAGGAGGGGCTGAGACTCTGGGGCTCAGTGGGCGGAGCTACCTTCCAGATGTGCAGGCCCACAGCCTGGTAGTCCTTGCCAGAGAGGCTGGCCGGGGCAGCACCGTGGCCCAGTAGCGGCCGGGCCCGGGCCTCTGTGCGCCTCTGTGGCCTCTGCAGGACGGCCACACACACCTCGCTGGGTTCCGACAGGTGCAGCCAGAACTTGGGGTTGGAGGGAAAGCAGCTGTTGTTCCGGCAGCCTCCCGCCGACTGCCCCTTGACCCAGGCACCAGGCAGTGCCCGTGCGTGGCACAGTGTCCTCTCTGGAGGAAGGGCACATGCATGAGCTCGGGGACAGCCGCCTCTGGGAGTCCGTCCCTCCCCAGGCCCAGCTGCCCCGGCAGGAGCTGGGGGCTTGGCAGCCTGAGCGGCCCCCGACTAGAGGCATAGTCCACACCAGGCGCCTACCTGTGTAGAGGCTCTGCAGGTGGCCGGCCTCCGTGACTGGGTAGCTGATGGTGACCTCGTCAAACTCCCTGAGGAACTCCCCCTCCTCCACCCAGAACTCCCCGTCCTGCAGCTGGGACAGGAGCCTGGCCTCGTCGGTGGGCTCCAGCTGGCTCCAGCCTTCACCCCTTCAAAGTGAAGGAACTTCATTTCGCCTGAAGCCTCTCCTGAAAGCGGGCACCGGAGAGCCGCATGCCCAGCAGCCCCTGCTGCCCCTCTCCTTCCCTCTCCCCAGGAGCTTCGTGCCTCCGAAGCTGTCCTCCAGAGCTGCCACACCATCTTGTGTGGAGCTGCCGTCTCATCTCCATGTTGAGGAGCTGGGGCTCAGCGGGGCTGTGGAGTCCAAGACCTCAGAGCTCTCAGGCCTCAAAGGGATCCTGGTTCCAGCCACGGCACCCCCAGGCCCACACTCACCCAAAGACCCTGTAGGGCACACACCATCCTACGGAGTCCCCCGAGGACTGCCCAAGGCCCAGGCAGGAGCAGAGCTGGGATGACCAAGCACTGCCTGGCATCCGGAAGTGGCCGAGCACAGGCAGGTTGGCACAGAGGCCCAGGCTCTCACAGGGTCCCAACGGCCCCTCCCTCCTCCCCTGCCCTTTGGGTCCTCACCCCTCTCTCCAGAGTCCCTGCCAGCACTGCCGCCCCCAGGGGTTCAGAATCCGAAGCAGGAGGATGCCCTGGCCAGCCCGGCTCTGCAGCTCCTGCAGGTCAGAGACGATGAAGGCGTGGAACTCCCCCATCACCCTGGCACCTGTGCGAGGACAGCAGCACGTGGCACAGGCTGAGCAAGACGGAGGTTTCTGTTTCCTGCCCAGGGCCTCAGGAGGCCTCGGGTCCCCAGAGCAGGGCAGCGCAGTCCCGTTCCCAAGCGCAGGCCGGTCAGCTTGCGTCCTGGGCTGGTCTGCTCACCACACTGAAGGGCCAGAGCCCGGGGCCTGGCTCCTGCCCCTGGGGCCTGGCACTGTGCTGGTCACTTCCCTCTCAGGCCTCAACTGTCACCATGTTAGTGTAGGATGGGTGCAGGCCACTGCTGCCACTCAGGAGCCTGCAACTGCCGTCACTCAGGCGCCTGCAACTGTCAAGAGCTGAGAGACCATCAAGCAGAGCTGGGTGGAACAGGGGACTGGGGCCCAGGAGACAGCACCGCCTGGCCAGAGACCTTGGGATGGGTGGACACCAGCCAGCAGGCACCAGGAGCGCCGGCCTGGAAGGGAGTTGGCCCAGAGGGGCAGGAAGCCGGAAGTGATGTCGATGCTTTGCTTAGAAGCCACGCTAGGGGTCCCCCACATCCTTAGCCAGCCACTTGCGGGCGGGGGGGGTGGGGTGGGAAGGGTCAGGAATTAGCCCTGGAACACTCTGGGAGTGACCCTAGACCAACAGTTCTGGGGAGCTGGTGCTCAATGGCAAGTTCCTACACCCCTCAGGAGGGTTGCAGGGGGCCCTATGTGCCGCATGGTGTGAGCCAGGGGTCAGTGGCTAGCAACACGGAGTCTCCCCTTCTGTCTCAGATTCTCTGCCAGCCCTTGATACACTGACCAGGGCAGTGTGAAGGACAATGTTTCAGTTTATTTTGATGTTCATATATATATATATATATATATATTTTTTTTTTTTTGGTACTGGGGATCGAACATGGGTCCTTGCGCTTGCGCAGCAGGTGACGAAACCACTGAGCTAAATTCCTGGCCCCTGATGTTTATATTTTTAACTAAAATATTATGAGAACAATCCTAAATGTCTATAAAATATAAAAATGCTCAGTGCAGTGTTATTTAGAATTATGAAAAGACTTTACCCAACATTACAGGAAGGATTGGGAAAACTCAAGCAGATAACTAACAAAATGAGACATTAACAAGGCTTACGTAACAGCATAGGAAACGGGTCATACAAACACCGGAAAATGTACATACTCTTAGGAAAAAGCCGAGAACATGCGCTAAACAGTCAAAGTGGGTGACTTTTTTTCCTTTCTTTTTTGGCAAACAAACTTTTTAAAATGAACGATACTAAAATGAAAAATAGGCTTGGATTCTGCCAAGTCAGCAGCCAGGGTGGGAGGGTGAACACGACAGACTTGGACTTGGTGCCTGCCACCTGCTCACTAAGCTGCCTGTGTGTGACAGCGACCACAATGCATATCTCACCTCCCTGTATGCAAGGAAGGGGGTGGGGTCAGCGTCCCCTGGTGAGGGACAGGGAGGCAAAGGCACAGCCCTAGCACACCACCCCAGGACAGACTTCCTCCTCCTCCTCGGTCCTGACAGAGCCACGAAGCAATTCTGTCCTAAGTGAGTGGCGTTCAAGGCGGGGCTGTCCAGGCCTTACCTGCTCTGGGGCTGAGCACCGAGCAGCTGATCAGACACCGGTCCTTCAGGCGCAGCATCTGCCAACAGGTCCTGTGCTCCTGCCCACCCGTGGGCCTATCCTGCTGCCTGCTGCTTCCAGCTGGGCCCTTCAGGTTCCACCTCTCTGCCAGGCCACCAGTTAGGTCCACCAGGGCATCGGCCACCTGCCCTGCCCACAGGTGTTCGTAGGACCCGTGGACCCTAGGGTGCCACAAACACAGCCACAGTGAGCCTCCCCTATACCCGCTCAGCTCCCAGGCCCTCAAGGCCCCTGTGCCTGACCATCCGCTGTGGTCCTGCTGTCCTCTGCCCATGTTCAGACGCCTGCCTGTCTCCAGTATGGGCCCAGTGCAGGGCAAGAGTGTGCAGCCCCTCACCCTCATGCCCCACGCTCGCGTGCCTGCCTATTGGTGCAGAGCCTCCAGCAAGAGTGAAAGGCAGCCTAGGAGGAAAGTGGCCTCACGCAGGCTTGGGACAAGCAAGCGCTGCATGTCCAGGTGGCTCATTCCTCCCAACTGGGCACAGGCCACTTGTCCCGAAGATTTAAAGACACAGACACAGAACTGTCTTTCTGGTGGTCGGAAAAAGCAAAGGGAGGACATGCATGTCCCCTCTGGCAGAGGTGATGCTTCGAGGCTGGACTGTGGAATGAGGGAGGGAAGGGGCAGGGAGAGTGTCTGGGACCTCAGGGCTGGCTGCCTGACCTCGAGGACGGAGCAGATGAAGCTGGAGCTGGGGCTGGGTGGGAGCAGCCCTAGGCGAAGAAGCTGCCCAGCGTGGCCCTGTCACCTCTATGCAGCACACGTACTTGGCATAGACCTTTTCCAGTAAGGGAAGCCAGAACACATCCTCTCTCTGGCACCGGGAGAAGCAGAGTCTCCCTGCAAGACAAGGCAGACGGTCATCTATGGTCACTTCCTCCCAGCGTCCGAACTGCCAGATCCGACAGATGAAGAGGCCACGGTACGTCTGGTCGGACCAACTTGGCTGTCCTGGAGGGAAGACCTATGGTGCACAGGGAGAGGCACAGAGAGCACGAGACAAGTGTCATCCGGGCTTCCTCCGTGTCCTAACTACAGTTCGACCACAATGGAAGCGCGCCCCAGGCCTTGCTGAGTGCAAAGGACTCTAGATGCCTATGTCAAAGCAAACGCAATCGCTGGATCCAAAGTTCACAGACGTTTCATTTTAATATTTGAGGACCACACTTTGGTTCCCAAAGCTTTTTTTTTGGTACCAGGGATCGAACTCGGGCCCTTGTGCTGGAGAGCCCAGCGCTGGAACCACTGAGCGAAATCCCTGGTCCAGCCCCAAAGCTTTTTTTTTTTTTACCCAAAACAAAAACCAAAAGCACAGAGACTTTGGCAGGCACCAGTGACCCAATCCTCCACATAGCTGGCTATAAACAGCAGATCCCATGGCCTATCAGCCTCGCCTGCTGCCCACACTGGCCAGCTGCTGACCCCAGGTGTCCACTCTGGATTCCTTTGGGTTTCTTCCTGACCCAGCAGTGGATTACTTGGGGTGGTGCTGGCTCTACCACTCGAGAGCTGGGAACATGATGACCAGGGTGTCAGCACCCTCATTTGCAAAAAGGGTCAGAGCTGCAAGGCTGTGCAGAGAGGCAGCGACGGACTGCCTGGTGGACAAGAGCAGCCCTGCAAGGGCCACCTTGCAACAGGCCACTCCTACCACAGCGACTGCTGGAAAGAGAAGCCGTAGAGGAGTCTCTCTGCGGTAACTGCCTGCACCAGCAGTTCCAACTACCTTCCACCTGCTTCTATTTAAAACTTGCAAACCCCCCAAAACTACCTAAGGAAACATGCCAAACTAGCAACAGGGACACCTTGGCCATGCTGCCTGCTTATCCCACAGGCATGGCTCTGCCTTCTAGAGAAGGCAGGGTTTAGAAGACAGAAAGGCAGGGACTCAGTGAGGTCTCAGTGTGTCCTCGGGCCCTCAGGCCTCCCACTGACCATGCTGGGCAGCTACAGCAGCATCCCCATGCAGTCACCAGCCTGCAGCAGCAGCAGGGCTCTGCTTTCGGGAGTGCTTCCCATGCTCCCCAGGGAGGAGGAAGAGCGCCCCGCACCCCAGATCCCAGGCGAGGGACGCTCCATACCTGGTCCAGGAGGTGCCGACTCTTCTGCAGGGCGGCACAGGCACACAGGAACCAGCAGTCACCCAGCAGCCCTTGCTTCACTTGTCCCTCCCATGGGTTATCTGGAAACAGCTGGGGCGTGGTACAAATTTCCTGCAATAAAGAAAATCATTCAGAAAACTGTCCAGAGTTAGACCATGCCTGATGGCTAACCTGCAAGCTAAGGACCCAGGATCCAGGTCATCGGTTGGGAGGAGCTTTCTGATCACCTGAGCTTCCTGGCTCAAAAGCGGAGGCAAAGAAGCAGGCTTCCCAAGGCTGGCATCTTTCAGCGCCACCCGGCTTCAGATCCCCATCCTGCTGAGAGGCAGGGGTGCCCATCTCTGTCCACCTCCCTTAGTGGCAGAACCTCTAGCTCTGCACAAATCCTAACATGTCCTCCTCTTGAACAGCTGCATGTTGGCTTAGAAAACAGCCTCATGTTACACATACATGATGGCAAATCTCAAATGCATCCTGTGGACACCAACGGAAATCTTACCGTCTGTCTATAAAGGTCAGTTTCCCATGCCCCCCCCCCGCCGACTTTCTTCCCTTTGCCCTTTCTCTCTCCCCTGAGAACATCCATGCCCCTCTGGGCTGCCAGCCTCACCTCCTGCTGCACATGAACCCCTGGACCAGACCCTTCTCCCAGCCCTGAAGCTGGGCTCCTCACATTGCTCCCCGGGCTTGGGCATCCCCTTGGATAGATCTCCAGCATAAAGGCAAGAGAGTGGCTCTCCCATCTCCTGCAGATGTCACCCAGGGGCAGTACGTCCCCTTGCATGCCGCCCTTTACTGACAACCTTCTCAGAGGAGCTGCTGCCCCCATTCCCTGCCTCCCTTCACTCCCCACAAAGCCCTCTAGCTTCTGAGTGCATCATGCCCCAAGCTGCCTCTATCAATGTCCCCTCCATGTAAAACCCAGTAGGAGCCAAGCGCAGTGCTGCACGCCTGTAATCCCAGGAAGGCTGAGGCAGGAAGACTGCATGTTCCACCTCAGCCTGGGCAACTCAGTGAGACTGCGTCAAAATAAAACACTTTACAAAGGGCTGGGAATGTGGTCTAGCAGTTAAGGACTTGCCTGGCATGCATGTATGTGGCCCTGGGTTGCATATCTGCATCTCACATATACACACACACACACACACACACACACACAACCAGCGGCTTCTCAAACATGCCTGTCAGGGAGCCTGCTTGCTCCACGACACCTCAGTGCTCCTCCATGATCAGCCCCAGCCCCTCCTCTACCCCCCCCCCCTCCCTGAGATGCTCTCCTAGGCTCTGCCAGACTCCAATGCCCAGAGAAAGGCCTCCAGTGCGGCTCTTCCTGACTGTCCAATAGCTCCACCTGAACTTGGGGTGTTGGGGGCAAACTCAACTCAAAGCACGGGGCTCTGACCTGGGACCGCAGCACACGCGGGCACTCAGGTAAGAAACAGAGAAGTCACTCTTGATTCCACCTCTAGCCTCACCTCTGCTTCAGTCAGCACTAAGGCCTGTCAATGCCCTGCCAGAGTATTCCCCGACCACCTCCAAAGCCCTATCGGACAGCGGTTCTGTACCCGAGCCCATCATCCCTCTCCAGGACCAGCACAAGGGCGGCCTGCAGGCTCGCCCCAATTATTTCCACCCAGGAGCAAGAGAGCTTCTTCCTTTCCCACTGTTCTCTTTCTTGTTTGCTGTTATTATGAGGTGATGCACCCACAGGTTTACAATATTAAAGGACATTCACTGAATAATAGCAAAGAACTCTAAATATTTAATGCCATCACTGTCATCCTCTGCTTGGGTCCCCAACAAGAGAGCTTCTTCAAACATAATTCCAGTAGAATCAGCCTTCTACCAAAAATCCTCTACTGGCCTCTTATTGCACCTAAAACTCATTTTCAAATAAAATAAAACCCAAATTCCAATGGCATGGCCCACAGGGCTTTTCATGCTCTAGCCCGTCTCCTTCCAGGTCCTGCAGCGTTGTCCAAGGAAACCAGGCTGTTTGCCAAAGCCACCCCAGTTGCAAGCGCCAAGCACCTCTGGCTGTTTAAGGGTAAGTGGCAATCCAGGACTGCATACAACACGCCCAGGGTAAGGTTGTTCTCTGGACAGCAAATAAACGACTTCTAAAAATATCAGGGAAGCAATAGTCCAGGGCATCTCTCGGTCATGTAAGTGTTTACAATAAATGCAGGTGCACAAGGTCCACTACTGAACTTCTACCACAGCTTTGCTTTGTGGGCTCAGCCTAGCCTTCTGGAAGAGCATCGGGGAACCTTCCTGCCAGTGAGGATGACACACAAGGAACAGAACAATGGAGCAGAGCCACTTGTGGCCAGAAGAAGCATGCAGACTAGAAGCCAGGGATAGACGCTCTTCACAGAGAAGCAGTTAAGTGTGGCTGGTTTGTATCTGTTAAGATACTTCACCTCTCTCAAAGTGCCTTGAGCCTCAAGATCAAACAATTCTTCAGTTGAATACATCTGAGACAAATTATTCACTTGATCTGGAAATTGCTGGTGACCTCAACTTTTTTGCCTATTTTGCAACATGTAGGTCAGCCTACTCAGTTCCCTGGCCATGTACAAGGGCAGTCAGCCACTCCTCCACTTTTCACCATGGTCTGGCTAACCGTAACGATCCCAATTCCTGTTCTGTCATCTCTTGTGCATACCCCAAACGTTGAGTTCCACTGGGACAAATATAAAGCAAAATGAAAGACCATGAGAAGAGTTAGTCCTGCCTGTTATGCTGGACTTACACACGGCCAAACTGATGTGGCAGGTTCATCTCAGTAATGTCTTCAATTATACCCCTCCACTGCATAACAGAACAATTTCCTATTAATTAACATTCTTACTTTGGTCTTAGAATGTTTTACTACAAATATCCCGGGACAAATTCTTCAGCTGCACACATCCGAGAGACGAATACCTTCTGAAACAGAGCACGTCTCATCTGCAGCCTTAGGGTTGGCAGCTCGACTTGAGCAGCCAGGGGGCGGGGTCCCTGAGCAGCGGGAAGCCGCCTGAGGGCTCGGCTGCAGGCCCCGAGTTCCAAGTGCCTGCCTGCCCACCCGGCCCCGCCGAGGAGACCCGCGCCTGGCCCCACCTGGGGCCGCCTCCATGTGATCTCCTCCCGAAACTGGGCCAGTGGCGTGGACAAATTGAAAAAGAGCGAGGACTCCGAAGCCGGGAAGGTGGCGTCCCGGAAGAGCTCCCGCGCCGGCTTCTGGACCCGGCCCGCCCGCATCTTCGGGGCCCTGGTCTCCCATCTGCAGCCTGTGGACTCAGTCGCAGCCCGGGAGGGAGGGCGAGGCCGCAGCCGCTATCCCCGCCGACTAGCCGAAGGGACTTGCGAGACTAGCCATGCACCCTCCCGCTCCGTTGCCCAAGATAACCAGACTACAGCAAACTAGGCCGGTGCTCGTGTCACATGACACGGCGGCCCAATAGCAGGGGACCGTCGGCCTAGCGCGATCACCTTCCGGGCCTGGGGGCGGGACTCCCCGCTCAGCTCCCGCGATGCTGCAGGATTTTTTCTCTCTCTCCTCTCTCTCCTCTCTCTCCTCTCTCTCCTCTCTCTCCTCTCTCTCCTCTCTCTCTCTCTCTCTCCTCTCTCTCCTCTCTCCTCTCTCTCCTCTCTCTCCTCTCTCTCCTCTCTCTCTCCTCTCTCTCTCCTCTCTCTCCTCCCTCCCTTTCTCTCTCTCTCTCGCTCTCTCGCTCTCTCTCGCTCGCCCCCCCCCCCCCCGCGTTGTACTGTATTTCTCCTTGTGGGGCCGGCAGGACCAGCCGCTGTCCTGGCCGAGGCTCAGGCCTAGAGGACTGGCAGACATTTTGTCCTCGAGAGTTCAAGTCGAGTTTTTGTAACTGCAGAGACCTGAAAGGGTGACTCGTACCATCGACTACATATCCCATTACGCAGCGCCGCTCCCAGAGTGCATCTCTCCTCCCAGAATGCATTTCTTTCCCTGCGTTAGGGACCTAGGACCAGTGCCCGCCACTGTTGTTGTTACGTGATGCAAGATTCGGGAAGGAGCCGGCCTCGGGGGAGGCACCTGAGGGAGCGGCGACGCTGGTTTGGGCCCTGTCGGCCTAGGCGTTTCTCCCCAGGCAGTTTTGGGTCGGCCGCTCTGCATCCTAAGCGAGGGCAGGGTTAAGCCGGAGCATGCGTCTGGTCCTGGTGGCGGTATAGTGACCCCTGGACTTGGAGTTACAGCTCCTGGACACTCATGGCTACGGAGAGGTGACGACGACACCAGGACCCGCTCGAGGATTCACCCTTGCTGCGGGAACCAGTGCTTACACCTTCTTGTAAAGGAGACCGGCCAGCCCGAGGCTTGTTGTCTGGCTCCCCTTCCAAGCCTGCTTCATTGATGGGGGAGGGAAAGGGCCCCACCCTTCTAGTGACAGCTGTTTCCCATCCGTTAAGGCTGCTTAGATTTTTCTCCTCGGGCCACTTTTACTCTGCCTTGAGTTACGAAGAGTGCTCAGAGCGAAGCCGTTTTTCGTCGTTTAGGTAGGAAAGTTTGTCCTTCTGAAAGAGAAACTGGACCTGGCCAGGAGCCCCTCCCCTTAACCTTCTGCCTGCTTGGGAGTCCCACGTTCTGTGACAACTGCATCCTCTCCCAGTGCGCTGTTGGCCAAGGCCTGCGTTAGTAACAGTTGGTCCAGGTGGCATCATGCTGTGCTACCTTGATCCCACTAGGCCTCAGTCCCCTAGTTCGGGCACCAGGATACTCATCTTGCTGAGGCTCTAGAGAGGAAATGAGTGCACAGTCCAACACCTCTTTCTTTTTTCTCAGCACCTGTTTTGTGCTGAGCACTCCAGAAAATAATTCTGACTCCTTGGCCGGCTGGCAGCTACACCATAACAGAGGAATCTGTAAGGGCCTGAACTCTGCTTTATCTGAAGGTCCTGATGAGTAATACACATTTGTTCCCTGTCCTGAGTGCTAGGTAGTTTTCACAACAGGGAACATGTACGGTGGATTAGCAGAGGTGGTGCTAGCCCAGGATCCAGACTCATCAGAGGCATTTGATGTGCCACTCGCCCATACCAACAAGCTCAGGAGAGTAACAGCTTCCTGTGGCCATGTCCATGGCCACGACTGGGCCTATGCTCAGAGCTAAATCCTCAGGAAGACAGCTGTTTGGCAGGTATTGGGTAGGCAGCAGCTCAGGCCTGCAGGATGCGTAAGTGTATTAGTCACTTTTCCATCACTGGGAAAAAGTACCTGACACAGTCTAAAGTAGGAGAGGTCTGTTTGGCCCACAGTTTTGGGAGGATTCAGTCCATGTTTAGCTGGCTCTGAGGCAGAAATGGCATGGTGGAAGGACCTGGCAGAGGAAAGATGGTCACGTCATGGCAGCCAGGAAGCAGCAAAGGGAGGAGCCAGGGACCCACTTCCAGCCAGATGCCATCTAACAGCACATTCAGCTGTGAACTCATCGATGGATAGATTCATTGGTGAATGTAGTGCCTACATGATTCAAACACATGAGACTTTGGGGGGATATTTTAGAGCTAAACCATTATGGTGAGGGACCAGCACTTCTTGTACTTCAGCCAAAGAAGGTGTTGGGGCATCTCTAGTTGACCTGCCCTCACTAGTACCCTACATCCCCTATGAGCCTATCTGCTACCCCAGCCTGCAGAAATGCTTCCTCAGTCAATTTGAAGGGTATTCCCATTGCCCTCCAGGGCTCACCTCCAGCACTGCACAGAATGGGGCCCTGGTTCCTGAGGTACCAGGAGTGGTTGGGAAGCAGCCTAGGTGGTGGGATAAGGGATACAGAAGCATCTGGTTCTTGATACCAGCTCTCACAATGGTGAGCTCCAGGGCCGAGGCAGTTATTTGAAGTCTAAATGTTATGCCTTCGTGTAAGGAAGAGCACCGCCGCCATGGCGCAGTGTTGTTTAAGGGTTGCAAAATGAGGGTCCCTCAGCCTGTACCAGTTTGCATGGCATCTCCACTCCCAGCAAAGGAGTGTGTCTGAAACACATTGACCACTTCCTGTGGAATATGAACCCTGCTTGTTCTGCCTGCAGGGCTGCCTTTTTCAAGGGGTGTTCCCTGACTCCTCCACCCAGGGGTTCCTCATCTGAACTCCCACATCTCCATTTGCTCAGTGGGCAGTAAGTGGGTATTTCTCTGTGCTGCCCATTGTAATCTTACGGGGATATAGAGACAAAACGTGTCCTGCATGCAAATTGCATTTAGATGAGTGAGGAGAGGGAAGCAAGCGGCAAACCCACCCTTAGGGAGGGGAGAGCCGAGGTCCTCTCAAGGAAGGGAAGGGAACATGCACCAGCCCCGGAGCACAGCCCTTGTTTGGTGGGCTGCCATGTTCCATGCAGAGTCTGACTTCATGTAGCTTTATCAGTCTCTCTGTGACCCCCACATCTCACGTCAGTTTTGCTGCTTAACTTTTCCTTTTTTTTGGTACTGGAGATTAAACTTGGGACCTTGCACTTTCGAGGCAGGCGGTGGCATCACTGAGCTAAATCCCCAGCCCTTAACTTTTCCTTTTTACGAAAGCTTTGTTCATGTTTTGGAGCATTCTTCATCTTGATATTGCAGCCCACAACCACCCTTGTCATTGTAACCATTCTACTGTGTACATTTTAAAAATAATTGCCTTTTAAATTTTTTTCCAAGGTCTCTGGCTGGTTTCTTTTTTACGACTATCTGTTCTTGTTTCACAAGGGCCTATTCCTATCTTAAGAGTTTATTTCCAGCGCCTCCTGCCCACTCATGTCTGAGATATCTGTGCTACTGTCCTCTTCCAGTTAGGCTTTAAAAGTGCCCTTGAGAGCTGTTTGGTTTGCTGAGGGCCTTGTCCTTCACACGGTACAGACCCGAGTGGGTGATTCTCAGTTGTGTCTACTCTTTGCGTTGGAATGTGCCCACCCCGGTTTTGTACAAAGCCTGTGGTCTGAGGATGGAGCCACCAGGAGGTCCCAGGAGAGGAGGGAGGGTGAGAAGCACTCCAGAGGAGTGTGAGCTGCACGGGCGTGGCTGAAGGACTCAGGACACTCTCTGGACCCAAGGACCAGGGCAGCTGCAGGCCATGGGGGGCCCCACATGCACGGCCCCAGCTTTGGTTCCAAGCTGTCTCTGCCACTGAGGCCCAGTCCGCTTTGTGAACATCACCCCGGCTCCATGAACACCTCATTCCTCCCTGCTATCTGGCTGGTCCCTGTTCTGAAAGGCACACACGTCCCCACTTTTGGGCCTCAGCTCTCCTGGTGGGCTTTGGAGGTATCTTCCGGGTACCCCACTTCCATGTCCCTGGGTGGGGCGGGTGGGGCTCTGGGACAGGGGTGGCATGTGGCCTCCAGGGCTGGTCCTGCCAGTGTGAGCCCCTCCCTCCACACGGGGCTCACTTGAGGTGTTTCCTGCATCAGCACAGGTCTCCAAGTGGCCACCTGGAAGAGAAGCCACTCCACCTGCGCCCGCCCAAGCAGACTTATACCATCAGTCAGAAACAGACGTGGCTCCAGACTCGGGTGTCTCCACACTGCTGTGGCCAGGGCATAGCTCAGCCTCTCGAATGCAGAAGCCAGCCCTAGGAGAGGGGTGCTGCCTCACAGAATGTGGGGCAGGGGCTGTTAGCAAACGGGTTTGGGACACAGGCACCCTGTGTTGCAGGGTGCCAAGATGTGGCAAAACTCAAGTGTGGTGATTCCTGAGACAGACGCCATATGGAATAGCATGAGTCAAGTGGAAGAGGTTGGGAAACTGCTTTGGCAGTGCGCCTCAGTCACGTGCTCCCTTCACAAGACGCTACAAGAAAAGACGGGCTCGGACACATCCAGGCTGTCAAGCTGGGCAAAAAGGTGTCAAGAAAAGGAACACAGGACTCAGCCGGAAGTGCGCTCCTCTGCAGCCCCAGTGACAGAGCCAGGACGATGGGCGGCACGGGGGCGGCATCCCGACAGCACCCCTCTGCCATGGAGACTGCTGGGTGTCACGTCGGAGCTCCTGGCAGATACAAGCAGCGTCTGCAGGAAGCGCCGTGGGTGTGGCCCTGGATCAAGATGCAGGGAGGCCACCACAAGCCAGCATGCCAGTTCATGACTGCCAACACATGGGGCCACCTGGCAGAAGAGGCTTCTGCAGCGAGCAGGAAAAAGTGGCCAGAGGATGGCAGAGTGGACGACCCCTGGCAAGGCTGAGACAGGTGGCACTCTAACCTCCTCCTCCGCATCACGTCACTGCAGCTGACCCTCCCTGCCCCCTGCTGGCTATGCGGTAGCCTTTCGGCTCCTGTCCCTGGGCCCATCCCAGTGCTGAGGTAGAGACCACAAACCCTGGACTCGGGCTCTCAGCCGTGACTGAAAAGGCTGTGCTGCGTGGGGCAGGGTGTCCTGAGCAGGAGGGTGGTGAAGGGACCTGTGGTGGGGGGGCAGGGGATCAGGCTGCTGTGTGGAGTGGGGCTGTGACCGGGTCTGGCCAGTGGGCTGGGGAAGACGCCACCCCTGGCGGGCACTCCAGGTGGGAGACTGCAGGCGTGTGAGTCCCAGGTGGCTCCGCCCCCTGCCCCAGCCCTTGGAGGCCCATGAGTGGCGCCGCCTCCACCCTGTGAACAGGGCCCTTGTCACAGCCCCAACCCCCACAGCCTGCCCCCACGGCAGTGACCCTGCCAGGGGATGTCCCAGTCCCTGCACTCGACCATGCAGGACACGTCCTGCCACCCACTTTCCTGCCTGTACAGGCTGAGAGAGACCCCCCCCCCAGCTGAGGTTTGGCGGAAGTCAGAGGGGAAGTTCAGAGCAAAGATGTGACAGGCAGCCCTCCTCGAACGAGGGGTGGAGCCCAGGCCTCCTGCATGCCAGGCAAGCACTCTCCCGGAATCACATTCCCAGCCCTTTTTACTTTGAGACGGGGTCTCGCTAAGTTGCCCTAGGTTGGACTGCAGGCATGTGCCACGGTGCCTGGCTGCCAAGTGCCCTCTTTGGGGGTGCCCAGGGGGCTCTGTGCTCAGCCACAGGTGTGGCCCAGCGGATGAGGAGAGTGGGGAGACTTGCCTTTGGCCCCCCAGCCTCCCCCTCCCCCAGGGCAGGGCCTACACATCCAGGGGTGACTGGCTGTGACCTGACCCTATGGGCCAGGTAGTCAGGTGCAGGCGTGGGGATGGACAGGCAGAGGTCGGGTCTGCAGAGTGGAGTTTAATGGGACAGTCCCCTCGGTGCCCCACGCAGGGCCCCAGCCTGGTATCTCTCCCAGCAGGCGGGGCCCCGATAGCACCAGCACCACCTTCCCGGTGGCTGTGCTGCCGTCTGGCAGCCTCCAGGACAGGCCATCCGGCCTCACCTGCCCCTAGCGCCTGGACCCCAGGCTTCCAGCAGCACGGAAGACCCTCTCCAGGGTTGCCCGTCCTTTCTTTCTGTCCCCTGCCCCACACTGAGGGAGCATCCATGTCCTTGTCCCTCTGTCAGGGCCCAACAGGCTGTCAAGCCCGGGGCAGGGCTCTGCGGGAGGAGCGCTTTAGGGACAGTGCGGCCTGGGCCTCCCACAGATGTAAGGCACAGTGTGGTGGCTGCCGAGGGGCTGGCTGCTGTGGCCGTTGTCCCCAGGGCAGCGTCCGGCGGGTGCTGGCATCCAGGGCTAGGCACGGCTGACAGTGTGGAAAGAGGAGGCGCAGCAGATGCTGGCCAGCCCGGGGCTGCAGTGCAAGAGCTGGGGTGGCGAGGCCCAGGTTCCAGGGCCTCCACTGGACACAGGGTCCCTGTGCCAAGCCCCTGGCCGGCAAGCCCCACGGAGGGGCTCAAGGGCCCGGGCGGAGCTCGTGGCCAGAGAGGACGCAGTCATGGCGGCCCGGACCACAGAAGGCACAGTCGCGGTGTCTGGGAAGTCGGAGGTCGGCCGCCATCAGGGCTAGGCGGACACGTTGACGTCCCTGAGAGAGATAGTGCTGCCAGGGGCCTCATCCCCCAGCAGCAGCGCCGGCGAGTCCGAGTCCCTGGCTGTCCCCGCGCTGCCGGGCTCCGAGCCAGGCTCCGTGCTGGGACCCAGACCCTGGGACAGGATCTGCTGGATAGTTCTGCGCAGGTTGGGGTGCAGCCGGCCCTGGGTCTGGCAGAAGACTTCCAGTGCGAAGGACTTGAGTGCGCCGGTGCACAGGTCCTCATACAGCGGGATGGTGTACATGCGCGACATCTGCAGGGTAGGGGCCGATCACTCTGCAGCCACCCAGGGGCCTCAGGGCTGGGCCCTAGGTGCCCGCTCCTGCTGCAGCGGCCCTAGCCTGGACGCACATGGCCAGCCTTGACCCAGCTCCCCACTCCAGGCCACCTCTGGAGGGCCTGTTTCTGGGAAGCCCGGGTGGGAGGGGCACAGGTAGAGACCTCTAAGGCCGCTCCGAGCCCTGACCTCAGGCCCTTCTTACTAGAATCACGCCCCTGCTCCAACCCTGGACCCCACAACTCCCTTGTCCTGTTCTCCAGAACGGCAGACCTGGCCTGAGTGGTCAGACCGCAGGGTCTGTAGGCCCCCAAGGCAGGACCACCCCCAAGCCCTGTCCCAGGCAGGTGGCCACACCTGGCTCTCCAGGAAGCGCCGGACCCTGTGGAGGTCGGGATAGTAGTAGTTGCGGACAACAATCTGCAGCCAACGGATGCGGATCTCAGCGTTCATGGAGTCCAGCAGGGATGAGTAGCACTTGGACAGGCTCATCACTACCTCTGCAGGGCAGTGGGCCGTCAGGGCTGGGCTGCCAGCACATCCCTCTCCGGGGCCCCCCTCCCCCGGATGTGGGGCCCACCCTGGGGCAGTGGAGACCCGTCCAGGAGCCGGTCTAGGAACAGCGCCGTCTGGAAGGTCCTCCACTTGGAGATGTCGATGGCACTGGCTGAGGCAGCTGCCTGGTCCAGGGGCTCCGCGGTCCACAGCTGGAACAGGGCCTCCACGGGCCGGGTCAGGCTGGACCCCTGAGACAGGTCCGGCTCAGCCAGCGGGGGGCCTGTGGCATTGAGCCAGCGTTCAAACTCCAGCCCTGCAGGGAGAGGTGGTCCTGGGCTGGGGAGGCACTGCCGAGCAGCCAGTCCCAGACACCACGATGTCCCTGGGTAGGTTCTGCTTCCAGAGCCTGGGGACCCCAGGGGCCTGATTTCACCCAGCCAGTGTCTGCCACTGGAAGCCACCAGAGGGGCTCTTGGGAAGGAAGCCAGAGGGCTTGAGCTGTGACCTAGGGATCCCCATACCCTCCACCCTCTCCTGGCTGTCACTGAGGACCCTAACCCCGACTTCATGTGGGTGGGGAGAGGGAGCGACACACAGAAAAAGATGTTCCTGCTTTCAGTCGGAAACCTGGGAGCCACGGAGGCGGATTCTGCCCATCTCCAGGAATGCCGTGTACGCACACCTCCAAAGCCAAAGGTCACCCTGCCGACCTCCAGCCCCGCCTCACTGTCTGCCCTCCAGGAAAGTGGGTTCTCCTTGGGTTTGAGGCCCCTTAGTCTCTCCTCCTTGGCCCCCAAGCCCTCAGCCCTCAGGGCTGTCATGTGAGCAGGGCCAGCAGGCTGTAGCCAGCTGCAAGGCAAACCTTCCCACTGGTGATTTTGCCCCAGGCCCTTTGCATGCTGGCCCTGAGATCCTCCGGGCTGCTGCACTCAGCCTGCCCAGGCAAAGCAAAGGGCCCCACTGGGCTGGGAACTGTTCTCTGCTCTGCTCACATGGTAGCCCAGCCTAGGGCCCACAGGGTCTGGCCAGGGCCAGCTGAAGGGCAGCTGAAGGAGGGCGCCTCCGTCCAGGACAGCAGGAGCCCTGGCAGCAGAGGCCCCATCGTACACCGGGCAGGGCTGGCCTCACCTGCCCGGCAGTCCACGCTCTGCTCCTTCAGCTCCGGGAAGAAGCTGAGGAAGGAGTCCAGCAGGTCCTGGGCCACCACACTGGTGAACTTGAACCTCTCCACATAGGCCTGTGTGACAGGGCAGGGCCTCAGTGGGCGGAGGGCTGGGTGGCCTCGCCCCACGGGGCCTGCTGAGTGGCCCAAATGAGGAGGCGGGAGAGGGAGGAGTGGTGCCCCAGCAGGGGCCAGTGCTAGCTGGGCTCCCAGGTCCTCGCCAACCCCACCCCCTGTCCCAGAGAGAAGGGCAGGAGGCTACAGGGCCGTGCGCTCACTCGGAGAAACTCGTCAAAGCGCTGGGGGTCTCCGCAGAGCTGCGACAGGTAGTACACGAAGCAGTAGCCCTTCTCATAGGTGAACAGGTTCATCAGGTGGCTGGGGTTCACTCCTGTGGGGAAATGCTGTTTGCCTGATGGCTGGGCCCTGGTCCTGTGGGGTGGCCCAACCCTGGGGAGCAGGCAGGGGAAGGGGCCTCTATCCGCCAACAGCTGCGTGAGCAGCGACCTCCGAGCCAGGGTGGCAGTGCTCAGAGCCCACAGGTGGCAGCAGGCGGGGGAGCCTCACCGGGGCCACCCAGCCTGGCCTGTCAGGACCCAGCCAGGGCAGGCGAGAGGCAGCCAAGGTGCCCCGAGGGTAACCCAGGGTGTCCGGGTGGCACCGGGTACCTGGTTCCAGCTTGACCTGCAGCTTGCTGACCGGGCTGTCCTCCCCGAGGAGCCTCATCTGCCTGTGCAGGGCGTCCAGGCGGAAGGCCGTCTCCAGGCAGGTGAAGGCGGCACCTGTGGGGGGTGGGGGTGAGGGAGGTGGGGCGGAAGCCCAGGGTCCCGGGCGGCCCCGCCCGCAGTACCGTAGGTCTCCGTGGTGATGCGGCGCTGCGCGTAGGTGGCCAGGCCCTCGCTCAGCCACATCTCCTCCCACGTGGCGTTGGTGACCGCGTTGCCGAACCAGCTGTGGGCCACCTCGTGGATGACGTCGATGACCAGGAACTCGTCGCTCTCCAGGATGGAGGAGATGATGAAGGTGAGGCAGGGGTTCTCCATGGCCACGATGGGGAAGGAGGGCGGCAGGAAGACAATGTCGTACCTGTGGCCGTGGCGTGCGAGGGGTGGAGGGCGGCCGGCATCCACACCTGCGCCTGCCCCGGGCCGCAGCCTCGCCCCGCAGTGAGTGCTGCTTCCTCCCCAAGGGGACGGGACTAGGGCACCCGGGGGGGCAGGCCAGGGGCTCCCCGGAGGCCCCACTTCCTCCTCTGGAGGGCACGGACACGGCCCCGACCCCGTGCAGCTGCCAGGGCACAGCATACCTGCCCCACATGTACGGCCCGTACAGCCGCTCAGCTGCACTCAGCCACTGTTCCACGGCGCCCGAAAGCTTGTTGGTGGCCGTGGGCAGCAGGCACGGCTCGGCCCACACGCGGCTCCTGTCACAGGGGAGAGGGGGCTGCGACCGACCAGCTAGGCCGATCTCTCTCCACCGTCCCTTGTCTCAGCTGGCTGGCTGCCTGCCCCTACCCGTCACCCTGACTGTCACCCTGACGGGGCTGTGCTGCCCGGGCCCCAGCAGGGGGTGCTGTGCTCTGAGTGGACCCTGTCCATCTGGCCTCTGGGCCGCCCGTGGCCCGGAAGTGAAGGGCAGCCAGCAGTGGTGGCACTGGGCAGGCCAGAGACTCTGGCAGCGGCCACGGGTGGGGCAGGGCTGGTTCCTGCAGCAGGCATCCTGGGCAGGGCAGCTGCAGCAGCTCCCTTGAGGCCCAGGCTGCCCTGAAGCCACAGCAGGATGCAGGAGGCCTTACCTGGGCCCGATGTCTGCTGGCTTGAGGTCTCCGGCCACGAGGGCCACGAGGTAGGCGGGCACGGGGTGCTCCATATGAAAGTGGTAGACGCCCTCTTCCTCCACATATGTGCTCTGGGTGGCACTCATCAGCACCTGCACCCCCAAGGGGGCCTGCAAGGGGGCAGGGAGCCACATCTTTGGGGGTGACCCCGTGCTCCCTTCAGGAAGCCCTACAGCCCCCTGTAGGGCCCCCCACAACTCGGATCAGAGAGCCCAGGCCCCATCAGATGAGGACCCTTCATCCAGTCAGAGCCCCACGTGGGAACCTCAAATCCCCAGGATCCCCACCAGGAATCCCACAGCCGCGTCTCCCCTGTGCCCCCAGGGGCCTCATCATGGCCTAGGACCCTGCCCCTGGCAAGCCTGCCCGGCAGCGGTGCCCTCCCTGCAGAGGGCCATCCACATGGTGGGGTTGCTCCACTGGGCAGTGAACTGGTGGCAGCGGGGCCACAGCAAAGGCAGGCCAGAGTGAGGAGGCGGAGGTGGCCCCTGACCTTGACCACGGCCGAGTAGGTGCACTTGACGGCGGGCGTGTCGAAGCAGGGGAAGAAGGAGCGGTTGCACACAGAGTGGCCCTGGGTGAACACGAAGGGCTTGGCATTGCCGTAGGTCAGCTCTGGCTCCAGCCACCAGATCTGCGGGCAGGAAGGGCGTCAGCACACGGCCCCCGCCCAGGGCTCTCAGCTGGGAGCCTCGGGCAGCAGCGGGCGAGGGGGGCTGTTGGGCTCTGGGAGGGGCTGGCCTGACTGTCAGTGTGGGCTCATCAGGGCCCACAGCTGCCCCTGCCTCCCCTGCCTGCTGGCATCCTGTGGGGGACAGCACGGACTGCTGATCCAGATCACGGCCTGGGCTACCACCCGGCCAGCCGAGGGCATCTTCCAGCCGGGCTGGGAGAAGAAAATGCCCATCACGGACGGCACTGTCTGAGGTTCCAGAGAGGAACTGGGCACAGGCAGAGCACGTTGGAGGCACAGTCCCACAGGCTGCAGCCATGAAAGGAGCAGGAGCAAGGAAATGTGGGAAACCAGGGCTTCAGTGAGTCAGCCCACGCGCAGGGGGCGCAGTGTGGAGGCCGGGCGCATGGGCCAGGGGTGGCCTGGGGGTTGCAGGCGGCAGGGGCTGCCCCTGGCACCAGCTGCCTGCCCCCCCCCCCCCCCCCCCCCCCCCCCCGCAAGCCACGGCTGTCGAACCTTTCTGTACTCCAGGTGTCAGGCTAGGTCCCACCCTCACCAAAGACTGGAAGCTGTGTCCCAGCCCAGCCTGCCCTCTGCTGGGACGACATGATTGTTGAAACAAACTGAACTGTTCCTGCCCATTCTGATGACCAGGTGCACACAGACCCTGCCAGGACAGAGGGCAGACACCGACACTGCTCCAAGCGCAGGCAAGTCTCGGATAAAGGCTGACCACCCCCACGAGGCGACAGAGCCAGGGGCAGCAGGGCTGCCACATGGGGGCCAGCTGCCCTGCAGACCCGATACCCAGGTGGATCCCAGACCCAGGCCCCCTGCAGACCTGGCCAGACTCCAGCCAGTGTTCCTGGATGTTTTCCAAACTTCCTTTTGGCTGCCCTGTCCCTGTTCCATGGCCACAGTGGGGCTGCAAATGGCCTCTGCCTGGACATTCAGATATCTGCCCGGGTAGCATCTTCCCGAACACAGCCCTGGCCTACCCCAGACACTGTGCTCTGTGGCCGGGGACCCAGGAACCTGTGCGGAGTAGACTGGCAGGGGCAGGTGCTCCTTGGCCCATGCTGGGAGGACAGGCCCCCAGGCCCGAAAGCCTGGCACTGTCCTTCCCAGTGCCCCATGGCACCCCTCAGGCTTCCCCACTGCCCTGCCCAAGAGACACGGGTGGCTCCCACTTGGTCCCTGGTTCAGCGGTGTGACCCCAGCTTGGCAGCGGTCACTCACAGCAGGGGCATCGGAGGTCAAAGGGCACTTTCTGCAAGTGGTCAGCTCACAGTCCGGCCCCTTGTCCCCCATCTACCAACCCCAGAGCCACTCCGGGGGAACCAGGGCTGGGACACCGGGAGCGGGCACTCTAAGCCTAAGCCAAGCGTCACAGCCTACAGCTGCCCTTCCCTGCCTGAAGCCACTGACCTGGCCGAGAGATGCCCAGGACAATGGCCACCCTTGCTCCCTGGCCCTGGTCCCACCACGCTGCCAGCTGGGGGAAGAACACATGTATGGAGTCCAAGTTCACAGGTGGAGATCAAGGAGGGTCCCCATCGGTTTGCACTTGGCGTCTGGGTGGCACTCTGGCAGAGCCCAGCAGCTGGCACACCCTTGGGGCTCTAGGAGGAGGTGAGGCAGCAAGCCTTGGTCAGGGCTCCTGGGAAGGGGGCCAGAAGCCCACAGCTGTGAGCCTGGCCTGGACTCTTTCTGTCCAGATGTCACCTGGGGTCTTGGTGGCTCCTGGCCTGTCAATCTGGGTGATCGGGCAGCCACAGATGGACCCTTACAGGATTCCAGAGCTGTGTGCGTGCTCCGCGTATACGCTGGATGTCATGACATGCGCTCTCCATGCCGCCTGAGGACCTGGCACAAACCGCCGCCACACGTGAGCCATAGAAAGCCCTGCTGTCTTGCAGGCCGCGCCGTGGCTGGGCAGCTGCAGTCCCTGCTCTGGGCTCTCTGAGACAGTGGGTGCCCTGCAGAACCTAGTGTCTGTGTTGGAACTGTAGGGCTCAGGACCCCAACAGCTCGCCAGTCCAGCTAGAGAAGCCCAAAGCCAAGCCCCTGGCTATCTGGTTCCTCTCTTGCCTTCCACCGGAACTCCCTGAGTCCCCTCCAGAGAACAAGCCCGGCTGTCCACACCCCTCCGAAGCCTAGGTCGCAAGGAGGCCCCGAAGCAGCTGACACCCTCGGCCCACCTGTCAAAAGCCAGCTCCAGCAGGTGTCCGACTTGGCAAGTGCGCTGTGCCCACAGGGGCAGAGCGTCTGGACAGGAGGGCTCCCCGTGTGCCACGCTGTCCCTTGCCCTGCTGCCCAGAGGACCTGTACCCAGGGCTCCACCCAGAGTTCCTAAGGGCGCGCAGGTGACAGCTGGGAAGCACAGGGCGCCTGGGAAGGAGTCCAGGGCAGGTGCCCCGGGTGCGGGGTGTAGGTGACTGGCCCCTGGCCTGGCGCAGCTCTCCCTGCGCACCGCCCGCTGCCCCGCGCCCACCCGGGCGAGACTCACGGCGGGGGCATCGGTCGAGGTGTAGCGCAGGATGACCTGGAAGGGCTGGTGCGCCTGCAGCTCGGGCGGCAGCGTGACCGTGAGCGACGAGCCGTAGTCGGTGAACGGGTCCAGCCTGAAGGACAGCGGGCAGCAGGCGGGTTCGGCGCCGGGCGTCTCGGGGAAGGCGGGCAGCGGGGGCGGCTGGGGCCTGGGCCCGCAGGTGGGGAAGGCGAAGGCGCAGGGCGCCTCATCGGCGGGGGCGCGGCGGAAGGCGGCCGAGTGCAGGCGCAGGGCCGGGTGCGCATCGAGCACGAGCGCGCGGGGCGCGGGCCGCAGCGCGCACAGCTCGAGCACTAGGCAGCCGGCCAGCTCGCGCGCGTCGGGCCGCAGTTCCAGACCCAGCTGCAGGTGACGGAGGCGGAAGAGCTGCGCGCTGGAGGCCGAGGCCACGTCCAGGGCGGGCGGCGGCTCGGGAGGCGGGCGGGCGGGAGCGGCTTCGGGGCCCGGCGCCTTGCGGCAGCAGCACTGCGCCGCCATGGCCGGGCGCTAGGTGAAATCCATGGGCGGCGGCCGCGCGGGTCCTTGGGCGAGGGGCGCCGGGCGGCGGCGGCGGTGGCGGCGGCGGGGCGGCGGGGCGGCGGGGCGCGGGCACAACAGGAAGTCGCGCCGGGAGCCGCCCCGCGCGGGCTGTGCTCTGTGGCCGCTGGGGGCGCTGTGCGCGGGCCGGGCTGTGCGCCGTGGGGAGCGTCCGGGTCGGGACGCTCTGAGCTGGGGCGCTGTGATCGGGGGCTGCTGGCGGGGTTGGGGCCGAGGCGCTGTTATCGGGGTGCTGGCGGGGCCGGCCCCTGTGCCCATGTGCCCCTGTGCCCGTGGGGAGGGCGGAGGTGTGTGTGAGCGTGCGCGTTGTGAGGCTGTGATTAGGCACGCAGTGCGCGCAGCTGGAGTGCTGTTGGGCTGGGGCCTGGGTGTGGGAATATCGGGGCTTAGCCCTTCCCCAGCCCTGCGCTCCGCACTTCCTCCTACCTGGCCCGCCCGGGGAGACCAGGGGGCGGGTTCGTTGCTCCCTCCAGGACGCTGCTGGCCCGGGCAACTTGGGAGGGCAGAGTGAGGCCCGGGGGGCCTCGGCGTGCGGCGCCCGGAGACCGGCCACGTCCCTCTGTTCGGGGCCTCAGGCTCCAGGAATGATTTTGGTGGTCCCTGGACCCCTCCCCGGAGTCGGCCTGCGTGGCCATGTGGTGTGATGGGGCTGGGAGCTTGAGGCTGCCCTGTCAGATTCGGCAGCCCCTTGCATGCGTCTCATTTAGGGTTCAATAAAGTGGAAGGAGGTCAGCTGGCAGTTGCACCGGTGGGTTTCCGGTCTGCTTGTCCTCTGGAGTGTGGGGGGCTAATGGACAGAGCAGGCAGGACACGTCCGTCATAGGAAGGTCTGCTGGGCCATGCTGTGGAAAGGGCTGGGGACAGGCTGTCATGAAGCCGCATTCTGTGCTGGCTGGGCAGGCTGGGCTCGGGGGCTGTTGGCTGCGGAGCAGCAGGGCCTCTCTCGCCTGGCAAGGCCTGCCTAATGCGTCAGTCCAGGCCATGGAATGAGGTCCTGCCGTTGGCACAGTGGAAGGGGCTTTGGCAGCTGGTGCGACTGCTGTGTCATCCCTGGGTACCTGGGTAGCGCTCAGCTGTCTGGACTCAGTCTCCGCATCTGTACCCTGTGTGCTCCTGCCCGCCTTCCCCAGTGTGAGGGGGAGCAAGGCTGAGGAGGGAGCAGGCCGTGAGCAACGCTTCAGATCCGCACGTGCCTTCTTAGCTGGGGGACATGGCCTCCCTCGTGGGGTCCCCACTCCAGACTAGGAACCCCAAGGCTCGCGCAGTCACTGGGAGGGGTCAGTCAGGCATCCAAAACTCAGGAGGGAAGAGAACTGGGCTGGGATCCCAGCTGCTGCCTTCAGGTGGCCACGACCTGGTGGTCAGTAGGCCCTTGCTGCCCTTTCTGCTATGGAGTGTAGGGTCCTGTCACCCTGACCCCCAGTGGAATTCAGGGGCAAAAGTTGGGGGTCTCTGTTGTTGATCCCTGGGCACCTCCCTGCGGCCAGTCCTGCAGCTGCAGGAGCGAGTGGCAGCTTTGCAATCTTGAGGGCCTGCACTTCTCCCCCCAGCGGCGAAGGCAGTGCCTGCGCAGGCGCTAACACAGAGTCTGCACATAGCACAAAACCAATCTGCACCAAGAAATGAGCCCACCAGGACACCCTCGCGGTGCCGGAAGCCCCCAGCGCAAGGCAACTTGCAAACCCCAAAGGTGCCCTCAGCACTGTCGCCTCCCTCCCGGCAGGCTGCGTGCCGCGCCCCCTGGCGGCAGGAGTCAGGGCTGCGCCCTGGGCTCGCGATTGCCAGAGTCCTGGGTTTCTCCCCGAAGAATTTTCAGTCCAGCCTTTTGGTAATCAGGGCGGAGAAGCGGCCCTGACAGCCACCTGCACCCCAGCTTTCTAATACATGGACACGGACCCCCCCATTCACTTGTGCTGATGCCAAGGGTATGAAATGGGACTGTAGTCTCAACTACCAGAAGGTGGGCACTGAGATGGGCAGGACTCCAGTGTGGGGAGACAGCAGAGGCTTCAGAAAGAAGCAGGGTTCCAAGCCAGGCTGTGTCGATCCTGGGACAGGTCCTAGGCAGAACTGGCCTCTGGTGGGAGCCACAGGTGGATGGTTTTCCAGAACAGAGCTGCTGAGATAAAACGTCTGATGTGACCCACAGATGTCCCTCAACCTGGTGAGGACCCTGTGGCCCTTGCATCCTCATCTAGGGCCAGGCCAGCAGGTCAGGGGTGTGCCCTGCCCCGAGAAGAGGGCAGGGAAGCTCCACTGGAGATGCCAGGTGCAGGGTCAGCTGAACAGACAGACTGGGACACAACCTGGGCTTGGCTCCTGCTCCTCCTCTGCATGCTGCTTCAGCCTCTCCAGCTGAGCAGGGCAGTGGCAGCAGCCCCCTTAGCAGGTGGATGAGGAGAATGCCTGGGCCATGAGGGCTTAGGGGTGTAGGCACAGCAATGCCAGGCTGGCAGAGCCACAGGGACAGGCAGTGGTGACTGGCCCCATGGAGCAGGGCTGGCACCACCCAGGGCCTGGTGAGGGCTTTGAGCCAGGGACCAGTGGATGGCATAGTTCTTCTTGCACCCAGAAACTGAGGTCCAGGAGTACAGGGGCAGGCAGGATGGCCACTCTTGCTGCCACCCCAGTGACACACTCACCAATTGTGCTTTCCATCTCCCCAGCTTTGGGCTCTGCTGAGTGGAGCCTTCATGTCCCCCTGGGAGGAGGCTGACAGCATCCAGTGACCGACCCTGACCTTCATGGGGCAGTGGGACTTGATGCTGAATCACAAATACCAACTACGGTGCTTTATTCATTGCCTTAAATATATTCTGTATATTAGCCCATGACTGCATTATCTGTAATTCACACACATCACCCACATTCTCCTTTGCTCTTTCTCCATTATCTCATTCAAGGAGTGTAGATGGTGACTAATTTTCTAGGAGTCTGGAGGCCACAAGATGTCCAAGTGAGGTGGGGTCTGAACTGGAAGAGGTGATGGGCTCCCCCTCCACACCTGGGGAGGCCCAGCACGTGGTTGGCATGATGAGTGGCAGTGTGATGTCAGGTCGAGCACCATGTTGCTGAGACAAGTGAAGTACAGTGGGAGGTGGGAATTGACACCTTCCGCCCTATTGCAACAGCTTCGCTCTCTTGCTAGGTTCTGAGAAGGGGCCCGGGAGGTTTGGGTGGCTGCCTGAGCCTACTGAGGCTGCAGCAGCTGCCTGCGGTCCCCAGGTGCAGCCAGCCAGGCCTCACCTACTGTCCTTGGCTCTCCAGCCTCCACTCCCTGAGCGCACTTTCTCTGCAGTGGTTCATTCGACCAAAGTCCGCCGAGCAGAGTAAGCTATCTAGCCAATGAGAGCCCAGGTGGGCCTATCCCTGCACTGCCATCTGGAGGGGGAAGAGGCCCTGCCCAGCTGTGCCATCTGTCCCTCCAGCCATGGCCGCAGGCCCGCGTCGCCCCCGCAAGGGCACCCTGTGGCGACGCCGAGGCTGACCGGTGCGGTTCACTGGGGTCGTGGCCTCCCGCTGCTGGGGTCGGCCAGCTCCCGGGGCAGGCGCCCCTGGGCCTGCAGGGTCTGCTCGTACTTCTGGAGCTGAGACCAGAAACCCGGATTGGGTTCGGCTACAGGGCGGGCGTTCTTCACCGTCTGCAAAAGAGTGGGAAAGCGAAGGCATGGCCAGCGTTCAAGGAGGGACCTGGGCGGCACCCTTACCTGGAGGCTCCGCCCCTCCGGGAAGGCCCTCCTATGGGTGTGCCTGGCCGCCCGGAAGTCCCGTCTCCAAGAGTGGGCCCCCGGAAGCGCCCACCTGGAAGGCGCGCTCCAGGTTGAGTCCGCGGTGCCGCATGAGGTAGGCCGTGCAGACGGCGGCGGAGCGGCTGCGGCCGTTCTTGCAGTAGACCAGGCAGGCGCCGCCGGCACGCACGGCGGCCTCCATGGCGGCGCAGGTGGGCTCCAAGTGCACGAAGAGGTCCTCGGCCGGGTCGTCGAACACGGGCACGCGCAGCTGTGCCACACCGGGCGCGCGCGGCCCAGCCTGCTGGCGGGAGACGTTGACGCACAGAGTGACGCCCGCGCGCGTCAGCAGCTCCGTGTCGCCCGCGGCGCGCGCGCTCCCGAGGAAAAGCGCGGGGGCGACGCGCGCGAACGGCGGGGGCAAGGCCTCCGCGGACCCGCGCCCGTCGGCGCCTCCTGGGCCCATCGCCCGAGGCCCGAGGGACTGCTGGGGCGGCGGGCGGGCTGCGGGTGCCGGCCAGGTCGCCGCCACTCGGCTGGGCTGGGCTGGGCTGGGCTGGGCGGTGCCGGCCGCGGGGTGCGGCACCTGGCGGGGCTCCTGTGCCGGCTGGGCCGGGTTGGCCGGCTCGGCCAGGGTCCCCGTGACGCGGTGCCCTTGGCCGGAAGTCGCGTCCGCTCCCCCTGATCGGTGAGCCCCGGATCCCGGCGTGTCGCGAAGGCCTCGGGTGGCCTGGCTCCGCGAGGCCCGGCTGCTGGCCTAGGCGGGAGGCCGCCCGGCGTCCTGCGGGTCCTCCGCGGGGCCGCGAGGCCGAGCCGCGGGCTGTGGACCGGCCGCCTGGCTTCCCGTGTCACTTTCGTTACAGCATGAGCCTTTTTTTGTTATCTGCGCCCTAGTAAATTGCTTTTTGTCACCTCCGAGTGTTTTCATTTTTTATTGTAAAATGTGGCTTATATAAAATAAAACTAGCCTGTTTTGGGGTTGTTTTTTTTTTTTGGTGCGGGGGGATCGAACTCAGGTCCGTGCGCTTGCGCAGCAGGAGGTGAAACCACCGAGCTAAATCCTCGGCCCAAAACGCATTTTTATCACTTCTTTGTAGACCAGGATTTATATTGTGTTTGTTTTTCTTAACTTATAGGGTTAGCACTGTAACTTTAAAAGACGCTATTTAGTCATTTAATGTTCATGAAGTTGGTGTTTATGAAGGCGTCTTCACTCGATTTTTCTCATACAGTGTTTTTCGGGGAATAGTGAAAAACAACTGTTTCATGGCCCTACAAACAGTTAATTGCAGTTCCAACTTTAATAATAAAAGTATTATAATAAAAGTTTGTCTTATTCATTTTCATCCCTTACTTAAGATTTGCAGTCATTTCTCTGGAATTAGTCTCTGTGACCCCAACACCCCAACCTAGTCTTGGTGAATCTGATGGGGTGTGCCTTTAGTCTCTCGTGATCTCAGTTCTCCCGTTGCCTGCAGCTGCCTAGCCCTGGTGATTCTGAGGTCATTGCAAGGTGGATGCCCTCTTGAGCTGAACGGCAAATACCTGCAGCAGGTCTTACCTGGCCGCCCACCAACTCTGCAGAGGCCTAGTCAACGTCCGTTTGTCACCATCCTAGGGAAGGGTCTGGGTTTCCTGAGACAGGGAGGGAGTGGGAATTCCCTGTACCCCACAGTTTGCTCCTAGCTTCAGGAGCAGGTTCTAATTGCTCATGAAAATCAGGGATGCCCACACCCCCACAACTGCTTCAAGAACAGGCTTGGGCTCTAATATGAACCAGTAAAGGATTTGGAAGACTTCCCTGTTCTCTCCACATGGCCGAGAAGGGAGCCAGCTTTGGATGAAAGCAGAGGAGAGGGGAGAAACTGGGTCCTTGCTGGCATTTTGGGCAAATCCAAGGTCCCTGCTACTTTGGGGTTGTTTCACGGGCCTCCTTGGAGCATGTTTGAGGTGAGATGTTGCAAAGGCTACCTGATACCTTGCACTCCACCCCGTGGAGCTGGTGAATTGGTTACCAAGTTGTCGGAAATAACTTTCCATCTCCATGTCCAAATTTAGCCTGGGCTGCCGTCTCTCAGGACTTGCCAGCAGCCTCTCCCCTGAAATACTGGGGGCTGACCCCAGGGCCTTTGCACTGAGCTACATCCCCAGCCCCCTTCCTTTTCATTTTGAGACAGGGTCTTAGTGAGGTGATAAATCGCCCAGGCTGGGCTGGAACCTGAGACCCTCCTGCCTCAGTTTTCCAGATTTTTGAGATAGTGGCCGTGCACCAGCACTTCAGGCAGGCTTGGAATGCCTTCTGAAGCGGTGCTTTCCTTGTGTCCTGACCCCGCAAGTCGTGCTGAGTCCCAACTAGCCTGAGTTGGGAAATTGGTTCTGTTTATCATGATCAGCATTTATATTTCCACTAGGTTGCACGCATGTAGTACGATGAACTTTTCATGAAACTTCTGAATTGCGTTTGTACCTTAGGCTATAAAAGGGGACCCAGGAATCAAGCAGGTACCGAGGACCTGAGAGGCCAAGGAGGAAGAGATGTAAACTGGGTGACAGGAATAGGGTCTGCAAGAGGTACCCCCAGGGCCCGGGCCTGGTCCAGCTGCCTTAGTCCCCAAGGAGCTCGTGGGGTGGGGTGGCCTGGCCATGGCTCTGAGGCCCCTGTCACGCTACCCTCTGCACACATTCACCCAATCTACCCCGAAGCCTAGCTTTGCAGTCAGGCGGGGCTTGATCAAGCCTTGGTCCCAGGGCTCAGTGGTGACCTCCGCCTCCGCCTTGCTCTCCTCCACGTACCTGCAGCACCGGGCCCAGGGCCCGGTTCAAACCCTAACAGGCCAGCAGGCGGGCGTCCCCCAGGCACCAGGATTGGCGGAAGCGGAGGGCGTGGGCGTGGCGGGGACGTTTCCAGGGAAACGCGACGCACTCCGCTAGCCAGGTCTCAGCCGCCTGCGCAGATTTGGGAGCGGTCTGGGGAGCACTCTCCAAGCTCGGGTGCGGTCCGCAGCGGGGAAGCGGGGACCTGGCTGGCACGGCTGCGGGAGGGAGCTCGGTGCACCTGAGCCCGGTGGAGCTGGGGCCGGTCCGCAGGCGCCTGGGTCCTTCGCAGAATTTCTGAGGGCTCACGGTGGTGCCTGGCTCTGCCTCCAGGTTGGAAGAGGACAGACATGGAAAGAGATCGTCCCTTTGTCGTCCTGGACTACGGCTCCAGAGGTCCGCTGGAGGAGCAGAACGCCCAGCCCCCAGCTACGGAGCACCCTAGGCGCCTGGACAGCGGCCTCCTCACTGCAAGGTGCAGGGGACCCTCCCGCGAGGATATCAATCCTGACCAGAGGCCTAGAGTTGGGGTGCACCCTTGGGGCGGGCTGAAAAAGCACCACAAGTTACTCCCAGCCCCCCAAAGCTAGACTCTGGGCAGCTAGTAAAACCTAAACATTCTACCAACAACCACTGAGGAAAAGGACAGTGTGTATTGAGAAAGCGGACTCCTGGACCTTGTCTGGTGTCCCTGCCAGCCTGCCCACACTGGTCTGCCACCCCTTTCACGTCTAGTAGGGGCAGGAATGATTCTCTTAGGGTGTGGGGGCCCTAAGTTGCCAAAACTCCTTCACCACTGTGTTAAGCGCTCCTGCCGGGTGTGGTGGTCCACTCCTATAATCCCTGCACTCGGGGGGCTGAGGGTCGCTGTGAGTGAGGCCAGCCTGGGCTGCAAAGGGCGACCCTGTCTCAAAACCAAAAAACAAAACCAAAAGCCTAAAACAATAACAAAAAATTCCATTTCTCCTATTCCCACTGTAGGTTATCTTTCCCCTTTATTAATGTTATTTAAAAAAAACCCAGTTAATACTTATCCCATGTAGAAAAATGAGAATTATAAGTCTCTTAGTATTCCAAGGCTGCTTTGCAAAGCCCCACAGATTGTGTGATTTAAACAACAAGTTCATGGTCTGACAGTTTTGAGCGCCACCGGTCCAGCCAGCCCCTGCCCTCTGCTTGGCACACGTGCAGATGGCAGCCGGGCCCCGAGGCACAGCACCCTCCCCAGTGCATTCTCTGTCCAGATGTCCCTGTCTTACGAGGACACGGGTCGTGGTGCATTAGGTCATGGATTGGACCCTGACGGTCTCACTTTACCTCTGTAATGATGCGATCTCCATGTAAGGTTAGTTCTAAGCTACTGTGGTTCAGGGATCCAACATAAGGATTTTGACGGGGATAAAATCCAGCCCATGACAACAGGTAGACGAAAGAAAAACCGAATCAGTGCCCCTCACGTTTATCGCGGTTGTGGTTGGATGTCTGTACTCTGGCTTCTCTCCACACAGCAACACACCCCACAGAGCTTGCTGAGCCCCTTCTGCACCAGGCAGACGCCGGCTCAGCCCCTGTGGTCTGAGGCTGGTGTCTGGGCTGCCTGGTGCAGGGGCTGAGTCTGAGGGCTCCTAGGTGACCAGCCGGACATGGAGACTGGCCTCCAGCCCTGACCCCAGAGCCAGCTCGAGCAGGATGAGGTGTAACGGGATGGGGCTAGGGTCCAGGCCTAAGTTCCAGCTGGCCCATGAGGTAGCAGGAGCAGGCAGGAAGCAGCCCACCTCGAACCCACCTCTGCCCGCAGCTGTGTGCCCTCCCAGCCGGTGCTGGTGTCTGCTGTGTCAGGTCGCCACCTCTCAGGTGGAGGGCTGACTGGCCTGGCCTCGGGCTGGCAGCATTTTCCCTTGCCAGTTTGTACCCTTCTATACCTTCCACTTCCGGAGTGTCCCTGGACAATCAGTGCACCCTCTGTGCCTCAGTTTCCCTCTCTGTGACAGTAGCACCTGCCCTAGGTCATGGTGAGGGTGAAGTGAAAGGGTAGGCAGAGTCCCACATGAAGTCACTCTCACGCCTCAGCCCCGTTGCTGCCCTCACTGCTGTCTTCTAGGGACAGCTCGGTGTCCCCAGCGGAGGAGGATGAGGAGTCTGAGGGGCCTCTGAGTGGGCGGGGCCTAAAGGAGGCCTCCATCCAGCTGGTCCACGGTGTGCAGACCTGGCGGGACGGCTGTGTCTACCGAGGGGAGTTTGGGCTCAATGTGAAGCTCGGCTACGGCGAATTCTCTTGGCCCACAGGCGAGGTAAGTGGCTTCTGCTGCCACCCCACGTCCTCCTCCAGGGGCCAGACCCAGCCTCTCCTGAGCATCCTGATGTGACCATGGAACCATCGCAGGAAGCACTAGGCTGCCACCTCTCCTGCTTGGGAGCTCCTGGGGGAAGTCCGAGACTCCATCAGGGCACCCAGGACAAGGTGTGGGAAGCTGTGATTTAAGAAGATAAATTTGTATTCTGGGCAAACGTTTTAGAATTGTGAATTAGGTGGCAGGCGTGGTGGCACTTGGCTGTAATCCCAGGACTCGGGAGGCTGAGGCAGGAGGGTTGCTGTGAGTTGGAGGCCAGCCTGGGCTACATAGCAAGTTCAAGGCCAGCCTGATCTGCATAGCGAGACCCTGTCTCCAAAAAAGCCTAAGATGAAAATAAAATTATGAATTACGGCAGCAATGTACACTGGTGAAATTGCCTTGTGTTTAAGATTAAACTCATGTCTTCCTAAAGACAACATGGAAACTCATTCTTGGGCGCTCTCCTTGGCCATACCAGGACCTCAGGGGAGACCTGCTGCTGGGCTTGGGGTGCTCAGATGGGGCACGCTGCAGGGTGGGTACCGGCCCTGCCCAGGTCCCTGGCTTCCCGTGCAGCGCTTCTTGAGACTCCCTGCCCAGGCAGGGGCAGGGTGGCGTGGGGATTGGGCCTGAGTGGCCGCCTCTCGTGGCCACGGCTTGGGGAGGCCCTGTAGCCCACTCACAGCACCCAGGCTCCTCAGCGACCTCTCGCCCACAGACCTACCGTGGGCAGTTTTACCGCGACCACTGCCACGGCCTGGGCACCTACGTGTGGCCGGATGGCTCCAGCTTCACAGGCACGTTTTACCTCAGCCATCGGGAAGGCTATGGCAGCATGAACCTGAAGACGCGGCTCTTCCAGGTGAGGGATCCTGTGCCACGTGTGGGGTGGGGCCTCTGGTGCACAGGTGAGGGATGGGAACACTCACCTGAACACATGACGTGCTCACATGAGGGGCAGGTCCCTGGATAAATTCCTAAGAGTGGGACTGCGGGGTTCTGTGGCCAGCAGGTGCCCTGCTTTCCCTGGGCTTTGCTTCCCCAGGCCGTCACTGTGGAAGAGCTGGCATTTCCCTCGCTGACTGACAGTGCTGAACATCTCACACGCCAGCCAGCTGTGCGGTCTCTCTTCCCTGGGTCAGTCTTGTCAGGGCTTTATCAGTTTTATTATTCTTTTCCCTGAGAATCAGGCTTTGGCTCAATTGATTTTCTTTTTGTTTGGTTCTATTTCACTTTCTGCTTGTTCATTATTTATGCACCCCCATCATGATTTGGTATTTATTTTCTGATGTTGATTTTCTGATGTTCTTTTTACCTAATGTACATGTGGGCTCTGTATTCTGTTATTCTGATTCTGTTGTACTATCAAGTGTTTTTGGTACTGGGGATCAGACTCAGGACCTTGTGCTTGCAAGGCAGGCGCCGGAACCACTGAGCTAAATACCTGGCTGTACTATCATTTTTATTCAGTTCAAATTGTATTCCAATTCCTGTCATAAAGAATCCAAAAATATAGGCCTTTGAAAGAAAAATTTATTTTAGTTAACAGGGACTAGAAATCAGATTTTCTAGCAGCTAGTTGGGAAAAGCTGAGTTTATCACATCCGTGTGTGGATGGGCTGACATTGGGAGAGAGAGAGAGTGGCAGCCTGCTGGGAGAGATTTCATCCGTGAGTGGATGGGCTAACACCAGGAGAGAGATGTTAGCAACAAACTGGGAAAGGAATTAGGCTTACATAGGTATTGAAGGGGCTGAGGAATCTGAGGTGAACTGCTTATGACTTGGATGCCAAGGACGGTCTGCTCAGGGGTGTACACAATTGCTGGACTTCTTGGCGCTGGGGGTTGATGCTTCCTTTTGAGTCCATCTGCCCTATTTGTTGAGAAGCTGCTGTTGTTTGCTAAAAGCAGCCTGTTTGCTTTGTCCTGTTTGTTTGTGAAGGACTCACGTAAGTCAGACCGGACAATTTCTATTGTGATTTCTTCTTTCTTTAATGAGAGTGAGTTCAGAATTCGGGTTCTAATGAACTGTCATTGTGTCAGTCAGTGCTTACTAGAGAAACAGACATAATGCAAAATATACAAACATATAGGAATTGACAAGGTTGGCTTACAGTGGCCGCCCTCAAAATCACTTGTGGAAGGATGCAAAAGGCCAGCCTGCACCCTGGGGATCTGAAGGATCCAGTCCAAGGCCTGGAGCTCACTGTAGTGTCCCATGTGGGTCCGTGTCAGGAGGCTGAAGGGGCTGCACTGGAAGCCAGGAGACGACATCCAAGGTGAAAGTGAAGACTGGAGCTCCTCTGAAGAAAACGAAGCAGAAGCATCCTTCCTCCTTCATTTCCCTCTGTGTGATTCTGGTGACAATTCCCCCTAGGGTCGGTCTTCCACACCCAGAACCATGCTGAGGCAATTTAGTTGGGTGTTTCTTACTCAAGTTGACACAATCAATCAATCATCATAGTTGTTAGGGCTGGGTTGTAGCTCAGTGGCGCCACACCTGCCTCATAAGTGCAAGGTCCTGAGTTCGATTCCCAGTACTGAAAAAAGCCCTCAACTATCATAGTTATTGATTTCCTATATATGCCCATAATTTGTTTGATTTCATTTCTTTGACAGTTACTGAGACTTGCTTTATGACCATGGACATCTTTTTAAATGTTTGTGTCCTCACAAAAAGAATGTCCATTTCTGCAGTTGTTGACCATGATATTCTCCATGTGTCTCAGATCACTTTTGCTATTTGTGTCATTCTAAATCTTATAGAAACTTAATTTTTTTGTCTACTCATTCAATCAAACACTGAACCAGGACAGGGCTAGGGATTTAGCTCAGTGGTGCCATGGCTGCCTGGTAAGCTCAAGGTCCTGAATTTGATCCCCGGTACTGGAAAAAAAAAAAAAAGACTGAACCAGGTATGTTAGAATCTTTCACTATGTGAATTTGCTTGTTATGCCTTATAATTCTGTCAAGGTCTTCTCTGTATATTTTGGGAATGTACTATTTGATGGGGAAAGTTTTAGTTTTAGTATATTTTCCTGGTAGCTTGAACCTTTTATTATAATGAAATGATACTGTCTTTTAAAAATTCTTACAATATTTTATGATACAGAGTCTAACTTTTGTTGTTGTTGTTGTTTTGAGACAGGGTCTTGCTATATAGTTCAGGCTGACCTTGAACTCACTATGTAGTACAGGCTGGCCTTGAACTCAAAGTGATCCTCCTGCCTCAGCCTTCCAACTGCTGGGATTACAGGCGTGTGCTACCATGCCTGACCAAAGTCTAACTTTTAGATACTAATAAGGCTGTATCAGCTTTTGTGGGTTATTTTTCTATGATGTGTCTTTCTTTACAGTTTTTCTTACAACTTTTCATTTTATTGTGTTTCAAATATTCTTTCTCTTTTTAAAAAAATGTGTATGTCTGTATTTGTTTAACTCTAGTCCACTAATTGCCATTGGACACCTGGACTTGCACTGTCTCGTGTCATGGCCAGCAATGACAGGTATCTCCTGAACCCTTGAGATGTGGCAGGTCCAAATTAGGGTGTGGTCATTGTTTGTGTCTAGACATCCCCCCCAAAGCCTCCTGCAGTCACAGGTGGAGCTTTTCAGAGCTGGCTGGATCTAGAGTGTGTGAAGCTGGGATCAAGGGTGTGTGATGACTAAATCAGTCCTCTGATTGGTTTGGCACAGTTCTGGGTGTGAGTACTATGTGCCCTAAGGGCAGGCAGTCTAGATAGACTATAAAGAGACAGAAAGAAGCTGCTATTGTTGCTTGTAGCTTGGTGCCTTCTGCCTCCTGCCTTCTGCCCATCACGGGCTGTTTCTCCTCTGCTGTGCCCCCTCGCCTTGGAGCCAGCCAGCTATGGACGGAAACCTCGGCGAACTGAGAGCCAAATGAACCTTTCCTCCTTTAATTTTGGTTGTTGGGTATTTTGTCTCAGCAACAAGAGAAATAACTAAAACTGGAAAACAGGTGTGCTGTAAATTCAAAACATACCAAATCCTGAAGATATGTTGAAGAAAAAGGAATGCAAAATATCATAAGAATTTTGAATGTTAAGTATATGTGAAATGATAATTTGGCCAGAGTTAAATAAAAATGTGATTTGAAAATTAATTACACTAGCTCTTTTTACTTTTTATAATGTGGCTACTAGAAAATTTAAAATTAGGTGTGTGGCCCATGACTTTCTGTTGGAAAACTCTTGATTTACAGCATGTACATTTAATAGTAATAGTAAAAGGTTTGAGATTCAATCTACTATCTTCTGCACGTTTTGTTTTACTTGTTTAATATTTCTTTTCTTACCTTCTAGTGGATGGCTATAATTTTATAAAAATTCATTGTATTTTCAGATTATCTCTTTGAGAATTTTACATTCTTTTTCTCTTCTTTTAGCACTACTCTGAAAATTACAGCATAAGTTTTAACTTTGTAATTCTACTATTAATTAGTTATTTTTGGGCAATGGAGATTGAACCCTGGGCCTTGCACATGCTGTACGTATGTTCTACAGTTGCGCCACATCCTCCCTTTAAAAAATGTATTTTTTCAATTTTGAGGCAGGGTTTTCTAATGTTCCCAAGCTAACGCACAGTGTTAGCAGTGTGTGCAGCCTGCCTCCTTGGTCCAGCAGGAGGGGGAGGGAGGGGCCGGCCGCTGGCAGTGCTTCCCTGTGCTTTCCGGGAAGAAGATTCCCTCCTTACCACCTGCAGAGATGGTGGACCGAGGCAGGGACCTCGGGATGTTTTCCTCAGAGTGGGGAGAGAAGATGGCCCAGGCCCTCCCAGCCTGCCGGAGCAGCGGGCGCAGTGGGGTGAAGCCTGGGCCAGTCCCGGGTGTGGAGGAGCAGCGCAGAGGGAAGCCGCCCTGCTGCCGCCCTGGCCCTGACCGAGGAGGAGGAAGCGGACGCGAGGGACGACTGGGCGACTGGGCGACTGGGCTCCGGTTCTGACGAACAGAGGAGAAGGACGAGCTGCAGAGGCAGAGGGAGACTGGCCACGCAGGAGCGCAAGGAAAGGGGAGAAGGACACGGAGGAGCGAGGGGCACCGGGCGGCCGCCTCCGCCCTGTGGCGGAGGCCCGCGGACCGTGCCGGAGGACGGGCAGGGGTCTTCTTGTTGATGCAGTTTAGGGGAAACCGGGCATCGTAGTCTGGACGGGCGGGCGCTCGGCGGCCCTGTGTCCCAGGCTTCTTTGGCACCTTTAAAAAAGAAATCTTCCTTGGGTAACGGGCAGGGAGTCAGGTTTTGTCCTGCAGGGCCGGGGCTGGCTGCTCCGGAGGTGGTGTTACCGCGCCTGAGACCCGGCCCTGCTGATCCCGAGTCTTCGGTCTGCGTTCGGCAGCAAACTAGGAAAAGGGCAGACTGTCGGGAATGTCCTAGATCAGAGAATGTTTTTAAAGAGTTTCAGCTTACAGGAGGAAAAAGTCTCTTTCGGGAGCGATAGTTATGCATTTTTCCTCATCTGGGCAGTGACTTTAAGAAGAAAGAGAATTGAATGCAAAGGTGTCATTATTAGCTAGCTTAGTCTTTTGTAATCATGAGTCTCTGTGAGTGCTGGTAGATTTTAATCCTGATGTGCCCTAAATCATGACTATGAACACCGCTAGTTCCCAGTTTAGAGAAAGGGGAGGAATTTTTACCCTTGTAAAAAAACTGATGCAGAGATGCTTGGGACAGGATCCTAGGAGCTCAGTGAACTTGTCCAGTGGGTGACTGGGTGGGCGGGCGCTGGGCTCAGAGGTCACAGGGCTCCACTCCTGCCCTGGTCACTCCCACCTGGGAGCCAGACTGGCATCTTTTCTTTCTTTTTGGGGGGGTGGGTGGGTGGGTAATGGTACAAATTAAAAATAGTTTTACATTTTTAAAAGGTTATAAAAGAAGCTGGGAAGATTGCAAGTTTGAGCCCAGCCTGGGAAACTTGGTGACTTAGCCAGCTCCTGTGTCAGAATTGAAAGCACTGGGGATGTAGCTCCGTGCAAAGGCCCTGGATTCAATTCCTAGCACTGCAGGGAAAAGAAAAGAAAAAAACATGACAGACCACAGGCGGCCTGTAAATGGTAACATATTTACTATTCAGCTCTTGAGGGAAGGTTGCTGAGCTGTTGTATATCACTACGAGATGAACAAGATCTTTTACCTTTTGCAGAAGGGTTTTAAAGAAAAGGCATGAGTAGAGAAAAGGAGATACATTGCCTCTTCACAGGCCTCTAACCATAGCATTGCAAAAGTAACCATCTTTAAAAAAATAAACTTTATTTAAATCACTAAAAATTTTTTTCAGATAGGGTTTTGCTAGTATTCTCAGGCTGACCTTGAACTTGAGATCCCCCTGCCTCAGCCTCCTAAGTAGCTAGGGTCACAGACACACCCCACTGCACCTGGCTTCTATTATTAATTTATACCTTTGCCTTCCTTTAAGAACATGCAAGACTCTCAGACTTTGTTTTTTTTGGTTCTGGGGATTGAACTCGGGACCTTGAGCTTGCAAGGCAGGTGCTGGAACCACTGAGCTAAATCCCGGCCCTCTCTCAGACTGGTTTAACTCTGTGTTCTCCCCTCTGAGGTATGTGCTACTCCTAAGGTCTGTTAGAGACTGCTCAGGTATTCGAGGAAGCTTGGGGAGGGAGGACACGCTTACAGCCTTGCTGCCAGTGGTAGTTTCACATTGTCCCTAACTCAGAGTGCACTCTTGGCCCTGAGAAAGACTAGGGCATTTGGCACCATGTCCCTGAGATGCCCCTTTGCCTTCCCAAGTCAAGGGGTATTTAAGCAGAGAGGGGCCAGAACATCTAGGTGGGCATTATTCAAAGGGCACTGGGGACTGGGTGCCCTGGTGCTGCCTGTAGAAACTCCCTTCCTGCCCAAGTGTTGAGCCCGCTGCTCCTGGAATTGCTGGTCACCTAGGGAACTGAGGGAGCTCATGAGGCTGCTGCAGTGCCAGTCAGTGCCATTGCCTCTGTAAACCCTCCCTCAGTGGCAGAGGGTAGAACAGGGCACTGTGGGTGCTTTGGCCCAGCTGGTCCCCCTGGACCTTAGTGTTCTCTCTGGAGGCTTTTTCTCTGGCCTGCTGCTCTGGACATCGGTGCCTCCCTGTCCAGCCCATCCCCGTGGGCCTTCTGGCAGCTCTCCTGTCCAGGCTGCTGCTACTGGACTCGGCTATTTTGCTAGGAAGTCTCAGCTCTCTCCTTTTCTAATAATATCTTAATAAACCTTACCTCTCACAAGCCATCTCTGGGTATTCTCTTCCTTCTCTCAGCAACCTATTCCACTGTCCCAGCACACCCTGCTGTGGATGAGATGTCAACCATTCCTCAGGAAAGTAGCTTTGTATTATTGGTCTGTGTGTCTCTATAGCAATAGGAAATCATGCAGTAAGTGTGATGAAGCAGGGTTGAAGGTTTCTTGGCTTCACTGGCTATCTGGGCACTATGTGTTATGCAGAGCGGGCTTGGAGGATGTGAATCACCTGTTGCAACGAACCCATAATCTAAGTAGGAGCCTTGGTGTTTTCTTTTAAATGCAGCATGGTTCTGTTGGCATCTCAGAGTCTTCTGCTGTCCTGTCATTGGGTCTTTCTCCTTTTCCAGGAAGCTCTCCAGTGACATCTGTTTTTCACTCATTTTGGCCAGGGTTAGTTGTGGGCTTACGTAAACCAGAACTGAGCCAAGTGCATGGTGAGGGAGAGAGGTGTGGATGGACGCGGTAAATGAAATCATGGACAGGCCGTGCGCAGACTAACATAAGTGTAAGAGTGACCTCAAGCCTTAGCAGCTGCAGCTGCATGAGTGAAGCACAGCCCCTCCCTCACCACCGTGAAGCCTGCCACCGCACGCAGCTTGCCTGTCACTTCCCACCCACTGGCAGGGTTCTGACAGTGCCTGCAAGCAGTGGGTTCGTTCTTCTCTGCATAGTCAAACCACTGTGCTAGTGTGGGTCTGTATTTGCAGCCCTTCCTCAGGGCTGGCGTCACAGCCTCAGCTCAGCTCGGATCATCAGGCATGAGATTCTAGATCCCTCATGTGTGCAGGTCATGGTAGGGTCCGCACTCCTGTGAGAGTCTAATGCCCGCTGATCTGAGGGAGGCAGAGTTCAGCCCGAAAAGTGAGCCAGGGGAATGGCTGGGAATACAGGGGAAGCTTCACTCACTCACTTGCCACTCACCCTCTGCTATGGGGTCTGGTTCCTAATGGGCCATGGGCTGGTGCTGGGCTGTGCCCTGGGTCGGGGACCCCTGCCTTCATGTTTGTAGTTCCAGGCTTTGGGGCCAGTGGCTCTCAGCCCCAGGGGCTCCATCCTTTGGCAGCTCCAGCTGCCAACAGCTCTCAGCCACCTTCTGCAGCTCTCTGCAGACCTCCCAGCAGGGCTGCTGCCTCTCTGCCAGTCACCATCCATCTCTGGCGATGTCTCTGCTGGCAGCTGCCGCCTCTGGAACTCTTCAGGGCTGGCAGCCCCTGGGGTTAGCGGCTCATTGTAATGGGACATGGTGTGTCCACATTACCGAAGGTAAGACCCACCCTGGCATGGCAGGATGGTGAGCTGGAGGGAGCCCCTGCTCCCAAAGGAGGACTGTGGGCAGTGCTGCTGGGGTAGAGCAGGGCTGGGTACGCATGTGCGGCTCTGTTCATTTCCAGGACTGTCGTGGGGGAGGATGCAGTGGTCTGTTTCAAGCCTGCTGCAGCCAGGGGCTGTGGCAGTGGCCCGGGGACACCATCGCTGTCATGGCAACAGCTCAGTGGAACTGCGGGAGAAGGTCGCACTTGACACATCTCCACTTCCCCACAAACTGGTGGGGCTGGAATTGCAACTGCTACCACTTCTGAGGATTCTTTTAAAAGACATTTTCTTTTTATTAGTGCTTGTTGGAAATGCATAAGGATCGCGTTGCTCATGTGGTGTTGGCACAGAGAGCACAGCTTAACGCTCTCATCTCTTGGACCTCTTCCCTTTTGCGAAAGATGTGTCTCCCACTTCCTGTTATCTGTCTCTCATTTGGCTTTTCCATTTGTTTATACTTTGGGCTTCTCATGGAAGAGAAATCATTGAGAGAAATCATTAGATATTTAAGCTCATGTATCTGATTTATTTCACTTAACATCATGGTCTCAAAGTGTATCCATTTGCTTATGCCTCAAATTTGAGGGGTCTTCAGGAGTCCAGGTTGACCTCGGCCCCTTGGGGTTTAGGGATTTGGGGGGATCAGCAGCAGGCCCTGGTCCCTCCCTGACCTCTGCCCTGTCAGGAGCAGTTTCATAGAGTGGGAGGGTGGTGTGGCCTGGAGGGGCCACTGCAGTTGCCCAGGGGCCTGGCCCCTCACAGAGTTTTCTGGAAATGCCCTGCTGCCCCTGCCCAGCCCCTCTGGAGAGCAGGGGCCACCCCAGTGGGGTGGAGATATGGAGAGAGGAGGGAGGGACGAAGGGAGGAAGGAAGGGGGG